>NW_020897704.1:5985376-6012496 GCF_003984885.1 Neopelma chrysocephalum
TCTATTCTATTCTATTCTATTCTATTCTATTCTATTCTATTCTATTCTATTCTATTCTATTCTATTCTATTCTATTCTGTTCTATTCTAAACCTATCCTATCCTATCCTATCCTAAACTGAAATACAGAAGTTCCATCTGAATATTAGGAAATGCTTTTTCACTGAGTGTGCTTGCATGTGATCTGTTTGTTTGCCTTCAAGGTGTGGTCAAATACTTTCTTTTCCCATGGGTGTAATTAAAGAACTTGCTAGAGAACTATGTAACAAGGGCTACAGATTTGCTTGTTTGTTTTTTTGTTCATATCAATTTGAAATGTTCAAGTAGTTAATTAATTAATATCTGAGTCTGTTTGATATTAAATACTCATTAGTCCTTCTCATGAGAAGTCCGTGGTTCTCCCTTTGTTCTCATTGATCTTATTAGATACCTTTAAGCAGAAGACAAACTGAATTGCTTGAGCATCTGGATTAATAGGATGGATTGGTTTTATGTTCTCTAACGTAATTTTCAGATACAAGGCATTTCTTCATTCTTCTTGAAATGCTTTGTTCACTGTTGTTCTCTGACAATGCTAGAAAAGAACATTCATTACATGAAGCTGAAATGTTACAATTCAAAGATTCTTTTCTCCAACACACAAAAATGTTTTAATTTTTGTGTAGTATTGAGGACAAATAGTATGTGTTAATATCTTAGTATTTTATATAGAATTTTATTGATATTTATTTTTATTTCCTTCTTAATTGTAATATTGTAATGCTCTCAATATTTCCATTTTTCTTTTTAATTTTAGTTAGAGCTTTTGGCAGTTTCCTCTATGCCATAACATAGTAAAATGAGATATTAATCAGTAGACTTTTTTTTTAAAAAAAAGGTTTTTTTTTTTTTTGGAGTATATTGTGTTCCTCTGTTTGCTTTAACTCTCTTTATTCTCTGAAAGTGTTCATGATGAACATATTTCTTTGGTTTTAAGTGCTTAATCTGTATATAATGTTAAAGCTTATGATAACAAACTACATTCAAGTGATTCTTTTCCGGAGCTTCCAGAGTATTCTCTATTTTTTCTATGAAAAAATAGCAGTTTTATTGCAGATAGTAGACGATATTAATACCCCATACAGGTATTGAAGAAGAGACCATTTATATTATTTATACAATGAACCTGAGAATTTTAACTTTTCCAGTTTAGGCTACTAAATACATGTAAAGACCTGAGTAATACCATAGAGTTAAGAATGAATACAAGAAAAGTATTTTATTTTGTTTATTATAGTGCATTTTGTTAAGAGAAGTGGATACAAAAATAATATGCATAATCCTATAGACAACAGCAATTTTTTTTTTTTTTGTTTCCAAATCTGTTTCCACACTTTTCATGCATTTCTCTCTGATATAAATGTGGACCTCTATTTCAAGCTTAGTTTAGTTAAAATCTTAAATGTATTGGATGATTGATTGGCTTGCTGGACTGAAGTCTACCATGGAAATTGGCATGACCTGACCTCGTAATGTTCCATCCCTCTGCCCTGTCATAGCAATTTGAATGAGACTCGTATTTTAATAACCATTTATACTGTTCCCAAATGCCAAGCCCAGTCAGCTTGGCTATGGCCTTTACAATTACAAGTTGAATCGCTTCCTTCTGCCGAGGAATGGCTTTTACGCTACGCTATAACCTGATATAGATTTTGCTGTATTTCCTTGCCTTTCAGAGTAAGAGTGAGAAAAACACATATCACATCAATTATAACTTTATTCTTCTCCTATGCCTCCTCCTCCCTTCTTATATTTTATGGTTTGATTGTTACTCTATTGGTGTCTGGGCTGGTAGCAAAGCTAAATGTTCCAGATTCTGCCTCTTCCTTTCTTGTGCACAGCACTAACATGGAGCTTCTATTTCTCCAGTGTCTTCCACGAAGGTTTTAAGCCAAAATTAATAGCAAACTGGGAAGAAAGCCACCCATTTCCTTTGGTTTTGAAAGCACTGAGAGAAGATACTGAACATAAATTTTAATTCTGATTCCTTCCTATTGAGAAATTGTGTGTTAGCTATAAGAAGGCTGAAAAAAATTGCTGCCTATAACAAGCATTTGTTCTATTAATATATCTTCTTTGCAGTGTCTTCCTTTCAGATAGGCCCACTTAGACAGGTCCTGTGAAAAAAGGCTGGGGCTGCCCCTCGGACAGCCAATTCCAACTGGCTTCAATGAAGCCAGTGCAGGGCACAGATGAGCCCGCTGGCAATGATAGTAGTGCTTCTTGGTAAAATGTATTTCAGCAGAGGCAGAAAACACCACACGGGCAGAGGAAGACAGGAACAAAAATAGTGAGAAACAACAGAAGGAACACAAAAAAAGGAGGCCAAACTCCATGCAAAGGCAGATATTCCTTGTAGCCTGTGGGGGACCTGCACCAGAGGAAGCTTATCTTAGTCCAGCTATCTTTCTTTAAAAGAAAATACCAACATGAGTCAACCTGAAGTATTTTATTACTCACATATGTCTAGTGAACAGGATTGAAAAGCATGAGGGAGAACACAAATTTTGTGGGATCTGAAAGGAACATATTGTAAAAAGACGGTAGTGAAAAGTCTGACAATTCCCAATGCTCAGAGCAACAAAAATAATGGAATGAAATGGTAGTTCTTGTTGTATCATATAATCATTATCAGCTCTACATGGGTGCTGTGTGAAGCTCCAGGAAGCTGGATCCCCTTCTGAAAACTCTAGACATGCTGAGACAATGTCCACATAACAGCTTCTGTTTGTACAGGGTGTATTAGTTAATCAGCAGGAGATGTCTCATGAAGAGAATAAACTAAGAAGAGACTAAACTATCAGTTTTTCTGAAGAAAACATTCTTGAAAACGTTCCCACTATGTTGGAATTATCATGTTTTTGAGTTACTGACCTTCTAGGTTCTATGTAATGTGTCCTCTGACTTGTGTTTGAGCTGACTCCTGGAAATAAGGTTGATTATTTATATCACTTCTGAGTTAGGACAGTAAAACTTTGACCTCTGCAGAAATAATGCATACATTTGAGTATTTCTTATTTCCCACCCTGCCAAGGAACAACACTTTGTTTATTTCTCTCCAGATCACATTAGAATGAAATGTGCCATGAAGCACATAATGAAATGCCACATGTTGACCCTAGCAGTAATGGATACAACTCCAGGATTTCAGCAGAGATGTCCTTGCTCAGACCAGAGCTGGTGCCTTGAAATATTAAGAAAAATTGCCTCATAAAAAATTAAACCAAAAGGGAAAACATAACTTAAAAATAAAATTCCAAATTCAAATTCAAATAGAAAAGTTCCAATAAGCCTCTCTGTAATACCTCTGAACCCAATTTCTTGAAAAATTAAGGAAACATAATTAAGAGGAACCCAGAAGATACTACATTTTGGTTCCTAAAGTAAAACTGAATTCAGCTCAGGGGTGTATTTGTAACAAGAGACGTGAAAGTAAAGTTTAAGACTTCATAACAAAACAAGACAGAAGGTGGGAGACATTTGAAAGTACAAGGCTATTACTAAGTTGCAGGCTAAGAATACAGTCATGGGTGTATGAATAAAAATAAGCTTCTGGTAGAAAAAAAAATAAATAATGCTATTTAATTGAAATGGTTGATCATCCCATGGAATTATATTAACTAAAACCTTGTAAGTTATTAAAAAACTTATCACATTTAAGAAAAAACCTGAAACTGCAAAGCTTTTTGAAGAAATTTCTTCTGCAAAGATGAGATCCTGTGCTTCACAATGATAGAAGTCCTGTTTTCACAGGTTGTGACTATCACATGTGCCAACACAAATTTAGATCCGGTAACATAACATTAAATTAAAGTAGACAATAAACTATGTGTAGAAGTGGATCTTGATGACAGAGTGTGATTTCTGGCTTACAAACCAATGCTCAGAAGTTTATTGGAGCTGTAATTCTCCAGAAACAATGGCCAGCTAGCTGTTTAGGCTCTTAACCTGCATGAATAAAGTGCAAATGCTTTAGAGGAAGTCCTCTGCTAACATCTCAGGATTGTACATAGGTGGCACAAATTTACAGGATGTAGAGAAGAGACTATTTTAGAGAATGTTGGCATGGGCTTCCTTGCTGAGCATCAAGGGGTGAGAGAGGAGCTGAAATGTAGTAGTCACAATTCATTTCATCACAGAACCGCTTTATGGTGTAATATAATCCAATATAATGTGGTATGACTCCACTGCTATCAGTGAAGAAATTAGTGTAAGGGTTCCAAAAGAACATGGGGAAATACTTCTATTAATAAACCCAATTAAATACGATGATAATAATAGACCCTCTGCTTCTAACAACATTATCTGTTGATCAGATCTGAGGACAAATTTTATGGAAATATATGACAGGATTTCTTCATGCAATTGTTATCAGCAGTATTTTATGAACCAAGATACTGTCGGAGATCACATTTTATACTCTATAAAAAGGAACATTCTGGACAAGTAAATTAATGAATAATAAAGTAACAAAACGTAGTCATATTTTTAACAGTACTTCTCTTGACCTCACTCTTACGTGAGCCTGGCATCAAAATTAGATGTAGAAAAAAAGTTTTATTTAATTGAAAAAGTGACTTTATTACCAGAAATGTTAATATTTTAGAGGGATGTCATCCCTCTTGCTTTACAACCAACCTTCAAATTTTTATGTCTTGACTCTTATATAAACTGTTCTTTTAATGCAAAAGTTTATATTAGAAAAAATACAATTAGAACACATTTTTTAAAAGTATGCAATTTATTGTCTATTTTAGAAGTAACAAAACTGTCAGTACTGCATCCCAGTTTTTTTATTGTACAATTGTGTAGTCCATTGTCTAATTTGTTAAATTATAAGAGAAATGTATGAACAATGATTACAAATATCAAACTTGATTAAATTAAGAAGTTTATATTATATCACCCAAACGTAGTAAGTTAAAAATATATACATGTTAGGTGTCCTAGTTTCCATGGATTTATGTTACATTTTCCTGGATTTTTCTTATATTTTTGTTACTGTACAGTTCAATGTTTGTTCCTGGGAAAACTGAAACTGCATTATTTTTTTACTGATTTGCATCTGCCTATGAGTGATGAATGTTTGCATCTTTGTGTCTGGCTTTGGTACTGAGAGATATGAAAAAAAGTCTTTTGGATAGCTGACTGAACAACCCTTAGGTGGGGGGTTTTTGGGTGTTTCCTTTTTTAAGGCGAACCATATTTTTCAGGAGAAAAATAACTTCTTTTTGATCACTGTTTGAGTTGTGCCAGATAAGAATCCCCATTTTGCACCTCAGATGCATTATACATATGTTGCCAGTGAGATCACTCAGTAGTAAGTGTTTCCCATCAAGACTAAGGAACCACAATATCGCTTTTACTAATATAGGCAACATTGAATTTTTCGCACTAATTTTATATGATAATGGAACTAGTTTGTCTTGTTCTTGTCTTCTACAGGTAAGATCACTCTCTTCCAAAATCTTTGAAATAAAAAAAAAGACCAACAAAAAAATCCAAACCCACTAAATTTTTATGTTTTCCAACACTCATGACAGGGAGTCTGTCAATCTTTCTCAAAACTTGCTCAAAACTTGTTTAACTCTTCTGAGTTATTCATAGTTAATAAAATTGTTATACCTAGGAGAGAGAAAAAATTCTATACTTTTCAGGTGAATAGAACTGTAAACATTCACTAAGTGCCATTATAAATATATGTGAGATAGATACTCCAGTTTTTTTATAATACAGATTACAGTCATGACTCAAACTTCCTTGGGCCAGAGACATGCTATTGTTGGTAAATAACTATGAGCTGTATTATCTATGATCCTGGGCAAACACAGCAAAGGTCCTATAATATTGGTTACTCCTAAACTTATAACATCTCCAACAGGAGTGGAAATGATCCCATCATATGTTTGATGGGAATAGGCTTTTGCTACATGTAAAAGCAACAATTCAAGCTGACTAAAAATTCAACTGTAGGTAAAAAATTACAGTGTAATTATGCTTCTCTGTAAAAAATTGAAGGGAAATTATGTATATGAAAAAAAGAATAATAACCTGTATATTTATTTCAGAGAGAAGAGGATTACAGAAGTCCCTCTTCAGGTGTTACATGCGCTTCTACAAACTCTATTAATGAGACTGTTGACTTGCTAAAACTGATATGCTGGAGTCCTCCCTGTAGCAGACAGCTACCACCTCCCTCCAATGACTCACTGGGCACCTGCAGCACTGTGCTCAGCCCCTCTTGCAGCACAGCCCGGATGGCACTGCTCCTGGCAGCCAGCTTGGACAAGGGCTGGGTGCCTCGTGGAGTGGCTCCAAGGTGAAACCAGTCAAGGCAGTTATGGTCTGTTGTCACACCTGACATCTGGCAAATCAGGATTTATTTTTTCCGTCCCACACCAAAGGATAAGCTTACCAGTGGAAAAACAGTGGTTGTTAATTTTCCAAAAAGAGTAGAATACTGCCTCATCAGCAGTCAGTTGCTACAATACATGAAGTGGTGTCCAGAACTGGCTGATCCTTGTTACAAGGACTTCACTGAAAGTACTCTTGCTCCCAAACATAGCCTGACTTAAAACTACAGACTTGTATACACTTACCTTCCGTTCTGTACTTGAGCTGGGCATATGAACAAAATGAAAAAATGATTTTAATAACTTCAGTAATTTTAAAAAAAACTTCAACATCAATTTAGAGTGTAAACCACAGTTTCTGATGTTCACTGAAACCTTGATATATACACAGACAAATTCCTTTTGATAGAAGTCAGCTTTGAATGCAACCTGTACCCTACAGAGAGCAATATTTCACAATGTATAAACTACAGCAAACTGAAAATAAATAAAATATTTTCACAGAAAATGTTTTTTATGGACTACAATAATCAAAGATTTCCTCTGTCTTGTTATGTAATGAATTGTCCTATCTCAAAATAAAAGTGAAATTTAACTGAAACATTGACTATATTAAACATGGATGATTTTTTTTTCCTGTTGTCTTAAATCAAGGACCCATATTCTAAGATTGCTTTATACAATGTATTGGGTTTTGTTAGCCAGGGGGGCTTTGGGGGCTGCTTCTATGTCTGTCAGAGCCAATGCCAGCCGGCTCCAGGACGGACCTTCTGCTGGTCAAGGCCTAGCCAGTCAGTGACAGTGACACCTCTGGGATAACATTTTAAAGAAAGAGAAAAAATTTGTTGCACAAACAAAAATTGTAGCCAGGGAAGAGCGGAGTGAGAGCATGTGAACAACTCTGCAGACACCAAGGTCAGTGGAGAAGGAGGGGGAGGAGGTGCTACAGGTGCCAGAGCTGAGGTTCCCCTGCAGCCTGTGATGCAGACCATGGTGAGGCAGCTGTGCTCCTGCAGCCCATGGAGGACCACGGGAGTGCAGAGATCCACCTGCAGCCTGATGCCTTAAACCCCCTAATGTTTTTTATTTTTCTAATTTTGTAAGCCTTATAAGTTTTATAGGTAATAGAAGTAGATTTTAGAAACAAACCCCTTTCTCCCTCTTCCCCGTAGTACCCCTTAGTTTATACATTCCTTAATCCTCTCACCCCATTCCATACTCCCCATATCAACCCTATTCCCATATCCAGTAGAAGATGTTTAGTCTCTTAGTCAAGGCAAGCCTGTCTTGTTTGGAGAATGCTTGTATCTTGGCCTAAACCGCAGGACAGAGTCAAGGAACTGGGTGACTCTGCTCTCTGTACCCTGAAGATGATGAAGAATGATGAAGAGGGGGTCTCAAAAAGCCCCCCGACCCAATTCCAGGAGGCGGGCCAGGGGGTGGACCAGGCCAAAAGTTATAGGGTGGACACACTTGGGATTGGCCAGATATTGTTATAAATGTAACATCTCGGGCACAGCCCGGGGCACGCGCGTCGTGTAACATCTACTGCCTTGGCATAATTAAACCCTTTCTTATCTCACCCCAGCTTACGGCTCCTAGATTTTTTTCGTAGCACCAGCTGAACAGGCATCAGCCTGTGGAGGGGCCCATTCCAAAGCAGGTGGATTCCCGAAGGAGGCTGTGAACCCGTGGGAAACCTGTGCTGGAGCAGGGTCCTGGCAGGGAACTGCAGAACTGTGAAGAGAGGAAAACACACTAGAGTGGCCTGTGCCTGAAGGACTGCACCCCATGGAAGAGTGACCTACATTGGAGCAGTTTGTGGAGAACTGTTGCCCATGGAATGGACTCACTTTGAAGAAGCTCACGAAGGACTGTCTCCTTTGGAAAAGACCTCATACTTGGAGCAGGGGAGGGACTCTTCTCCCTGAGCAGCAATAGGAACAACCTGTGATGAACTTGGCATAACCCCCATTCCCTGTCTCCTTGCACTTCTTTGGGGGAGGGGGTAGAGCTTGGGAAGGAGAGAGGGGTTGGGGAAAGGTGTTTTTAAGATTATTTTACTTCTCATTATCCTGCTCTGGTTTTGTTAATAATAGATTCAATTAACGTCCCCAATTCAAGTGTGTTTTGCCCTTGATGGTATTCAGTGAGTGATCTCTGCTAGTCCTTAATTCATGAACCTTCAAGACATTCCCTCCTCTGTCCATTTCTGGAGGGGAATGATAGAGCAGCTTTGATGGGTTTTGGCATTCAGCCAGTGTCAACCCACTACATACAGTATTAAGTCTTCCTTAAAAATAAGTTTCCAGTAAGGTTGTTATCTCAGCTACATTACATAAACATAGGATTTTCTTTGTATTCGTCAATAAATGTGTTTCTTTAAATGTTATTGTTCAGGCTAATTGTATATTTATTCCTGAATAGCAGTTATTGCCGTAGCATAGTAATTATATTGGAAAATTTCAAAGCTATATTCAACAGCCAAAGGTTTCTTTCTCTTGAAATGTCTGCATTTCACATCAGCTTGTAAATTTTAAAGATACAGACTTAACACTGAATAAGTTTTATTTTAACTCCATCTGTTTTCCCTTCTTTCACCCCCCCTTCTAATGAATTTGCTCTTTCAGGACATATACTTTTAAAATGGTGTATACTTTCAAATCCTAGAAAAGTCAGTGCTAGTCTTTGCAGGTCATTTTAACTTCTCTCTGAACTAAATATGCGTCAATGCCAAAGCAATTCTGTAGAAGGGCCAGTTACCTATAGAATGTGAGCATTTCAGTATGGAAGGGCAATATGAAGTCTGCTTTCCCACCATTTCATGGTGGAATACATATATTACAGTTCTGGCTGCCAGAAATTATAGTTTCTTCAGAACAAGCAGGCGGTTAATATTCAGGGATCTATAGTTTTCTTTGCTGATTAAGAAATGGCTCTAAAAATGACCAGTACTGCAGGCTATAAAGCCTCATCCAGTGAGTTGCCAAGCGTCTTCAGCTGACGCTGAATTCATTATCATTTAGGAGTGTTGAACATGTCCCTGGCTCCACTTGCAGCCACGAATCGCTTTGGAAAAATCTTTCTGAATGACCAACAACTCGCCTTAATTTACCAGAATCACTTGGGCACCCTGTTAATCTCATTTAGTGCACATTGGAAAGTTACTGGCTTTTTTGGGTTGCTCAAGATTTCTCATGCTTATGTTGTCCAACCTGTGTTCATTTATCTTGTTGAGCACTACATTTCAGTAAGTAGACTTCTTAATTCTGGGGTCTTTATTCCATTCTTTTTCCCCGTCCTTGTTCCATGTCTTTATTCATCAAGAAAGGAAGTTTTGTATTCTTTTTCAAGGTTCTGAATTTTCTGTTTCCCCAGCCTTTTACCTACTCCCTTCAATTTTTCTTCTTCTTTCTTCTGCTTTATATACTTATCACATGCTCTTTGCTGCTGACATACCAACAGACTATCCTGCACTTGCTCATCTAGCCATGTTCCCATGAAGCTTATCTCTTTCTGCCACTCTCAACCTAAAGACTCTTACCTTCCTGCTATCGCCTTCTTTTTCTTGCATGCACTCTGAGATTCAGTCCAATAGCTCCTTATGTGCAAAGATAAGCTACAAAATTGTTGTTAAAAGTATAAAAAGAAAAAGAAAAACAACCTAAAAGAACTCACCTTTTGACAGGTTTTGCACCGTGTCAGACTTCTATCCTGTGCATTGTCTCCATTAATATTCTTTTCTGAACAGTAAGAAAGGACAATGTTAGATGGAAGCATTATAGAAATGTCAAAGAACATTGAAAAAAGAGGACTAATTAGAGTCAAATGAGAAATGTGAGCTATTTTTATTAACCAATTGAATACTTTTGTGGTGCAAGTGAAATGATTAGATAAGCGAAATATGGTAAATCTCATCCATGTGGAACTCATTGAAGTGATAGAAATTGTGTTACTTGAGGTAATGGCTAGCAAAGGTGGAGATGACAAATAGAACAAAAAGTGGAAAAAATAAGCTGAAGTGGGAACTAGAATAGTAGAATGCCTTGTTTATGATAACAAATAAAAGTTGTACATTAGGCCAGTTATACTAACAATTATTTGTATAAGTCATCTTTTGAATATAGTATTGTATTAAACAATCAGAATATGAAAAAGAGTGCAGCAGTTTGATGCAGCTATCAAAAAACCCAAATGCAGTCTTTGGGGTATTTCAAATATTCCAAGGACTATTTTCCAAGTATTTCTATTATATGAAAGTAAGAATTTACTTAAGGAGATACAGACAAGTTGCCAAACTGCTGTACTAAAAGTTGATGAGCCAAGTTGAAGAAAGATTAAAGGATAGAAGAAATATAGCTTGGCTGATGAAGCAGATAACATCTCTCTTGCTAGAACATGCTAAAAGGGCTTGTTCTGCTAAATCTTCAGTGAAGGCTGAAATAGAACATGATCACTCTTTTCTCATAAGAATTTTAAGGTCCATACATCTGGGCAATGTGAAGAGAGCCACGTTTGTATGAAAACAAATGACATATATTAATCAAAGATAAATATATGGTAGAAATATTAGTATATTTTAATTATCACTGTAAAAAGAAGAAGAAAGGCTTAGAAGCAATTGATTTTAAGATGAAATTTACTTTATTTCTGCACAGGCTTTTGTAACACGATAGAGAAGAGTATTTGCTGACCTTAGAGGTCCTGTCCAGTTCAATATCTTCATGGTTTTTGTAAGCTAATACAATACTGATTCTTCACCCCAAACCAGTAGATTTATTTCTCTTACTGCAGATTACAGCCATGATAGATTAGCTCCAACTGTTGATCCACTTTGTATTGCATCATCAGTTTTATTGAGGCAAAAACTGAAGTGTGAGCTAAACTCTGAACATGGCCTATTGTTCAAAGTGCCTTATACTTTAAATACAATGTCCATTGTGTCTTAGGAACAAAGTAGAATATTTCCACTAGCCTGTATAAGCAGCATATTTGAACATTTACTCAAACCTTGCCTTCTACAGAAAATTGTCAAGAGAGAAAAGTAACAGGAAAACAGCTTAGTCTCAGAGTGTAAGAGTTCTGGTTCATCTTTTTCTGTCTGTACATAGGCATCAAATCCAACCAATATCCTCAGGAAATCCAGTGATGGAAGCATTACATACCTCTAAAATCCACTGCTCAGCTATTTTGTTACAGTTGCAGCCATATAAACAAAATGTTGATTGAATGCAATATAACTCTATATTAAAATATTTGAGGATAAAGAGTTCTATATTCTTAAACATCACAATATCCTTAATTCTTCTTTATAAATTCTTATATTCTGAGAACTTTGTTCAAAATAGAAATTACTAGTTAGCTGCAAAGTATAAGAGAGTTCTCAAATTTGAGAGGTGATGCTGGATAGACCGAATCTCTATGGGAATGAAAATACAAATATAATGAGTATATGAATACTCATAATCACTGAAAGAATTTTCAGAGAAATTATTCTTTTTGACTATAACATTCTAATTTTACAATAGATTTTTCATCTTATTTGGTTTGGGTTGAAAATATTTCTGTTTGTCGTTCTGAAAGGAGATATTGCTTAATACAGTGATTTCTTACAACACTGTGATTAGGAATGAAAATATTCTTTTAGTAAAGGAAGGGAAAAACACATATGTGCCGTTTCAAACAGATATTTTCTTGAGCTGCATCACATCTTATCCACATATGGATGCTGTGGGAGGACCAATTTGGACCTTTTGCATTGCCACTCTTCCCTAGAGGTAACACGATTAACATTCCATAAGTGAAATGTGCCGGTCCTTTTTGTTAGACATTTGGCATCATGGAGCCAGAAAGGATCTACAGTGATGTTCTGGAAATACAAATGATGTCAATACAACGGGAGGGAAGGGTAAAATGTGGAACAATGAAGGGTAGGATGAGAGCTATATTGCTTTTTCTCCCCTAACATATTCACACTAGAAAAATAATTTATTTGACTGATGATCTGTCTAAAATTGCTAACAAAAGGAAAAAATCTTCTAAATTGACTTTACATACATCTCACATTAATCTCATCTCAGTGATGTTCTGAAAAAGTATCTCGTTCAGTCTCAATCTGCAACGAACTCCCATGGTTCTAGATGGGTCATAGTTCTTGATATTTTTTAGCAGGAAAAATGAAAGGATGAGGACTTACAGTTATAGAATTCTCTACAGACGTGTCAGTGCCATTTAAACATGCTAAACATGCTTTTACTCAAATGAACTTCCTCAGAAATAAGAAGCTTTGTAAAACATGTTTTCTTGGTACGGGGTCCAGACTATCAGGGACCCATTTCCGTTGTCTAGATCCTATTCTATAGCAAACTCTCTGGCTATAGTATGATAACCACATTATCTATTTGCAGAAGTGCTTCTGTAGCTGAATACACTAGTGACTTCAAGAGTCTCAGCTATTTTCCTGATGAGGTCAGGCAAATGTTAAGGAAAAAACAGATTATGTCCCTTATTTATGTTGTGTGAAATCTTTCTGAAAATGTCAATTGCAAACAAGTGCAATATGTTGTGAGCCATATAAGCACTTCATAGAACATTAGAACATAGACTATTTAGATCATGTATCTAAGTACAAACAAGGACTGTTAGGACTGTTTCGTGTACTGAACTCTCTGCAATTCTTGTCTGGACATAATATTTCTTTTCTCAGAACCACTTACTATTTCTGGCTCTTTTGTAGTCTTGTAGGGATCTGTCTTCTGCTAAGGTTACCTGATCTGCCCCCTTCCTATAAATTGCAGTTGAGCAGCATCACATCAGAGGAGAATAGGGAATGGCATTTTATCCCCTCTGGAGTTGTGTATTGTCAGGTCAAGGTTGAAGTGTGTCAGAGGGAAAATGTATCTGATTGCTGCTTGCACTTTGTTTTCTTTGTAACTATACAAAAGGACTTCAGTCTCCAGAGATATAATTACAGCAATTTACACAGACACTAAATCTGTGCACATGGATCTGGTATACTGAAGAAAAAAACTACAAAGAGAACAAGGTAAGCCTTGGGATTTTGGTCTGATTTCTTAAGCCTGGTGGGGACATCTCCCATTCTCCAAGGCTGGAAAAGAAATTCAGGTTCTGTATAGTTTTTAGTTTTGTCGATCATAATTGGAATTTGGAAGACTGTAGTTAGAAGCACTGTAGTTAAAAGCCATTTGTCAATAAGCACATTTATAACTGAAGCTTAAAGCATACACATTAATAGTTGATCTCAAAAAGTAGCAAAATAGAACTCTCAGCCTTGAGCTGAAATGTTAATCTCTCCCTTTTCGATTTCCTAGAACTTCCTCACTCTGTGTAATATCTTTAATATTTTTTTTAAATGGACAACGTAATATTTTAGCAAGCCAAGATCTTTTTTCAAACTGTCTAAAATATTGAATGACGAAAACTTCATGGACACATGTGAGTTCCACATCTGAAGACTTACTAAATCAAAAAAGAAACAGCACCTCTGTACATTAATATTGTAGTAATAAAGGTACAAAAAATTCAAAGAGAACACAGCTTATTGAAAAACATGCAGATGCCATTTTAAATGCTTTGAACAGTAACACTAAGATTCCTGGACTTTTAGCAACTTGAAGACAATGGGTAATCTGCTGTGTAATACCAATGATGAAATGCTGTATTCATTACTGTACATTTCACCATGATAAAACATTCAGAACAAAGACTTCCAGCGAAGAAAAACAAATCCTCTTAGTGCAGAGAAGTATGGCCTTTTATGCTAAGATTAGTATTATCTTTGAGAGGCAAACAACATTACAAAGGATCTGCCTTTGATATATGATCCATCTTACACTTTAAAGAACATCTTACACTTTAAATTTGTTATTTATGGAGTTTATTCTGCTAATGAGAAATATAATTATGCAAAGAAGTTGCATAATTAGTTACTACTATCTACTTTTGTGACATTCGCTACAATGGCAAAACATATATTTGTGGAAAAAATTAGTTAACTCAAATGAGTCCCACTGCTTGAAATATCAGCATTAACAAAATTAGCAATAAAAATTAGAACCATTCCAGACCTTTCAAAAGCTGTGTGACCTGCTTTTTTTTGTATAGGTGAGAGAGCTATGACAGCTGTCTAGTGCTAAAGTAATTAAAATAAATAAATAAATAAGCACTAGATAATTTAAAATAGATCCTAAGAAATCATACTGAATATGTGTTCTGGATCACTTAATTATAGTGTCCTTCCTGCATCAGCAGAAACTACCAATTGCAAGAAATATTATAGGCAATTACAGAAAAATTTGTTTAGAAGGACATTCTCTTTGTATCATATTTAATTAGTCATTGGTTTATGCCCTGAGGTATAAAGGCTTGAATTCCAATTATTTTATCCTACTTAATATTCAAGGTTTTGAGTATTCTCAGTCTTCATATCAAATTAAATCTTTCTGGTATTTTACTGAATTAATATGCATCTTTAGCCATCTGCCTTGTGTTGACTATTAACTTTGGATAATGAGTACCATTGCTGAATTATGCACAATGTAACAAAGCATTTTCATTTATTGTTTTTAGATATGGTTTTAGTTTAACTGAATATCCCCTTTTCTTAAATTAAGAAATTGCATGGCCAAAACTGACCTTAAGTTTATACCTTTATGAAGTTCCTTCTAATTACTTTACACTCATGTCTGAATGCAGTAGATTTTAACTTTTTTCCTGTTTAAGCTTTTCCATCAGATAACCAATTTCACTGTTTGTGTTGTACCTTTATCTACCACATGTCTATCAAATTTTTTTCTGAAATCTTAATATTAGAACAGGTGGATATTCTCTGATTCATTCCGTGGTGTTATAAAGCTTAAAATATTAGGTGACATCCCATCTTCTTATTTCCATCCTTTTTGTTTTTATTACTGGTAGGGGCTGATGAATCCTGCAGCCCAAAAGAGCCAAGGCTGCTGCATTCTCCATTTCCCCAGATCCAGACAGGAGTGATGGTGAGCACATTTTCCCCATGACCAACATGCAGGCACACAGTACATAGTCCACCTAAACATGAACACATGACTGGCAACAGACCAACCCAGGTAGAAAACACTAAGCACTCACACAAACATCCAACAGCACTAAACGCCTCATCCTGGTCCCCTCTCTGGCTAATGAGAATAAAGGTTTGTTAGCAGGAAATATAAGAATATATATGTACAATGTATATGTACAATATGCACAATGACTACTTTGTAGATAGTTCCCTGGATTCTTGCTCTTCCTAATTGTTTCATGCACAGATGCAAATGCTCATGTACGTATGAGTCTCCCAGTAGATTCCTCAAGCCCCAGTGTCCTCAGCAGTTTGCCTGGACAAACCCTGCTCCTGCTAGTACTGAACTCCTGCTGTTTCCCTGCAAGTGACATGCTCACCCTTCTGGCTCCAAGGTCACTTCTCTGTGCTCTGGGTGTTTGCTCGTGATCACACCCTGGTGAACATATCCCAACCTGTTCCAGCTGCTGTCACTGTGGACACACAGGCCCTGTGATGTGTGATCTCACTCCAGCCTTGGCACTCAGACCTACACACACACACAGGCAGCAGCAGAAAGAGCCCCTTCACTCAGGAAAACATTTAGAAAGGATGTCTAATGAGAAGATAGGGCAGACTGCTGATCTAGTGCAGGGCATGGCCAGAGGGGTGAGCTGATGAGGGCTAGCCTGTGATAAGAGGTATATTCCTGTGCCTTGTTCATACTCAAACCACCTAGACCCCCTCTATTTCTTCACCTTTGGTTCATCCCTCAAACATCCCATAACAAGTCCTGTACAATCTCAAAATGCTTTTTCCTACTATCCCATACTGTGTGAAAACACCTTTCCGTGCCTCATGGGTACACCTCATAGGCCATGGAGCTGAAGCTCTCCTGAGACAGTCCCAGGAAAAAACAGGGAAGGTTTCTCTGCCTGAGATACTGGAGTTCCCCCCAACTTTGTGCCCCTGTGCTCTTCTAAGCTTGTGGAAATGGTCTTATAGGTGGTGCAGGAGATTTGGGTTACCCTATCCTTCCCTTTGTATGTGTGGAGATGAGCTTTATATTGCATAACCAACCAATAACTACTTCACATGGAACTGTGCTTTCATGGAGCTGTCAGCAATGATATTGAAGTGTCTTTCTCGAGTTCTTTCCATTTTTTACAACTCATCAATGGCCATAAATAAAGTAATTAATTTCTGAAAATCTGTCAGCCAGAAATGGACTTACTAAAACGTATAGATGGAGCTGGACACAGATTCAGAACCGCTCTAATAATCAAAATATCTGATAAGTTATTGTAGTGGGTTTGTTTAGCTAAATAACACTTCCTTTTCCTGGGAGGGAACCTAAAACAGGTCACCTGATTAATATTGACCAAAGAGATATTCCATACCATGTTACATCAGCTCAGATATAAAGACAGAGAGGAGGAAGTAGCTCTCTCTCTCTTCCTTGATAGCTGCCCTGTAGACAGCTGCTCCTTGGAGGAGATGTCGCTTCTTGTGGGGAAGTAGAATTTACTGTTAGGTTTTTTTTCTGTGTGTGTGTAGTGTTATTAGTTCCCTTTTCTTCTCTGTGTAAATATAAACTGCCTTTTCTTAATAAACCTTGGTTTCATGTGTTTGTTTTTCCCCTCTTCCCTCTGGAAAAGAAAAGGGGGAAGGGTGTTAACGCAGTCTAGGTGGACACCTGACATTCAACCAAGGTGAAACCACTACAGTTTTCCATCAGATATATTTGATTCTGCAGTGTCTATTTCAACTCAATTTAATTTGTATTAATTTGCATTAGACATCTATGTTTTAGTTCTGCTGCAACATATAGACATTTTATCCCCAGTTACTTAGAAAGAAGTTACAGTTTCAGTAGATCTCTAAGTCAGGTAACAGTACCAAACATGCTTCCACATTTTATAGTGTATTAATATGATGCAATTTCTTCTCAAAAATTCATATTTGTTTCAGGTAAATTTTATATTTGTCGTTTAATATTGGTTTGGGGTAAAAAAATATTTTGAACCTGTAAAGCAGTAACTGGCCTTAATTCACGAAACTGTAATGGTCCAGATCAGCTTCTTTAACTGGCAATCAGTATACCCTTTGGTAATAAAAGCTATGTGGAGAAGTTTGGAACATCTGTAAGTAGATGAATATGAATGAAAACAGAAAAGGAATTCTTAAAAAAAAAAATCTTTTATTTATATTCTAAGCACACGCAAAGACAGATCCCTGTTGTACTTAATCTACTGCAGGTATCACATATCACACTGAGTAGTTTAGCTTTTTTGGGTTTGATGGTTAGTGCTGTCACAGCTAACTAGTTTTATAAAATGATGGGATTGCCAGAGTTTAAATTTAATTTTCTATGATCTTGAGACAGAATAGCTGTAAGATTGTGAAAACAAATAGAAAAACCTACTAATAGTCTGTGAAAGCTTCTTTTTTCTGTGAAATTAGAGATTATTTTCTGAAAAAAAAAATTCATTGTTAGCCTAGAATGTGACTTTTCCTACTGCGTTTCTTCTACGTCCTTCCTATAATTCATCAGTAAATACATTATGTTCCAATTTTGCTCTTGATCATGGCTTATGGTCAGTTTATAAAATCATCATCCTAAGAGGATTCCACTTGGAGAAGTTATTGGTTAAAAGATTGGGTTACCACTATGCAACATTATTTTTAAATAACCATTTTTGCAGTGCATGGAATTTTACTTGCAATATAACACAGTGTCCACAGTAGGCATTTCATTTCTTGTTTCTATTTATTTATTTGTAGTCAATAGTTAGCTCTTTTCTTGAGCCCATGTAATTGTAGAAAAATTGTAGTGCCAACAATCTTTATATTGGGCATTCTTTGAAGACTACAGGATATTTTTTCTGGAAAACTCTTGAGTAGAAAATTGCAGTTAGCAGCATATGTGTTTTTGAGATGGACAACAATAGACCATCCAACTTGCACTTTTAAATGTATTTCTTGAAAATGGTTTTTTCCTAGACTCTATTTATTATTATTAGAGAGATCTAGTACTTGCTTAATTTCAGAACATTTATGGGCATTTATCAATATCTTTATCAAGAGAAACTGTCGTATCTTCTCCTAAATGTCCTCCCTATTCCATGACAAATTTAGTCCCCTTAAGAAAATTGTTAGCCTTTTGTGGTTCAAAACAAAGTAAAAATGTGACTTTTGTCTTGTTCTCTTGTCTGTCATGAGTTTTAAACAGGTGGTTGTTTGCTTTTTTCATCACTTACTATAAAATATACCTCAGAATGATTTTGTAACAGATGGTTTCATTGAAGTATGTGACTTATTTTTCTAGTTACTGGTATGTAAGTTTTAATGCAGAGAGAGGGGAGTTTAAAATTCCTCAAACTGAAACTTTCAAATGTTATCCACATGAAAAATTACTGAAACCAATGATGTGAACAGGTTGATTAGCATATCCAGTGACACGGTTTTGGATCTACATATTAATTTTCTTTGCTAAACATATTTTAAAAAGTAATATAGCAAAACAGATAACACACTAGATCATTTCAGATGTTCCTTAGACTTTTTAACGTTATCTGTTGTGCTGTTAGAAGAGGTTTGTTTGTTCAGGCTTAGAAGATATTATTTGTACAGTTAATGTCAAAACAAATAAGCTGGAAGAAATACACTGTCTGAAGAGTACTTGAGCTTACATCTCATCTTTTTCTTCTGCTTTGGAATAGTTGTACATATCAAGTGTGTTTATTTCCTGTACTCTAGGTGTTTATTCATCAGGAAAGCTGAAAGAAATGAAATAAAAACTAGAAAGACGTGCTAACAGATTAATGGAGATAATGAAGAAGATGACAACAGCAAAGAACAAAGATTATTCTGCTATGTTACACTTTTATATTATTCTAGATTATTTTTTACTGAGGTCAATGTTTTTAGAACTGAATTCCATGGAAAGTGTTCAGTTGTTCTCACTGGGAGAAAAGTCAGCTGTTAGCTACTAGAACAATGCCTTTCTGGTAAAAAGGCAGTAATATTTTTTAACATTTCATTTTGAAATTTGGCAGAGTTTAAGGAACAAACAGAAAAGTGTTTTGTAGTACAAAGTACAGTGACAAGCTGGGAAGAGGTGTTTGCAACAGTTCAATAAGAGTTCCATCTTAAGATGGAACGAGGAGCCTGAAGTCTGCTTAGATTTCTGTCAGGAAGAGATTTGTGTGCCTATTTGGAAAAAGCAAGACAATTTTTCAATAGGAATCTTACAAGAATAAGCAGAAGTAGAGTGTCTTAAGAACTAAAGTTTGGTCTGAGAGTGATGTCACAGATGGGAAAGTAAAATAGCAAAAGAACGAGAAAGAAAGGGAAGTTAGAGTACAGCTATTATAGGATGAACAAGTATTAACTCCAAGAGAAGCAAATGAAAAGACAGTAGAAAACAGACAAAAACATGATGGAATGGAATTAAAAAATGCAATAAAAAAATGCAGGAGCACAGTTGTACTGGGGTGTGTGACAGGTTGACATCCTGAGATCTTTTCGAGGAGCATGGCTCAAGGATGCAATCTGCTTTGTGGCAGACTCTCCACTACATAAAAGGGTTAGACAACACCTTACGTGCAATGAAGCAGCTTCTCTTCTGCCTCACGTGCCAGATCATGACTGATATATGTAGTCCAGACCAGGAAGACAGTTGCAGCCCTATCGTGGCAATGTGTGAGACAGGAGTACCAGTAGAGGAGAATGTGAAACATGGATTACTGGATGACTTTAATGCTCTGGAACCTTCTCACATATGAATACTTTCATTGCTATATACCTATCTCATAAAGGAAATTGTGCAGCATGTAAAGATGCTCATACTTAGAATTTAAGATAACTGTACAGTAAGACATCTTGAATGATGATATATATATTAGATCCTTTCATAAGTCAGAATACCAGACAGTACCTCCACTGTCTGACTTCTGGCACTGAACCTGATGAGAAAGGGTGTGGTTATTTCATTGTTGTGTTCTCCAAATTGGTGGCTCAAGCTAAACCACCTGTTGGAACACTGTGGTGCCAGGATCACTTGCAAGAGTGCTACTTGACACAAGTGATGCAAAGGCTGTATTAACATTTAAGATAATTGTAGGACCATGTCTAGCCTCTGGTGCTGTTTTGTTTACTTTGGCAAGTCTCTGATCCCAAATTCATTCCAAGCTAGAGCAGGAGCAATGACTAGTGCCTCATGGTGCTACAACACATCATGGTCAGAAACCTGCCTAGCAATTGTGGCAGTAATATTAATGTACCACTTGTGGGTTTTATATCTTTCTTTTCAAGTAAACTTGACTTTATTTCACCCTGAATTGTAACTGCATAGATTTTCAGGGAAGATAGACATTGCTAGGGAAGAAAATGATGTTGAGCCCCAAGGGAACACAATGAAACTGAAACGCAATGTGGGAAGGATCTGACCAGACTAGAGGGAGCAGTCAGTCCAAGAGAAAGTGCTTTGAGAGCCCAGGATGGTACTTTATTAATACCTCAGAGAAACCTAGACTGATGCTCTATTTCTTAGCAGTTTTACTTCAACAACTGTTTCTTGGTTCAGGCTGACATTTCACAGGTCTGCAAATGTGGGCAGTTGCTTTCATTGTCCTGTCCCTGCCTGTGCAATAGTGTGGTGCCTTGAACAGCTTTGCAATGCCTAGTTACACACTTCGGGAAGCCCCATGGCAGAGACAAGCCCCATGGCAGAAGCTTCATGAGAAGGCCACATGCTATACTGCCCCTCAGCATATGGGCTGTTTAGGAGGCTGTCCTGGTTTGACTTGGTGAATAGTTCTTTCTTTTTACTTTCTGTGACCAGAAAGGCACTTTTCAGAATTAAAATTTAAATTTTAAAATCCCCTGGGGGCAATCATCTTTAATAACATCTGATCCGGAGAGCTTTTTTTTTTCTGTATCCAAATATTGCTAAAGTTTAAACTTCTTCAAGCAGAAGCAAAGAAGAGAGTTAGGTAGGCACTTCGTGGGAGCATGACATGCACATGTACATATAATCATTTCTGGTACCTGAAAGCTGTAAAGTTTTATAGAATCTGAGATACGTTTACCACTATTCCTAAAATGTGACCTTTTTACTGTTCCTCAGTTCAGTTAATGTGCTACTTTCCTTTTCATACTGAACAGATGCAAGAAATGACCCTTAGATTTAACTTGATTAACTTGATTATTCATAATTAAAATGTTGTCTGTCACCCTCCATAAGGAAAGTATGTAAATTAACCCAGAGAGTGGGGATGTGCTGATCATGTTGAAACAGATATAATTTATATTATTATTGTTTTATTTCTGAGTTTACTTCTGTATTGTCTATATGAGAAATTTTCTTTAGGAATGATACTATAATAACATTTTGCTGATTTTTTTTTTTAACTTTCCTTTCTTCATTGTGTTCCCTTAATCAGGTATAATAAACCTGAACTATTCAACTTCTATGTCCGATGAGTTTGTGGTGTCTCTGATGCTGATATATGATACATCAGAACATGGTTTGTGAAATGTCAGTTTTTAATGGTTTTTCATGTCTGCTGGCTATATTCAGATGACTCTGGCCTTAATCACTTTTAAAATGAAAATATTAGTAACTCTAATGACAAAATTATATTTTGTTAAGCAATAACGTTTTGTTTACAGTAGTGTTAATTGCTTTATTTTTTTTGTCTTCCCCTCTTCTGTTGAGATGGCTTTTTCATTGGTATGAATGATGGACTATAGGTTTTCTAAGGTTCAAACAGACTCTCAAAAAAGACTTTCTAATAGAAATAGTTCAGGAGCTCCAGTTATTCACCAGGCAGCACTTTTAGGCTTGGAGAATAAATACCAAATTCTTGCTCAACTCTCCCCTGTAGCCGCATTGTTCTCAGATTACCTGTAAAACAGAGGATTTAGTTCCTTGCAGGAGAGGATGCCCAAGGAAAAATAACTGGAAAAGTACATATGCTATTTCCCTGAAATGCTTCCCACCCTTTGGCTATGTTCAGGTCAGAGTAATTCATGAGCCTGATGTGATTTGTTTGTTTACTGACTTTCCTGCTGATCTTTCTTTCAAGTTCGTGTTCAGTTTCTCCTTGAATCTATGTACATGTCTTGTACTTAGCATAGATTTTGACACACTGTTCTACTGCTCTGATACCCATTCAGAGAACAACCATTTGCTTTTGTTTGGTTTGAATTTGATTCCTGCTGCCTTCATATGATGGCCCATAATTCTTTTGCTGGAAGAGACAATGAATTGTTGATCCTTATCCACCTTCTCTATGACACTCCTGATTTTGTAGACCTCTATTACATCTGTGTAATTGAGCATTCTTTTGATAATCTTTGCTTCCTTTACCTGAATCTTTTCCATTTCTAAAATAACATCCCTCTGTTCCTTACTCTTCTATCCATCTTTTCAGAATTCTGCTGCCAATTGTTTAGTATACTGTTATGTTTACATTACATAGGTTTTTCATCCTTCAATCTTGCTTGATTTGATCAGTATTGATTTATGTGAGAAGCAGGTGACAGCAATGAAAATGTGATTGTTTAGAAGGTGACATTAACTATGTTCACGCTGAAAGATTTCCATGGGGCATTCAGTCTCACAGTTGAAAGAGATGATAACAGATAGAAAAGCGTATTTTCTCATAAGAATTAATGTATTTGAGGGGAGATGAATACAGGGACAAGCTTAAATGATTAGACTGTAAATGTAATGTGAAAGGTAGTGTGGCAGAAGGAAGATCACAGCTGAAGGAGAAGATGGCTTTTCATCTTATAGGAGTGGTCACTGTTCTAGATGATCTCTGCCCCTTCAGACAGAGAAAAATGCAGTGATGGTGGTTGTTCAATCTAATAGATGAAGAAGCTGCAAAAAAGGAACATCTCCTCAAGCTGACTATCCTGATTATTCTGCTTCTCTCCATATACTACACATTGCATTTATAGGCAGCATTTCTTTAATCTTTGCGAACATCCCCCACCTCTGCATGAAATCTTACTATAAAAAGTGATTTCCCATCTATTAACTTACTAACTTTCTTCATAAACATGTCGGGCATTAGTGTATATTTCTCTGAGAGGAGGAGGAGGAGATCAGAATGCACACAAAATTCAGCATGTGAACCATACTATGGATTTGTGCAACAGCATAGTGTTATTTTTGTATTTGTTCATAGAATTACAGCATCAAAGAATGGTTGATGTTCACGGGGACTTCTGGAGATCATCTGGTTCAGTTGTCTTGCTCAAGCAGAATCACTTAGAGATGGTTGCCCAGGACAATACCCAGACAGCTTCTGAATATCTCCAAGAATGAAGACTCTGCAACATCTCAGGGCAACCTGTGCCAGTGATTAGTCATCCTTACAGCTGTGTTTTCTGATGTTCAGAGGAAACTGAGGTTCAGTTTGTGCCCATTTCTCTGGTCCTGTTGCTGGGCACCACTGTCAAGAGCCTAGCTCTGCCTTCTTTCCACTCTTCCTTCAGGTACTTATATACATTGATAAGATCCCTTCTAAATCTTTTGTTCTCTTGGCTAAATAAAGGATGCTCCAGTCCTTTCATCCTCTTTGTGGCTTTGGACTCTCTCCATTATGTCCATGTCTCTCACATACTGGGAAGCCCAGACCTGGACACAAATATTCCACTTGTTGCCTCACCAGCAGTACACAAAAGGGCAACCTCCCAGTCTGCTGGGAACACTCCTCCTCATGCAGCTCAGGATACCATTTTCTTTCTTTGCAGCAAGGGCACATTTCTGGCTCATGTTCAACCAGGTGTCCACAAGACCCCCCAGGTCCTTCTCTGCCAAGATGCTTTCCAGTTTGCTAGACACCAACACATAGTGGTGCATGGGTTTGTTCCTCTCCAGGTGAAGGACTTTGCGCTTTCCCTTGATAAACTTCATGAGTTTCCTGTCAAACCATTTGTACAGTCTGTTGAAGTCTCATTCTCTATGGCAGCACAATCCTCTGGTGAACTAGCCACTCCTTGCAGTTTTGTGTCATTAGTAAACTTTCTATGGATACACTGACCCATCATTCAGATAATTAATGAAGATGTTAAGCAGGACTTGGCCTAGTACAAAGTACACTGCTAGTTATTGGCCTACAACTACACTTTATGCTGCTGATCACCCCATTCTGGGTCTGAGGGAGTGGTCAGTGTTCCATTCAGACAATTTTCAATCCACCTTGCTGTCTGCTCATTCAACCCATTCTTCAACAGCTTCTCTGTGAGTATCTTATGGGAGAAAATGTCAAAGGTCCTAGTGAATATCCATCACTCTCTTCTCATCTACAAAGCCAATCATTTTGTCAGGGGAGTTTATCAAGATGGTCAAGCATTACTTCCCTTTGGTGAATCCACAATGATTACTGCTCATGACATTTTTGTCCTTCATATGCCTGAATTGTTCTTTATTTCTTTTCCAATTGTAATATTTGTTAAGGTTTTTTTGGCTGCTGATGAGCACTGAGATAATGCTTCCAAGGAGTCACTTAGAACATCATCCTTTGGGCACGGATTGTTGAGGCACTATTGAAAACTCAAGCTGCTTAAGTCAACTGGATATATACAACTGGATGTGTCTTGAACCTTACAGAAAATACGTTGGATCTTCCCCAGGAGACTATATTTATTTAAGTATTCACTAATTCCATCTCACACTTTATGAAAAACTCCTCTCAATGTCCTTGTTCTCAGTAAGCTGAGACAGGCTGCCACTCACCATCCTGGGCACTCTGGTTGCCCATACCTGCCCTACTTCCTGGCTGGGGGCAGTAGGACAGACCTGGCTGTTGAGGCTCCTGCCCTGATAGATCCCCTGTTTCTTCAGATGCTTGGGCCCAGGGAGCTGCTGGCCCTTGCTGAGCCAGTACACAACTTTTCTTGGCAATTCTACAAGTGTCTCTGGAGGACTTTTCTGCTGCTATGGCTTTAGATTAAAGTTTTATTGTTATTTTTTATTCTTTTTACTGTTTTCTTCTCAAACTCTTTCTTTGCCTTCATAGCAGTACTTTTTACATCTAAACTGTCAAAATTTATGAGGCTTTTCATTTTCTTTGTTTGTGTACAACAACATTTTGAAAAATACTTTCTGGTTTCTAATACTATCTTTTGCTTTGCTGAATAGCCATCCTGGCTTTATTTTTTCCTTTTCCAAATATTTTTTAGTAGATAATATGCAATGTGTTTGCAATATGCTGTGTTTGCTGCATGGTATCCTTCAGAAATTTCCATGTTGCTGGGAAGAGCTTAATTCTCTTAGGTGCCTCTTCTGGTTGCAGACAAGACTTTTCTCATTTTTACATAGCCTTCTCCTCTGAAGTAAAGCACAATGGTAGTACTTTGTTTGGTCATTGTTGGTCCTGTTGTGATATTGAAACTACAGATATATATTCACATCATTTTTCTACAGTGGTGCTGCTATAGGATTTTGTAAGCTTTGCTGTGCAAGATTTTTATTTGCATTCTGCACATTACTCACTAACAAGATTATTGCAGCTTTCAGTTGTTTCTGTAATTCTTTGGGGAAATATCATGCTGGTTTGAATCCCCTTAGGTTGAAAAGAAACTGAACTAAACAACCCCAGAGTATGGATGAACTTTCTAACAATCAAGCTGCTGTATAAAGATGTGTAGCAATTCTCTCTCTATAAAAGGAAACGAATGAGCTTTATTGCATCCTTTTGGGGGAAAAAAAAATAGAATGTGGACATTTCTCCCAGGAAAGCTCTGTGGGTGGAGTGTACCCAGGGAAAAAGATACTCTTGTGAGGCCCTAACTAGCATAAAAAGTGTGAAAGGTAATAGTGTTTCATTTGTTTGTTCATTGTTTCCTCATGGTTCCCTTTAAGTGTCTTCTTGCTTGTTGCACTGGATATTTCAAATAGTCTTAGAAGTAGCTATTTAAATAGCCAATAGCCACTTTAAATAGCCATTCCTATTTTTCCCAGGACACTAAAAAGGCAGCGATACCTAAAAATCAGGCGATTTTGCATATGACTTTTAAATGTTAATCTTATAGTGTTTAGATTCTAACTTTAAATTCCAGTTTAGCCAAGAAGTAGTTGAAATATATTCTTGTTCCCCAGACAAACATTACTAAGCTCCATTAAGAACATTTTAGACAAGTTCTCACACTCAGATGTTTTAATTTATGGAATGTGACTGCTATAACATTTGAATTAGAATGATGACAGTAAGTATTTTTTACCTTTACCTTCCTGAATTTTGTGATGTATTTGGCATTGCTAATGGCATCAGTTAAACAGAAAACGGGTTTCTAAGATCTCAGAAATTAATACTAGGCCATATAAGCTGGCTTTGATTTCCTGTCAAAGATTCAGTCATAATATTTAAGGGAAATCTAGATCATCAACAACACAGGGAAGGTTTAGGCTGGACATTAGGAAGTATTGCTTTACCGAAAGGGTGGTCAACATGGGCGTACTAGAGAGGTGGTGAATGCCCCAAGCCTGTCAGTGTTTAAGAGTCATTTGGGCAATGCCCTTAACAACATATTTTAACTTTTGTTTAGCCCTGAGTGGTCAAGCATTTGGACTAGATGATCACTGTAGGTCCCTTCCAAGTGATACATTCTATTCTATTCTATTCTATTCTATTCTATTCTATTCTATTCTATTCTATTCTATTCTATTCTATTC
>NW_020897704.1:6012506-6120565 GCF_003984885.1 Neopelma chrysocephalum
TCTATTCTATTCTATTCTATTCTATTCTATTCTATTCTATTCTATTCACCTAAAAGCAGCAAGGTTCTTTTTCCTACACCCTGCATTCCTGACTATGAAATACAGAATTAAAATATGAAAGGAATTCCTAGCATTAAGGAGTCTGACAGAAAGAGGATGACTTAAAAGCTTCTGAAGTGTGTTCTGATTAATAGGTCCCTGAAGTTATTTACTGTAGTTTACTGTACACCAAAGTTTAGATAAGGCTATGACTGAGGATAGAATCTGCTATAAAAAGTTTAATGGCTTTTGGATTTCAAGAGGTTCAGCAGAGCAATATCTATTTACTTATGCTGTGGTTTTCTTCAGTGGCTTGTTTCAGTCCAGTCAACAACATAAAATTTCACACCTGTCACAATCTATTTGTGCCTTTGTTTATTGATATCTTCCTCTTTTCCAATCCTCTTGTTTTTATATTTTCATCTCAGCAAAAGTTTTTTGGAAGCAGTTATTGGATACAGTGATATGAACTGTGAAATAAAATTTATCTTCATTTCATTTATGCTGAAGTATTTGTTTAGTTTGAATTCTAGAGCCTTTTTTGCAATATTCTAAAATCTATAAAATTGCTGTGTTTAATTCAAAATGTATTAATGTCTTTTGTTTCAAAGATCAGCACAGAAATGTTTTTAATTAACTGAGTACACTTCTTTGCAACTGAAGTAGTCCATCCTCTGTCTAAATAACATCACTGTTAAATACTGCACTCTCCAACACTTTACAAAGAGAGGATAGACTCCTTTGCTCTCTTTATGTTTAATAATCTGAAGTATTCTCAACCTGTAAATAAAATAGTGCTTGAAATGGAGAGAAACAGAACACAACATTTACTAAATAAATTTCCCTTTAGGAACAGTGTAAGTGAAATGCAGAGAATTTTAAGGAACTGCTCCAAAGCACTCCACTCCTGGGAAGCCAGCATCACAATTATGGCTCTGCCTCTTCAGTGTTCGGTCCACTGACTTCTTCTGTCAGGAATGGTAAATCTCTGCTCTTTCCTTCTGATTATGAAGCACTTCATAAGACATCAGAACCCCCTGAAATGACTACCCAGGGAAAAAAGCTGCTCTGCTAATAATTTCAGTTTTGTTTCAGCAAGGCTAGCCTTTGAATAAGGTCAGTCACAGAATCATGGAATGGTTTGGGTTGGAAGGAACTTTAAAGATTATCTAGTTCCATCCCCTATATCTCTATTTATGTTAATTAAATTTCCCTATCTGACCAGTCACACCCACACCACCTGAGCTCAGAAGTGGGACAGGGAACCCCTTGCCAGCTACACTACCCACATTCACACAGTCAGACCAGGTTTCCTTACTGGTTCAACCCTAGTTTGCCCATAGCAGAGTCTCAGACATCTCAACCTTAAATAATTTAATCATGGTGCAATAACAAAATAACAGCTCCAGCTGGGTGCCTCCGAGGAGGGACCCCAGACAAAAGAAATCCTGTGGTTTTATACCCTTGCAGTCTAAGGGTGGCAAAGTCTGGAGTCCTCAGCTCCTGCTGTGTCTCTGAGTGTCTGGTCACCTGACTGGGCCACAGGTCCAGGAGGTCCAGGAGGATTTTTGTTATGCAGAGAGTCAGCAGTTCACGGCCTTTTGCCTTGGGCTGCCACCACCCAGAGATCAATCTGCAGTTGGCCTTGCAGCTCGTTTGAATCATGGTTTCTTGGGTCTATTTTTTATTGTGCTACTCAAAAGCATATTCTGTTTCAAGAGTTGTCTTTTACACTGCTGGGCTGCTGCTTTTCATCCTCATCCTATGACTTGCTGTTAAAGTCAATTCTTCTTGCCAGAGGGAGAAGTGCTTTGAGTGAGATTCTCAACACAGTCTCCTGTTGCAGGGAGGTCTGGGTAATCTGGGGCCCCACATCAACAAGTCAGTTAGCAGAGCTGCTCCACAGACAGTACCTGGCCACTGAGGCTATAGCATTTCTAACAGATTCAATGATCTTTATGCCCTTAGTTTATTAATAACAAGAATATTCTGCTTCTGTCTTCTCTCAAATGAATAGTCCTTTTGGTAGCTTGACTTGGAGCAAGTCCTCTTTCAACTGACAAAATTGCTTGATACCACCTACAGTATAGTCCTTTATCAAGAAGTGAACATATCAACACTAGAAAAATCTTAGAGGATAGGAAATTTAACACCTGAGCCTTTCAAGGGATTCAGGCCATCGAAACAGATCTCTGAATATCTATTGAATGGCCATCCTGTTCACTTCATTCTTGATATTAAGCAGCTCCTACCAAATAGATCACTTCTCTAACAATGAATTTTCTTTCTTTGACTATAATATTTCAAAATTGTAAGATGTGTTCAAGAGCAATGGATTATGAAAGGAAGAAGATTGAAGACAGAATTTTCCAATAACTGGCCCATGGCTGAAGTTTGCTTGTACAGGAGAAAGAAATGTCTCTGAATGGCCCCCTTCGTAGTGCTCTCTTGAATTTGCTGAAGTACAAACTCATACTACATACATGTAAAAATCAAAATAAAAATACAAAATGACTTTGTAGTATGCAAAGTAAAATACACTGGGCACACTTTTAAATATCAATTAAGGAATGCAAAGTATTTCAATCCAATAATACTAAATTTATGATTAAGCAAAGGTGAAATAGATGTTGCCAAATGTAAAAAAAATGACAGTAATGAATTTGTATGTTTTCCAGTCCAATCTCTCAAATATATTTGCATTACCACTCTGGCATTTCCTTTGCTGTAACAGTGTTAGGACATTAAAAAATTCTGTGAGCAGTGTGTAATAAGAATTTGCATTCTTATAAGCATAGATTAAAAGACAGATGGAATTTACTAATCTAGTAATGGAAATCTTACACAGCACGTGGCTGACAAGGAAGAGAGGGCATGTTGCCTGCAAGAAGGAGTGACATGAGTAGCTGAGCTACTACCATCAAGATGGCTTTGAGCACAGTGAAAAGATACAAGAAAGGTATAATCAGAGAAAAGAACTATAATTTTCCAGAACAAGATGGGAACTATTTAACAAGACAAAGGAGCACTCTATTTCAGTGCTTGGCATACATATTTGTGCACAGACATTACGTCCTTGCCAAATTGCTCCTGATGGTTGGGGAAAGGAAGGAATCATCCTGTGACAGAGTAAACTCACAACCCCCATGCCACTACATCGCAGCTTTGAGCAATGCCTACACCCATTGCTTGTCTCCTCACTCATTCCCATAGTCCCTTCCCTCAGAAGCAGAAAGATCGTCACATCAAGTGAGCACAAGGTCTCATTTTCTCCTTGGGCAGATCATCTGATCCTTGCCTATGCTGCTAAGTTATAAGCAACCCTGACAAGGCTCCTGGCCTTGGAAATACCATGCCTGACCTATCTTCCTACTGGCCACCTACTTATGCTCTTTTTCCCTCTGGCATCTTCCATGCTGCCTGAAAAGGTGAAGACCGTTTGTTTCCGGCAGTGTGAAAATATGTATATATATGATGACTTCAAGGATGTCAGTGTGATTATGTAGAAGTTCCTTTTAGATTTTCCTTCAGACCCATCTCAGAGTACCATTAAGTTTGCTATGTTCCATCTTATGGTGGGATGGGTTATCAGTTTGGTTCTGATGCTTTTCTCTTAACAGGAATAAAAGGGAATTAAAACGGTCTGATGAGTTTTAATAGACAGTAAAGAAACAGAAACGCATTCACAATGACAGACCTTTTAGAATGGGCTGGAGCCTACATTAAAGAACATTTCCAACACTGACCCTGACTATCAGAATAGCGATGGAATTATAAGGCAGTTAATGTTTATGGAAAATATCACCAAATCAAAGCTCTTTGCCTTTATGTAGTAGCTCCTAATGAAAATAAGGAGTTATTGCTAATAGTTAACTACTTATAATGGTATTGCCAAAGACAGGGATGAAAGATGAGGAAAAAAGTGCAACAACAGAGGTGCTCTAGGAATGATTTTAGATGGGAAAAAGGAATTATTTTTCATACAGAGTTAATTTTCGTCTATCCAATTGCAGTAAATTTTCAGACAGCAAGTTAGTTATAGGACTCTGAAAATGCACGCTGGAAAAAGCAGATATATGTAGTGGTCCTGTACAACATCTTTTTTGGCTGTGAAAGGGAAGGAATGCAGACTGAAGGGGATGGAAACTTGAATAAAGTCAATCCAAATTTCAACAGCTCATGAGCTTGTCCTGTAATAACTTGTTCTACAAACATACATTTCTCATCCTATTTAAAAAGTAGATCATACCTGTGAATGTAAGCTAATGTTTTCTGTTTTGCTGTTAGGGTAAGCAAAGAATACCAAAGTGGTCTGTGGTATGACTCTTGGAATGCAGTGAATTTTGAACCATCTTTCCAGTTTTTCAGTCTGTAACCAAAAATTTCCATGTTCAAATTGTGACCTCTATTTTTGCTTTGACAATATTATATCTTTCTTCTCTCAAGGTTTGTTACTGTCATTCTTTCTTAATACTAGCTGGAATGATTTTTATATAATCCAGTTTCTCAAATTCATTGTGTGTCAGCTAGTCCTTTTGTCTTCTTTTTTTCATACTTGGCAGAAGGAAAAAAGATTCTTGATTAATTGTATTCCAAATTCCTTATGAACACATTATTTTTTTTGCTTTTCTCCCTATAGTAACACCTAAATATTTTTCTGTCAAATTACATTGCAAGGAATATGTAATTAAGTCTAGATGCTAGAGATAAAATTCAAGAGTAGTGTGACTGCATAATGCTGTCATTTTTCATTCCTTACTCTGGTATAAGGAGTAGATTGTTCCCCATAAATATGTCTAAATCTACAAAAATCTGTTGGAATAACTTGGCTAGTCACAATCCACTTCAGTATTTATTTAATGTTCTCTGCACTAAAGTGAGTTTTACAAATACAATCTTTGGAAGGCCCAGATGACTCAGACTGGCAAAAGGTGTATTGAATTAATTTGTCATAAAAATGAAACATCAGTACTGTGTGCACAGTGCACTACAAACAGCTGGCTCCAAAAATAACCATTAGATGTTTAGTTAGCAGACTGTTCTTTATGCATCCGTTACTGTCTTTTCATATGTTGCTGTTGCTTTTTATGTGAATGGCAGTGATTGAAATGGGGAAGCAGAGGGATAAGTGCAATACGAAAAGCTTGAGTGATAATAATTTTGAAGAGAAAGGATATCAATATGCTATATTCTGCCCTGATCTTCTCATACAGAATTAAAAAGTGTCCTAATATTTTAGGATGAGGGGCAGAGGTTAGTTTCTGGTAGGCCCAGATTTCTGTTCTCTACTGCCTCTTTGAGTCCCCAAACTATCAGTCACCTCCAGAATCATTCTACCGCTGTTCCACCTGGCCCTTACTCATCAGTTTCCTGCAATATCCTTGAACCACTAGGTGTGCCAATAAGCCACATTTTCCTTCACTGAAATTTTCTCCTGTATTCTGAATCTAACCCATGCCCACCTTAAGCCTGAAGACTTTCATTTGCGTAACCAGCATTGAAAGATGCTTTATTCCTTCTGTGAAACCTTTCCTTCTGCACTACAATCACGCTGTGACCTGCCTGTGTCAGACAGCCATCTATCTGGCTTTCCTAGAGGAGGCTGAAAATCTCTTCTCTCCCTCAGGTTATACTCTCTGCTTGATTCATTGTCACTGTATTTATTGCAAGGTCAGAAACAGCAGCAACAACCTGGAAAAGACTGCAACTTGCAGGGAACTCAATATTCAGCTTCTCTGGGATTAATGAAGAGAGTTCCACAGAAGCTATCTCCTTCTTGCCACAGTCTACGTCTTGTAGAAATGTGTGGAAACTCTGAAATATTCTGACATTTTTGTGGCAAAATCACACCAAATCCCTTGCTGGCACAGGTGATCCGTCAGTCATATTGCCTTGTGTTTGCAGAGCACTTGACGTAACAGGGTTATGAATAATGCTGAACCTCACTCCGTGTGCCAGGCACAGTTCTTCCATTTAATTGCTGGTGACAATATCAAATAGTCTAATTTTTTTTTTTTTAATCTAGTGAACTAAATGGGTTCTACTGGTGACTAAGAGTGCCTTTTTTTTTTTCCCCTTTCTTGCCTTTTTTTCCCACAATATTCTCAATAGGTATGCAAATGTAAAGTCTGCGGCATGATGTAAAGCAAATTTTCCATCATTAAATTAAAAAATATAGATGAGCAATCAGAATATGGGCAAACGTAATTCAAATTAAAATGTGGCCTTTAGATTTCTGTTCTTTTCTTATCAAGAAAGTAAAAAAATAATTTTATTCTGCAAGGTAGCTATTGGTCCAAATGAATTTCTAATGTAATATGAAGTCTACCGAATTTAATCCTATAAACTTTACCACATGGTTAGAAAAGCATAGTTTCATGGTCAGAATTATTTTAGAATGGATGTTATTCTTCCAAAACTACATGTTTAATGTGTTCTTGCACCCATAAGAACACATTTCTCAGTATTCACAATTTTGTAGCTCATGCTCTGTTACACAATACATATTCAAGTGTTAGCTTAAGACCTGATTCTATTTACCATAATTTCTTGACTTGACTTAAAATCCTGTTTCCAAATACGTTTGCCTATCTCACTTCTTGTTATGTTCGTCTATGAGCCTTGATTCCTCATTCACCCTGACAAACATTTATTCATGTGAGTATCTTCACTGGCATCAGTATACAATTGAGAGGAAAGTGCTGGAGGTGTACAGCATTCTTCACTCATTGCACCCTAAACCATTAAGTTTAAGCCTTTGTGTTATGTTGTAGAATTTTGGCATTGTTGAAATCACATGGCCACAGGAAGACAATTCCCTTTTGTTTGAAGAATCCCTGGGATGTGGGAGATACTTCCAGTTTGGTCTGGAATTAAACCAGAAACTGTTCCTAGTAAATACTATTATTACCTATTTTATCAAATTACAAGTATTCCACACTGAAGGTTGCAGGTGGGAATCCATCCATACACAGAACCCCCCCCCACCTCTTTGACCTATTTGTTTTTTTTAAGGGAAATATAGAAAGTATTTCCTATTACCAGTTTTTTTCATAGTTAGTTTATAAAGTTCTACAGCAAAAGCTGGAAATTCTCCCTCGTCTGAATAGGGAATCAGTGGCTGCCATTTTTATCTTTCTGTCATTTAAGGTGCACATCATCAAACTTCTATCTTGACGGGTGTTAATTTTTAGTACCAAAAAATAAGGGAACTGGTTTTCAAACAGTTCGTTAGTACTTCTCAATCACAACTCATCCATGAATGTGAAGGGCATTTTTTTTGTCCATATTGCAAAAATGAGGATTCAGAGAGGTTATTCTGATTTCCCCTGAATTGATTCATCAATTTTAGTTCATGCACTTTCTCGTTGATAGATGCTCTGCTGTGATGGTTCTGGTTTACTTTCCATTAAAGTATATCTTGTTATCTAGTTGAAAGTTTACTAAAAGCTTGACTTTGAGATTAGTTCAAGTGTGGTATTCATTCAACACATTTAATCTTCTAAATTATCTGATATTGATCTGTAGAAGGAGAAGCTTATGCCTTTTGATGGAGATTTATTTAGTTAGTTTAAATTGATTATGACTCCCATCCTATCATATTGTCGACCAATTTTCCCCCCTACTTTAAGGGACAATACATTATCTTGATAATTTTTGCATTATTAAGCTTCAAAATAAACTTTGCCATTGCAAAGCGCTGCTTCTTGCTAGTATGGAAATATTTGTATAAAACCCCATGTATATTAACTGTTTCTTGTTTATAGACAAAGATTTGATGTTGTTTTCCAAACGTGCTACATATCTTTTGAAAAATATTTACCTACCATGAGCCCTTTCACTTTGCACACCGGAACAATGTGTTTGCTTCTAGTCAAAAAACACAAGGGGGCAGTTTAGTATAACAAACCAACATTAGTATAGTAACAGATACCGAAAAGTTCCGTTTCAGAAAAGTAGCTTTCTGAATCTTCAAATTACAGTTGCATAGATGCAGAGATTACCCTTAGCACTCGGAAACTTCTGGTCCAGACTTACAGAGAAGAACTATAATAACACAGAATGTACTTTAATATTGAACAGGCCTTTAGTCAGAGAAGGGAAAAGAGGGAAGAAGCAGTTCATACCAGCTGGGTGTGTTGGAAGGAACTTTCTCAAAGACATTTTACTTTAGTTCAAGAATTCACATGCATCAATTACCAGAATGGATTAGACTGTGTTTCATTTCACAGCTTTAATCTGATAAACATTAGTGCAGCCAGCTGGACCATAACACTGGGATAGAGTTTATAAACTGGACTTGTTTATAATTGACCTTGTTTCCTGCAGAGAGTCTAAACCAAGCTTTTGTAACATAGACTAAACTGTTCTACTGAAGGAGTATTAGGAATAAGGGCTGTGCAAAGACTGACTGGATGTTCCAGTTGAAACTTTCATCTTGCCACGAGTATAATGGAAACAGCTTCTCTTTTTCTATGGAAAGCTCTTAACATTCTTTTGTTACATCTTCTAACTACTTTACTGCCATACAATACCATTTCCCATAATGCTGCTTAGCCAGGAGCAGTCCAGAATGATTCACAATTCAGTGACAGCTTGCAGATAGCTTGCAGCGTGTCCCTGCTTTGTGTTAATTTCAAGTGTACAAGAAAGGTAAAACATACAGAAAGGCAGGAGTTTTCTTCACGTTAGGGTGATTCTTGGGAAACTGAGATAGGAGATAGAAAATTTAACATTGCAAAGTATGCCCCCAGGCTTGCCTTACATCTATCTCACCCTCCATTGTGTTGGAAGAATTAAAGGAAACAAGAATCTCAGGAAGAGTTTGGACTGACGTGATCAATATTTATTTTAGCATCTCCTGCTGCAGTACTTTAGAATCAGGTGGCTATAGCACTACAGAAGAACCTACAGAACTTTTGTGCCCCCAGGCCAGGTTGGCTTCAAATATGTGGTCTCATTGTGAATGCTTCAGTTGAACCATTCTGTACTGCTAGCCACTGGTCAGAAGCTGTGGCAAAGGCACAATTCGTAGCCTGAGTTCTTCGGCTGCTTAATGGGTAGTTCTTGCACATCGGGAAGAAAAATCCTTAACTAACTTCAGGCATGATTATACCCTATCAAACTAGGAGGATGGCTAAAGGGGAAATATTTGACTGTTACACTCTTTTCTGTGATCTGAGAAATGATTGCTGTGGTTGGATTAGACTTCTACAGCAGGAAGGTTCTCCTCCTTTTTGGTAAGTGTGGCTTAAATGCATTGGGTTCTGCATGAGGCGGTGAAGCTGATAGTATGCAAAGGTTCTGCTTGAACCCATCACAGTGTGACTGCATTGCTTGGAACCATTTTCTGCAGTTCCCTGATACCGTTCAGAACTACTTAGAAGAGAAAACACTTTTATAACCTAACCGTGGGATTTTTACTGAGTAGATTTTTTCCTATGTTGATTACAGAATACACAGAGCACTGTACACATATGCAGAGCAGACCACTCCTGTTCTTAAACCCTTTATTATATCAGATGTGGCACTAGATTGAATCAAACCACGATTCTTTCCTCAGTTCTGCAGTCTAAGTTTCTGACTGATGATTTAGTCAAGGACTCATTTAGTAGCAATTTGTGCTGCAATGTCACAATTGTGCAATAAAAGCTCTTAAAATAAACGTTTAGATTGGCATTAGATGTAGATTAGATTAGAATAGTCATCAGTAATATATAGACATATGGCTTCCATGCACTGTGAACTTCTGTCAAATTCAATGGTCATGGGGTCCTCGATCTATTATATTTATTTCCTGATTTGTCTAATCAGGTTTTCCTTTTGGAAAGTTGAACTGTCTCCGTATGGTATCTTGCAAAACAGGTAAGTATCTGTCAAATAAATGAATCAAACAAAACTAAAGAGAACACGATATCCTGGAATAGCTGGTAATTGTTGTCAATTACAGGGTACTTTCAATGCACTTGGATTATTTTATTTTATACACAAGAATGGGAGGAATATTAAAAAGGTTCAGTGTGTCAGTTTTTGCATTTCTTTCAAAACATAAAGCTCTCTTCAGATTTGCTACCACCTACTCACGGCTTATTCCCTATCTGACACTTGAGCAATTGTTATAAACCATTTCCATCCGAGATTTACTTTGTGTTTCCTATTGCAGGTGACACTTAATGTATCTTGTCTGCTGCTATAAAATTAAAAAAAAATGGTCTGAAAATAATGAGAACAAACACTTGCAAAGATAGGGATAGGAAAAAGCCCCCACCTTTTATGTTTTCAAAATTCATGTGCCTTGAAAACCTCTCAACCCACAATCTAATCAGTGTTAGGATGCCGCCTTTTCAAAAAAAAAAAAGTTAGGATAGGCTAACACTACCTAAGAATTTATGTTTCAATGGTAAATTCCTTCAGCTACAAAAGTGATGTAGTATAGACAGGAAGCAAAGATTTGGTGTTGCAGATTTCCGTAGACTTTCTAAGCTTATTCTGCATTTTACTTCAGACCTCTTCCATCTGAAATTGACTAACATCAGAAGAGTTATATCATAAGTAAGCTATTTCACCTAAGATGAACAGCAGAACCTTAATCTAATAAAACTTGATCACCATTGGAAGGACAAAGAAATAACAAGCAAGGCTAGGATAAGTAGTGTTAGTTCTAATGACATCTGTAGACTAGAACTTTGCATCTGGAACTGGTACAGGTCAGGGGGTCATACACTCAGCTCAAAGAGAGGAGAAAATAGTGAGCAGCCATATTATGTCTGAGAACAATGGCATGCTTTTTCTAAATTTAGTGCCTATCATAAAATATGCGTCACCTTCTTTTCTTCATTCGCTGTCTTTGAAAGAGGATGAAATATCTATGCAACTGTTTCACTTTCCGAATGTCCACAGTTTGGTAATGTTAAGAATTAGTCTTACCTGTCCCTCATCTAGGTAATTAGGTGCATTTTCTAGAGCAAAGGAAATTTTTTGATTTCACTGTGACAGGTAAAAAATGTTGTAACTATTCTTTCCAAGAATGCCAAGGCAGTGGAAGGATTAAAAAAGGTTTATTTCAGATGCAAGGACCACTTCTTAATGATGCTGCAGCACATTGGGCCCCCGGGGAAAAGACAATGCCCCACTTTCTCCCAGGCTTTTTATATCTTCCCTCTCTCGTCCCCCACTCTCTCTGGCCCTAGGAGACCTTGTAGAGGTCTGCAAACATGTTATCTCTGCATACCAGGGAGATAGGCTGCTCACAGCTTCTGTCTGCAACTTTCTCTGAAGTGCAGAAGGAAGTAAAAAAACCCATCTAACCTGTTTGAGAAGGTGTTTTACAGTCTTCCTAAGCAAAATCAAGTTCTATCTTTCTGTCACAAATTCTTCCAAAATTGTACCTATCCCTACATTGCTCATAGCCAGGTATGTCAATAATCACTGTAGTTTAAATCAGTGATAGGCAACCATAGGTTAGGACAGAAAAATCACCGCAGCTGCCATTTTGACAAATAATGTATGGTGAGTACACAGTTTCAGATGGTGACGACACGGGAAGTGTCTAGTTTACATGAAGATGCCATAAGTATACATGGGAATTGTTTGTCTATATTGATTCACAATACCATATTTATTTTTTCAGGTGCTTCCATGTTCAAGCACCTAGTTCAATTGAAATCTTATGAAGAATATTTTTGTGAAACTTCCTTAGCTCTGTACACATTGAAATGGCTTCTTAATGTACTTGAACACTCTGCAGCTGGCAATGAGCTAACATTTAGGAACAAATATATCATTTGCAGCCTTCCTAAATTCATGCTGTCCTTCTTAAGTCACTTTTTTCTTCTTTCTTCATCTATTTATATTACAGATTATTTTAGATTATTACCTAGGTTATTGCAGATAACATTAACAAATGGGAAATTGTGGTTTAGTTCTGTTTTTGTGAGGGAGACTGATTAAGCATTTTGTCAAGTCAAACGTCAAAGGAAAGTCTGTGGAAAAGGCGGGTGAAGAAATAAAAAGACTATACACATAACTCACTAGATATAAAGTGTCTTTTTGTCCTAGGACTTAATCCTACTAGATACTGCTGGGTAGTTCCCACAGACATTGAAAGGAATTTAGTGTGTTGAACATGTCACAGTAGGTCCACAATGTCTGTTTAGCTTCTGCCCTAACTTTCAGTTCTCGATGACATGCTTAGTTTTAATATTTGCTCATTATTTCATCCCTTCCATCTCAGATTTTCAACATTCCTCTATCTAAAGCCTCAGTCATATTGTGATAGTCCCTCAGTTTGATGAATAACTCCATAATTGCCACCCTGAACGTGCAGTAATAAATAAAACTGTCCAAATTCCTTCACAGGAATTTGCTGTGCAACCTTCCATGTCTTGTATATACCTTATGTCTTCAGCAGTTTTTGTTCTCAGTGGTTTTCTTTAGTACCTTTTGTCAACGTTCATACATGAGAAGAGTGAAAATGAGAAAATCTTTCCACTAAGACTGAAAACTGCTGCCCTATTTCTTCTTTTATGATTTGGTAGGTAAAAATAACTCTGGAAAGAAAGCATTCAAAAGCTGCATTTATCCCAATTTGCGTTTCATTTCATAACAATGTCAGAACAGGACACATACACATTCTACAAATGTTATTTTTTGTCTCTTCCCCCTACCATTATTCAGTACCTTGATGCTATTTATTTTGCAAATGGCTTTAAAGAAGTGAGTTACTTTCTTTGGGGCTTTAGCCTCATAAACCATAGCAATTTTTCTTTAATTTTTGAAGTGTTTATGTAGGAGGTGGAGTAAGGCTGTTTTCTCTGAGTATATTTCCATCATTATTTAAAAATTATAGTAGAGAGTATTACACCTTTGAGATATCCAAAACAAGTAGCTACTCAGACAGTGGAATGACAAAGTGATAGTACTCTAGCTTAGATGCCTCCAGCCTGCAACTAAAGAGCCATAAAACATTGTAGAAAAGAGCTGGTTTAGGTAGCACATTTGTACACAGTTCTAACAGAATGAAGGGAGCTTAAAGAACTTGTTGAAAAATGGAAGAAAAATTAGACCCCAATATTGATTATTTACTCCTCACCATTAACAAAGATCCTTCGTTTATTCAGTGTTAGGAAATCAAAGCATATCATGCACTTTAACTTTGTCTCATACAGGTAAGACTTCATGGCTGTGCTGCATCATTCCTATTTGCAATAACCTTGTAAGACATTGTAAACAGGTAACTTACAGATAAGCAGCAACAAACAGCTCAGATTTCTTAGTTCCAGTTAGATCTGCATGTCTGTCTATATCACATTCTGTCATTATTTCCATTTTGCAGAAGCTTAGTATAAGTCAGACTATTCAATGATTTACACGGGACATCAGACACTGCTCTTGTGAAGAAGATATTTGAACAACTGATGTACTTTATTCAAATAAGAAGGAAATGGTGTCCTATCTTTATCAATGCCTTAAAGCTCCAATACCATAAATTAGCCACACATCTCTTTCATTGTTAATTCATGGACAAAATGAAGTACAGTTGAAATGGATATATAAAATATAAAAATGATCATAATTTAACAGGCCTGTGGTCCCCATAATTTGGTGTCCACTTTCCAGGAACTATCTGTGTTTAGAGGAAGTGATAAGTGTAGTTAAATCCACACGTTGATTACTGTTAAGTAACACACTGTAGGATTTTTTTCATAAAATACATTAAGCAAAGATTGGTTTAAAATCTGAAGCACTGGATTTGAAATCTATATTTTTCAGGCCTATGGAATTCAGCTAAAAGAGTTGGCTTAGTGAATTTAAAAAGATCTATTTAATCTGTTTCCAATGGTATCTCTTCCCAGCTAAGAAAGCTGTAATTGTGCAAAGCTATTTAAGTCAGTAGCCCTTACTACTGTGAGCTGGGAATTTAAAAACCTCGAGGACAGGTGGATTTATCTGCTAAACAGCCTTGTCTCCTGTCTCCCTAGCAGACCATCCACCACATAAATCCTGGACACACTTTTCTAAGTTTAGGCAAAGCTAAATGCAGGCATGATGTGGAGCAGGAACGAGTCTTCAAACCATAGGGACATGAGTCTGTTGTGACAGGTGAAATCAAGCTGTGCCTGTGCTGTACTTAGGGAAGACTGCAAGTACCTTAAGTCATGCTGGCAGAAATCCATTCCAGGTACAAATTTCCAGTTTGGAAGGTCCAGTTTGACTTTTCTGAGCTATTCAAAATGCCTGTTCTTCAGGAGTCTGCAGTTATAATAATTAGATTTTTTTTCAGCATAGTGCTTAATAATGCTTGATAATGCTCGATTGAATACATTTTTCTGAGTTTCCCAGTTGTGAGATTAATTGCTCTCTAGCTTCTTATCACATTAATTTAGTTAGGCCTTTTGAAGTCACAGGAAGAAGGTACAAGGAAAGATCAAAAGACCTCTAAAAACATCAATTAATGTGTTTAGCACATCAAATTTTTTGCACAGCCTTGTTATTTTCTATTTAGTTTTAGAAATGTATCTGAAATGACTATGAGTTTTCAGAGTTCAGAGTTTAATTTGAGATTTGAGATTAGAAGTCTCCCCCACAGTTGAGAGAAAGAGAAGGAAAAGAGAAGATTGATCAGTCCACCTGTGCTCTGTATACCTTCTTGTAAATGTGAATCTCTTTCCACTGACCCAACATCACTTAATTCTTAACTTAAACTCTTCAATCAAGCACCTAAAAGTTAGTTAGGGTAAATCTTCTTTCCTATATTTGGCATGTGCCAAACACCTTCCCTGTTGCAAAAACAGGTTTAATTTGGTCTTTGTCAAAGAAAATTTTTGCTGATGTTCCATTAAGTGTCTGAAATAGGAGACATGAATCTTTTTCAGAAGTGTAGTTGTTCTAATTATTATTAAATAATACTCTTTGGGTAGTTTTCTTCATCCTGATTATGGAACAAATCCCTTATTTATGCATAGTGTCGAAGACACATTAATAACAGAATTTTCTTTCAAATAAGAATGAGAATGCAGTTCTTACAAGCTACCTAAACACAGAATCCCAGAATGGGTCAGGTTGGAATGAACCACAGTAGGTCATCTGTTCCAACTTCCGTTCTCAAGCAGGGTCGTCCCAGAGCACATTGCACAGGATTGTGCCCTGACAGTTCTTGAATATCTCCAGTGAGGGAGACTCCACAACCTCTCTGGGTAATCCGTTCCAGTGCTCAGTCACTTGCACAATAAAGAAGTTCTTCCTCATATTCAGGGGGAAATTCCTGTGCATGAGTTTCTGCTCATTACCTCTTGTCCTATTGCTTGGCACCACCAAGAAGAGCCTGGTTCCATCCTGTTGGCACCCTCCCTTCAGATATTTATAGACATTGATGAGGCTTCTCATCACTCCTCCTCAGCACTCCTTAAAAACAAGGGAGTCTTCCCAAAATGCAAAGCTGGTAAAGTTCACCCTCCACCCAGGCAGGATATAACTCTTAATAAAGTTAACAATCTATTAATTGATCCTTGTAATGAACAATAACCTCAACCCTGGGGTTCACTAGACATAATGTACTTAAAACCAGAACCTAAGTAAATATTTTGGCAGTGACTAGAATGTGTTCAGTCATCAGCGCCTCAAACAAGCCTCAGAAAAGAATACAAAGGCAAATTTACTGTAAGCACAGAACACAGGAAAAATATGCTCATTAAAGACTGTAACATTTTATGGAAGCATGACATCTCCAAAACAAAACTGAAGCTGAAGAAAAGGCAAAAAGTCAAAGGACCAAAGTGAATGGGAAACTATTAATTGAAAATAAGATCTGCAAAGTGTAAACAGAACAATTAAAATATTTAGTGGTGATTAAGACATCATTTCTGCAACAGTAGAAGATTACAAAAAATCGACACTGTATGATTCTGGAATGGAATAACACATTTGAAAATGTCTCATTAGATGTAAACATTTTGCATGAGATGAAAGGATATCTTCTTTCAAATTTTTATAGTGCTTAGAAAAAAAAGAAATATATGTAAAGCTTTTTCTCTGCTTCTCTGTATCTTTTTTTAAAATTATTTCTGTCTTAAAGGATGGGGAGGACACTGAGATGAGAAATTTTCAAAACAGATAGACATAAAGGTAAAAAAACCAATATTTTTATTATTGCAATGAAGTTGCCAAATAATACTTGAATTTTTCTTTTATTATTTACTGAAGTTTTGCTAATTTGTCATCATCCCCAAATAAAATAAAAAAATACATCACAATAGTTACATGTACCCTTACTAAATTGCAACACTTAACCACAGTTTATCAGATTTTCTATTCCTCTGAGGTAAGAGTTGAAAGAAAAAGGGGATGAGGAGGAAGGACGTGTGAAACTCTGGTCCTTGTAAAGAGCTAGGAGTCTTAATGGTGTAAGAAGAGTCAGGCTTTCACTCTGTACGTGTCATTCACAGGAGAATTTGTCCTGTTCTAGTAGGAGCTGTTTTTCCCAGAGACATTCCTGAGTAGTGGCTGTGGAACAAGAAGTTTTGCCTCAGAAGCGGTTGTGTATTGCATTACAAATCCCTCTGGTTCTAGAGAACCAATGTGATAATTTAATTTTAACATGTCTGCAGTCAAGTGGTTCATGTCCTTAGAGCTGTTGGTCAAGAAGGACTGCTCTTTTCAGTAAACATTTAATAATGGCTATTAATACTCAGAGGCATTTTTATTCCCTACAGCTCAGCAACCAAAGAAAAAAAGTTCTTTCCCACAAGTTGTCAGAGAGGACAGTCCCCAGTATTGGCTTCCTTTAATATGCCAGGTTACAAACTTGTGGTAGTTCATCAGGTGTTTTGAGAGTCATGTTTGCAACAAACTGCTTCTGAAACAGCAGAAACTGGTTACCTAACTCAAGTTAGTCTATGTTCACTCAACAGTCTTGTGTAATGATATCTTGGTTTTGTTTTTTTTTACATCCACCTCTAAAATTTATGTGAACAACTCCCACCCATATTTTCAGCTCCAATTTAATTTAATTTCATGTTACTTTATGTCAGCAAATCACTTGGGTCTACATTGTCACTTGCTGCTGTCTCAATTTACGTGCACAGCTGTGTCAGGTGTCTCTCTGTAGCCTTTAGCAAGTGGCTCTGGAACCACATAGAATGTGCCCTGCAGCCAACAGCTCCTTGACCATGGATTGTCTCTCTGCCCTGCCTCTCTGCTTTTCCCTAGAAGCCTGGTGACAATTACAGAGAAAGAAAGAGTTCTTGACAGAGAAAAAAAACAACATAATTTTTTTTCATAGTCATGAGCACTTTTTATTCAGTAAGGGAATGTAAATGGGTTCTATCACTATATGTGCAGATAATAATATACTGGAATCAGATTTGTATGTTGTATTGCAAACACAAAGGCTCAAGTTTAACATTCATTTCCTTTAAGTAAAATTCCTGTAGGTATTGATCTTTTCCACATGAATTTTCCAATTTTCTTTTTATATTTATAGATCAGACTAAAAACAGTGGCTTATATGAGAGCTGTGTGGAATAAATTTTAGATAAACCATAATTTAAAGAAAGAACTTGTTTAGTGTGCTTTAATAGTGTGGTGTTATAAGCAATGTTTTATGGAGAGCATTATGACTATCTTGCAATGGTTTTATTCATCAGGTTTTTTTCATGAATCATAAATTGTAAGTCTCTTCCTACATACAAGCTAAGTTTAGGATCTTCAGAGAATCAAGTAAGGAGGTGGAAAAAATAACCCCAGACAAAATGATGAGTTTAAAAGAAAGTTAGAAGTTAGGGATGAGTCTGTAACATCAGATAAGATGCTGAGACTACTTGCATGGAAAAGATTTAAGTTCCACTAGGGGCCAAGTCTCCGAGCTTTACAGGAAGAGCAGTGTCAAATAGCTTCAACTTATAGATTTCAAGGTCTCTACTCTTTAATTCTTGATTCTTTCAGTAGTGTTTCTCAGTTTTGCACTTTATAAATTTAGTAATAACACAAGACTGACCCTGCACATATGCTATGGAAATAGAAATTTAGTATTAGTATTAATATTAATATTAGCAGCAAAACTGAGAAAGTTTAGACATCTGGCCATCAAATCAGACATTATTTTCACACAAAGAATTTCCTTTCAAATTTCTAACTCTTTGAAATATTAAAAGAGCTGTAAATTTTGTTCACTCTTTAATAAAAAAATTTAACACAATAACATTTTTTGACCTTTTGAATAAAAAAATTTGAGAAATTAAAAATGAAAACTTCAAAATAAAGACTCGTGTTTGTAATTGATTTTCTAGGGAAGATGTGTTGTTCCTCTCCCCTAGAGAGAGCAATAATCAGTTCTAACAACGATAGGCCCAGAGAGCCTGCATTTATGTATATTAATGTAATTCATATCCAAGAGAGTCAGGAATTACAAATCAAAGTATTTTCTTCCGGTAGACTTTCTGACATTCTGAGTTCCTCACTTGCAATCTTTGTGGAACAAACCAGAATCAAACTCAACAAAAAAAAAAATAATCAAATAATGGGTTATTACAGCTAAACTGCAAATTTTGCCTCAAATCACCTCTCAGTTTGATATTTTTGCATGCGGATTTGAATTATAGCTATGTATTTTGAAGGTTGTGTTTAATTGGAGAAATTCTCTTAAACAGACTCAATAGTACATTTTCAGGTGTCAGTGGACAAACTTGAAAACTGAACTATATAATCGGTTGTAATTTTTATAAGCCTCAATGCTTTACTTTGATTGAGTTTACTTCATGACTGAAGCATCTAACAGAATGCCAGACTTTCACGTCTCAGCAGTGGTGAAAGAATTTGGTTATGGTTCAGTTTGACATTTCTTAGATGGATCATAGTATCGTGAGATGTAACTTTCATTGCTAATGAGGACTTGAAGCTCTGCTATCATGATGGCTCACACATTATTTTTTCTCTTGATTGTGTGATGTCAACACTTTATGTCCAGGAGTACTTAAATAATTAGGTTATATCTAATATGTGTTTTGGGAATATTGTCTTATCCCACAGAGCAGGATACTGCATCCATAAATACCTACACATCACAACAGTCATATCTTGACCCAAATATTTTCTCCACCCGAGCATTTGATACCTTCTTGAACTCACAAATGTGATAATGACCTTGTCCCAGCTCCTCATGACCTACACTTAACAACACCTAAATCACTTTGTCTACTGCGTTGGTATTGAACATCACTGAGAAGGCTAGCTTAAAAGCCATAAATTTATGATTGGTTTCTCTATATCCTTTTGTTAGAAACTATTAGTGAATGACATTTTTGCTTTTTCAGGTCATAGTTTATTTATGAGAACAATTGATTTAGCAATACATAGAAGCATCAAACTTTAAACAGATTACACAGTTCATGCTTCATAAAGCACATTGGTTACACATTCTTAACTTTTATAGAAAGCCCAACTGTTTTAATATTTTCCACTAATAACAGTGGATGAACCTCTAATAATTACATTAAAACCCAATTACTTACTTTTTGTGGAGTAATTATAGACAGATTTTAAATGTGAAATTGTATGTAGAAAATCTTTCTCTAGACATTCTTGAAATGAGGTACATCAGTAGCATTTCACACTAGGAAACACTACTATTTTTACAGCAATATTGCTTTCACAACAATGCTATGTATTCTGCAAAGTGTATTCTTCACATTTTATCTGTTGTGGATGATGTACTCAAAGTGATATGTTATATATTTATTCACACTTCATTTTGGAGCTGACAATTGTAGCATATACTTTCTTTCTCATACTTTACCAATTACCTTAACCCTGACCTGAATGAATGTAATTTTCTGTATTAATGAGAGGTAGCTGCCTCTGTGAAAAGCCTGAGCTGAGTAAACACTGTCAGCTGTGTCAAATGGTGGTGATAAACAGCTTTCACTCTTTATTTATGGCTGATGGTGCTGATGGAGGAATTCACACTTATTCAATATCTGTTTATCTGTAAGCAAAGAACTACTGTGAAGTCCTGAAGACTGAGGAAGCACGCATTCTAAAAACGGTTTCAGTTTGGGATTATACTGTTACATAGTTACATGAATTTTGTGTTGTTGGAAGCCTGCAGCAGTTATACAGCAGTTTCTGGTTTGAACAGGGAACAACCAATTTGGAAGTACAAATTTGAGCTTGACAAGCATCTGAAGTTATACTTCATAAAGAAATTAGAATTAGTCTTCTAAAAACTTCTGCACCAATTCTGTTCCCAAAACTATAATTGAAGACCTAAAAATCTTTAGAACTCTTCACAGAACAGAAATTTTCACATTTGTAGGTGTTTAAATTTGAGAAGAATAGCCTCTGAAGGAAAAGATGTTGCTAAAGACGAACCCCAAGGACTTCTTCATGCTTCTGCAGGCTCTCAGAAACCTGTAAGCCTCAGTGTGCACCAAACATGCATATAACCCATGTGAAACCAGAGAGACCAGTTCAAAACAGAAAAAAGAAAGTGCTTTACAGAGTGGCTGGTGAATTTATGGATGATGTGAAGGCAGATGGAATTAGAGGCTTTAAAAATAGACAAATTCATGGTCAGTACATTAATAAATGCATAATGGAAAAAATCTAACATTAAGGATGTAACTTCTAACACCCTATACATTCAACCTAATGGCATATGCACCCAAAACCACTTGCAGAAAAATAATTGAGAACTGAAATACTGTTTTCTGACACAGATGCCAAATAGAACAAGAGATTTTTTTATGTAAAAATTATTTATTCATATTATTTCATGCCAGGCAATGTTCCACTCCAGAAGAAGCCTATATAAACATTTCTTTGTGGTACTTTCATATTAAAGTTGCTAGCCAGTATAGGATTTGTCCAGAATCTGCTGAAGTACTTTGAAATTCTCCAATTGACCAGGACTGATACTGAAGAATTAAATTGCTGGCGAGCAAAACAGGCCACATCAGATTTGGGCAGCATGTGAAATATTGGAACAGGACTTTCACGCATGTTCCTACGCAAACAAATTCCAGGAAAACACTGATTAAAAAGAAACTGTTCTGAGAAATCAACAATAAATAGTCCAATGATTTGTTTCAAAAGGCAAAGAGACCTGTGTCCAGCCTGACATGTTGAATATTTCTGTCAATTTTTTTTTTCAAATACCTGGAGAAAATGTATAAAAGCAACAGCAATTGGAGATTGTAAGTTGAGTGTTTTTCTGTTTTGTTCCCTGTTCCCACAATTTGATTAAAATTCAGCTTCAAAAGTGCCTTATTGCTCTTTTAATCTAGGAGACACCCAGCTCCAGATGAAAAGTTGGGAGTCTCTCCCAGCCAAGACTAATTTGGTGATAGTGTCACCTCTGCTCGAAAAGTGGAGCTGGTCACTTTGAATTTCTCTAGTCCAAAATGGGAATTGACCTAAAGCATTTTTGATTTTTTTCAACATTCTATGGTAGGTCATAGAAAGATGGACAGCAGCTCCATCTCGGTGTCTACTGACACTGGTATTATCTTGAAAAGTACCTAAAATATGAAATGTTGAGATTTCTGAAGAGAGTAGAAATACTTGCGCATGCTGAAGAGGTAGGACTTCAGATTTGTTTTGGTGTTGAGTGTTTTCATTGACTATCTCTTTGTGTTCTTTCCTTTTTGACGGGAACTCTGACTCACCTCTGGGAATTCTCCCACTTCCTGCTGACTGCATGTATTTGGGAGCTTACGCAGCCTCTTTGGAACTGTGTTCACAGAGGAAGGGTAGCTGAACGATGCTTGGAAAGAGGATTATCTTTAAAAATCAGACTTTTAAAGTCTTAATTCTTTCTGATAGCCTCACTAGTTAGTTAATATTTAAGGGATCTGCCTTTAGATATAAAGCTCTCACTGTAGCCAGTGGAGATCCTGTAGTTGAAATGCTTGTGACTCACAATGATTGGAACTCTCTTGGGTTGCCTGTTTAGCTTGTATGTCTAAAGAAGTTATACTAGCATTCAAACCCCTTGGAAATATTTTAAACAAATGTATAATTATTGTTAGCTTTGACTCTAATTATTTTGCTATGTTAAGCTTCTGAAATACCTTGACTTAGACTTGGTTACTTAACGAATCTAAAGCAGCAGGCAGATGGCTTTTCATCTACTGTTAAATTTAAAGGGCTTACTAGTGCTAATTATTTTGAAATGGATTCCTATGGTATTATGCATTATTTCAATGAATAATGCAGGACTGGCAATTTATTGGCAGAACATTCACAGGAGTGCCATAAATCTAAAGATAACATAAAAGCAGAGTGGATACATATTTTAAAAGCACAGCTTGGGGAATCACATTAGGGCAATGCTACAAACCTTCTTATGAGGGTGCATATTTTTAAATATAATAAAGTCAAGAGATTGTCAGTGAGAGGCTGGAGTTTATTCTACATATTATTATGGCAGCTGAGAGACTTACTTATTGAAATTGAATATTGTGTACTAGATTCTGTGCAAACTTATGAGGTAAAAAAAGACAATCTGTACTGTCAAGAACTTGCAAACCAAATATAACCCCAAGTGCAGCACCTGGGCAGTCACACATAGGTGAGGGAGTGACAAGTAACAAGAAGACATTCACAGCTCATGTCATACCTGTATTTTCCAGGCAGCTGAGGCCCACATTTTTTGTAAGCATGTCTTCAAAGAAGGGTGTAAGAAGAAAAATGGCAACAGCTAATGATATAGCTCTGGAGTTGTTCAAACTGAGCCTTTTCCAAGCTTGAAGAGCAGTTAGAGAACTGAACAACAGAGAAATCCTCTACTAAACACAAATAGAGTGAGTAGAAATATTTTATTAATTTATTTAAAATGAAGTAGGATTTTATAAAAGACATTTCAGTCTAGGGGTGCTGACACTCATGATTGTACAGCTGCATAGGTTTTGGGGTTTGAAGCAGCATCAGCTCTACCTCACAGACAATTTGGTTACATCATAGGGCACAGGGATTTGGACAGTTATTTTTAGAGTTTCAATAACATTTAAAGACATTTAAATTATCTGATAATGGCCATTACTGGAGACAGGGTGTTAATCTGGGTAAACTTTTACTGTGCTATAGCATGAGTACTTCCATGTTCCTTCCATTAGATTTGCCTATAGTATTGATACAAACCTTTAGGACTGAATCTTGACAAGCTCTAGAGGGACAAAAATACTGTAATACAACAGAAAACAGATGTAGTGGGATGTACTTCTTAAAATTATGATGATATAGAACAAATAAAAATGACAAGATAAAAAAAGAATCCTTGATTTGTATTAGAAACCAAAAGAATCAGGTTAGTTCTGGTTGTAGAAATGTATTGATAAATTTGGACAATAAATTGAATAACCTAAGGAAGATAGCCACTACATTCTTTTAAGATTACTGTTTACTAATTTTTACACTTAAAGTCAATGTAAGGTTCACAGTACTTTTCAGCACTTGAATTACCATACATGGATTGAAACCATATGGCTGCAATATATTGTGGCAGCTTAATCATATTAATTATTTCTAAATCAAAGACTGTACAAGTAGGACTTTACATTACAATTTTTTTTAATCGATACTAGCTGAAAAGTAAATAATGAGCTTTTAAAATATACTACGTTATACAAGCTCAATATGTTAAAGCGCATACATTTAAGTACATGAGTAGTATTTAGTAGGTACAACATAAATCATGAGTAGTACAAAATTAATTACTTGCAATTATTTGTTGTTATAGCTTTGTGATCACTTCTATATATTAGAGATTTATATTAGTAGGTATAGAACCTTTATTTAGTTTTTAATTACATTACAAGTATACTGAGACGTCAAGCTGAGAGGCAAGCCCGATCCTCACTATCTTGTTGAAATAAACACACTGATAGAAATTAAGTAAATATAATAAATCATGTACCCAAGGTCACTTTGTGGAAATGTTATTGAGACTTCTAAATTAACATTTTATAAAAAAACAATCGAGCAGTGTTTCATTTTATGATCATTGTACATATGACAGTGTAAAGGATATTTTGCACTTGTGTCTAGGGGCCTCAGACAAGAACACAGGTCAGTGACAGAAGCAGTTTATATGCTTTATCTATATATGCTTCTACCTAAAATTCTAAAGCAGTTGAAATATATAGCCAAAAGGTTTTAGAAGACAGGCAGTGTTATCACTTCCCCCTTAAGCAGATCAAGGGAACTATGTTTAAATTTTAGAATACACTAAGACTCCTAAATTAATTTTTAAGCAGTAAAAGAAGTAGACTGTTTTTCTAATACACCGAATAACCATTCAGCCATGTTGTTTGTTTATTATGGAACTGTATGAAAAATTTTTATGTTAACAATTAATGCATATGGTGAACATGTCAAGTATATTGAGGCGTTCAGAATATCCTATCCTGCCAGATAGGATAGGATTCTCTACACTTATTTGGATAGAAGTGCTAGACTTCAAAAATATAGGTGGTAGATTACATCAGGGTAGTAATTAGAGTAATTTAAATGTTTAACCCTATGCAAATGAAGAGAAAATGGTAAAGCTCATAAAATTGAACTACCAATGTAATTCCTGAAGTATATGTACAGATCTCATTGGATTGACTTGGTCTGCATCATTGATAGAGTGCCATGTAATGACACTTTCTGGGAGAAGTCACTGTAGCTCCACCTACAGAGATACCAAAACTAACCTGATAACTTGTCTGACATATGCCATGCACCAAAGTGACTGCAGAATGTGATATGGGTATTGATACTTTAGATGAAGAGCAGGTCTTTTTCATGTTGTAACAACTTTAAACTATAAAATTCTTAAACCAATGGGAAGATCTCAGTAGTGTAACCAATTGGAGTCAGTGTACTGAAAAATGTAATTTGAAGAAAAGTGTACAAAATTTTCCACACAATAGCACAAGGCCTATGGTCTTTCCAAGGAACAAAACCAATAATTAGTGAGGCAGAATTTTATCAAAGTAATGTAGCAGCAGTGAATATACGAAATTTAAAAGGTATTTTATTTTTATTAAACATTAAAGTATACATGCATGATTAATGCTAATTTACAGAGTGTTGATACTTGAACATTCAGTACATCGGATTTTAGTTTGCTGAACTATCCAGTATGTACACCAGTAAATGAAAACTGATAGAGAAAAAATTGTTAGAATTTTCTGTTTTTATTTGCATAGTTTTCTGTAGGTTTCATGCTTTTGTAAATCACCTCATTCAGTGCCAAAATGTGCTACACTTTAGAATGGACTAGTAATAATGGATGTTTATATTCAGGACTTTTACTTTGTCCTGATCTATTCAAATTTTGTGTAGAGACGCATACACAAAATGGTTATTAGAAAAAGCTAGGATGATCAGTTACCCTGTTTTCCTAGAGTCTAGCCAGTCTGAGTTTTTTCTGGAGTAATTTTTGCAAATATTTCAAAAGCATTTTTGAGATTAACAAGCATAAGCCTTTGCCAGTTTACTACATTTGGTAATACAGATGGTAAAAAAACATTTTTGCGGGACTACTGCGTTTGTCTTCAGAAGGAAGGGAGCCTTTTCATACTCTTCCATCCTTAAGATGTCTTAAAGGTTAGATTATATAATGATGACTCAGTCATGCACTCAGAAAGAGCTAACTGCTTAATCCTAGTGCCAGTTGCACTTCCAAATCAATCCTGATATTAGTTACACTTCCAAATTATTCACATCCACTCTCAGTGAATTACACTCTGAAACAAGTTTTGAGCTCTCTTAATCAATGTAAATCAATATAAATATTTTTCATTGTTGTTGCTCTCCTGCATATAGGTATTGACAAGACTTCTTTATTTAAGACATAAAGAAAATATCTGATTGAATTCTTCGGCATTTGTATTTCCATAGCTTTCTCTGAAACTCCCTTTTACTCTAATGATTTTTCTTGGTCTTCTGTTTTCTTTCCAGTTGAGTTTCTTTCTAAGCCTAACAATATAAAGCCTCTTGGAAAGTTTGCTGTGCTCTACCTCTCTTCATTCATCACACAGGATAGTAGTGACTGTCATGACCATGATTGTAAGAAGATAGTCAGAGTATACCTCAAAACATTCTACACCACTGTTTTTGGAGGTGCCACCAGCCTCTGGGGATCCCACCTAATTTAGGCTTATGGATGTACAAAATTTGAATACAAAAGAATTGACAGGTTAAATTTATATGAGTAATCAAAATGGTGAAGTACATTTGGAAGTACCATTTTTCAACTTGACCTGAAAAGCCAAATTCAGTAACTGGCAACTATAGTGCACTGACAGCACCAGGAGGGTGAGCCCCTTTTTTTTTCAGCAGCACTGGGAAATGAAGAACTGCTGGAACTGGAGCTATCTCAAGACTTTCAGTGAAACTCCAAGAGCCAAGAAAAGTTTAGATTCCCAGCATGGCAAGCTGCCTTCAGTCTGACACAGAGCCTGGGACTTAGGAGAGCAGGACAGCTTGGCATCCAGATTCTTGGTTTCTCAGCATTCTACATTTAAAGGGATAAAGCACCCCAACGTTTCAGAGACCGCACAGTATTTTTCTAGCTACTCAGGTCCTCAACAACCTGCAGATAGGTTGCCGAGGTACTAGTGTTTTTCTGTTCTCAGAAGCTCACGGGATGATGAGGCTAAAGCACAGTAGACTTCCTGCTTCTTTGGAAGCCAACATGGTGAGCTATCTGATGACTGTGGCTTTTTCTTTCATTACCAGTTCAGAACTAATTGTAGACATGCTTTTCATTCAGTAAATTCCTCTCTAAACCCTTTCTTTGCCAACAATCTTGTTTTAACCCAGAGGTTTCTTTTCTCTTGAAGCCTGTGAAAAGGGAAACATAGTAGAAACAATCCTGTAAATTCTTGAACTGCAGTGTTTCCTTTCTTGATAAATGTTAAGAATTGAGATTTTGCTTCTAATAAAGACAGTAAAAATATCAAACACCTGAAATTTCCCAGAAATGGTTCAAGGTAGTTCTACTAGCAGATAGATAGTGTGAATCACCTAAAATGTAACACGGTAAATTACACACTGCTAATCACAAAAATATGAGCATTATAGTATTTCACATCCCATAAGTTCTTCTATTTATATAAAATCCGTGACAGGTCTATGGCCCAAAAAATATAGAGGCAAAAATGAACTACTCTCCTGAGATGTCATCTGAATAATCATTTTTCTAGTAACAGCAAAGAAAAATAAATGATCAGTAACTGGGGATACGAACATTTTTCAATCTGGAGAGTTAGCAATTCAAAAGGGAATAAGGTGAAAATGAGTCAGAAAAAAATTGTTTTACTGAGAATGTTGCTGCAATTGTACAGTATTTCTTTAAATTATGTTGAAAGAAGCATATATGTCTATCAGCAGATAGGGAAATGCATGTTAAAAATTGTCTAGTTCTCTGAGTCACCATAAAAGACTCTAATTTGCATGGGACAGATGATGGGTATTTGAAATGCCATAAGGCACTGTCCAATGGGAATTTTATTCTCTCTTACAGTCCCCCAGTCCCTATCTGACTTCTGGGAATGTGAAAGTCAGTACAGGGAATTCCACTTTTGGATAACAAATAGTATGCTTCCTATTAACATTCCATAAAGGGTATTTTTTTGATAAGCACTCACTGCTAGGACCAAGAGTCCTGAACTTCATCTAATGACTGAATTGTTCTGTATGAAACCAACGTAAATTATGGCTGATGCAGAAGATAACTTGTAATCATAACTGGGAGAGCCTTATTAACATTTTTTTGATGATGCTTTATATTTACCCTAATTGGAATATTGCTAAAAAAGAATTAAAATAAACCAAGTTATTTTAGCACTGAATTTGAAGAGAGGGAATACTCTTCTACTGGAAAGGAATAGAAATATATTTTCATTGTGTCTAATCATCAAATTCTGCAAATCCAGATATGAAAGATAGAAATAATCTTCAAAGTTCATATTTAAGTCATTGTGATCCTTTATTAATACATCTTATGTGTTTCTTCTCAGCAATTTAATATAATGATCACTGGAAAAATGTAATGCACATGGAGCTTAGTGTGCTAAGGGTTTGTGCAGAGAGACTCTTTTATCAGCAAAGACTCAAACATAAATATACAAATCCTGATACTTACAAGGTTCCTCAATCCATATATAGACATAATAAGAAGTTCATATTTCTAAGATGAGCTTTTTTTCCTTCCAATTTGCAACAGAAATGACTACTTGTGTGTAAGTATTCACAGAAAAAAGTACTGTCACTTACAGTGCAGAGTCGATAATTTGAGCAGGACTGCTACATGAGGCACACATTTCAATGTATTATGAGCAACATATCACTATCATTAACTAATTTTTGTTAAAAACACTTTATGCTAGTTTGTAATAATATGGTATTAAGATATGTGTATATTTTTGTCATTTAGATCTATAATGAGCCATACTCAGTAGAATGGCATAATTGTCCTCATTATACAGTTATTGAAGAAAATGTATGTCTGTTTTTGTTGCTGGGATTAAGACTCTGATATTGCATTCATTGAAACTGATGGTAAAACTCCTAGTGATTCAGAGATGGAAGGATAGACCCTCAGTGGAGTTGTAAAAGTGGCTTATGGAAGCAGATGATTCTCCGTTTAAATGGTGTTTGGGTATTTTTTCCTTTTTTTTTTTTTTCTGGTATTCTTCTGAACCTGTTATTTGATCATTTCAAACAGGAAGAGGGAGAAAAAATGCCACAAATCATATCTGATTTCTCCTCAGTGTCTTCTCACCATTTTTTATGGCATATCTGAAATAAAATTTATTTTTTTTTAAGTTCAAGGAATAGACAGAAAAAAAAGGACAAAATAACATGCAAGAGACAAAATAACCCAAAATCAGGCCTCCCTGAAGTTATAGGCTAACAACTTCTGTTCTTGGTTTTGTTTCATTAACAAGTTTAATTCTAATTTATGCTAAGGTTTGAGGTTATCAAATTCAGAGTTGTATCTTCAAACTAAATAATGACTCTCTATAGGATGAAAGAGCTGTGTTTATTTTAATGAAACTACTTGTTCAGATTAGATCCCAAAATAAATACAAAGAACCAAATTCATGTCTCTGAAAATGATATTGTAACCATGTTGCACAACAGGTTGGCTACACTGAAACTGTGACTTGTGTCGCTCTGCATTCTGTGATTACAACCGTGGAGTTAAGCCTAATGTTAATAGGCTGTTCCAGAAAATGCAAACTCTAAACCTCAGTGAGGATACTGGGGTGATAGTAATGTGTACTTGCCCAGTGCTCATGATAAAACACTTTACAATAGACTTCACTTAATCCATTTTCGTATTTTTTTTCAGATGGTCCAATATTTTTCTTAGGGGAGAGAAGATAAGTAATTACAGCAAGTCTGTAGGGTTATTTATTGGAAACCAACATGTACATCAGCAGTCAATATTCATTATTCCTTACTACTGTAGTGATCCCTGTTCTGAAAATTGCATGTGAATTTATCTATCAACTCATGTTGGTGCTCAGAGAAGCTGAAAACTCTGTAGCAGTAAATCCTTGAGTTCTTTCAAATGAATTTGTACAAGCTGCTTTTTCTTTTTTTTTTTCCCTTTAGGATGGGTTGTTTAATATTTTTATTTAATTGAAATTCCTAAAATATCTCTTAGAGATGCAGAAAAGAATGAATAACCACTTCTGAAGATGAAATTAAAAATACAGTGCAAAAATAATGTAATGTTCCTCTAGTACAAAAAAATATGTTCCCACGAATGTAATCAGAGCTGTTTTCATGAGCTATTATGACCTAATTTGGTTTGAACTATCTTTTTCACTAAAAGAAACTTGAATACATATATAAACACGTGCACATATATATGCACAGATTCACTCTGCTTCTTAGATGTAATATCATATGTAATTTATATAGTAATTTCACTTGATCTCAAAATTCTTTGTCTATTTACTTCACATCAAAAGGCTGTGCTGTGCTGCTGTGTGAAGAAAGAGTGTGTGACTGATGTCTTATTTCTAATCTTTCTCAGGTAATTCAGCTTCCTCACATCTGCTTTGCAATGTAGAAAAAAGCACCAGTCTTTATGTGTGTGTTCTCCAGAGAATAAATTTCAGGAACATGTTAATTATTCTTTTTAATTTGATATTTTATTTTTTATTTTATTTAATTTTATTTTCAATAATGAAAAGTCTGATTTTCATTTATTTAATAAAAAGCATTTCTGTAATAGCCATACAATGAAATAATTGTGCTCACATAGACTTTAAATACAACTACTGTGTGCTACTCTTATACTAGTAATTCTGTCAGATCTCCACAAAGTCCAAGTTTTAGATGTGGACTAAGTTCTTTTGAAATATTGATTGTCATGAAAGAGAATTTTAAAATAAAATGTTTGAGGAAAACCTGTTCAGAAGCTGGAATATCAAAGGTATAAGTTCTTATTCTTTCTTGATCAGAAACAGGCTACATTTTCCTGCTTTGTTGGACTTACATTTGTAATAGAAAGGATAGAAGTGAGGAACTATACTTACCTGCAAAGCAATTTGGTGTCAGGTGCCTCTGGGTCAGTATATGAACCTCGTTACTTTGACAGAAGTGAGAGCTCCCTGCTATTCAACTAAGTCATAGTAACTCAGTAAGAGATAGTTATGGTGGCTCTTCTGATTCCTGACTTGTTGAATGGAGGCAACTTGATCGAAAAGAGGAGCTGTGTGCAATTCATTGCTTTCTCCCTTCCTCTTTTTTCTATTTTTTAATTTCATGTTTTTTCTATGCAGTCTTTTGATTAAACTTTTTTGTTTGAGACACATAATTTGACACATAATTAGTAAAGTGGATTTATTTCCTGCTGTCTGCATAATTCTGGTGGTCATTCATGAACCTACTCCATTCCTTCTTTGTGATTATTTTGCATTCCTAACAAGACTAAAATCACACTGCTCTCAAAGTTTTAGGAAATAAATGAAGTCTGTATCAATACTGTCAACATATAAATTTCTATATTTCTATTTTTCAGTTTTAACTTTTTTATTTCCCCTGAGGTTTAAAAAAAATAATTTTTACCATTACATGCTATTTTAGAATTTTGCCTTTTAACTCTGCATAAAATGTATATAACTGTTAGTAAATATTTTAATAATGTTCCCATGATCATTGGAAAGGCTACTTATTGATAACCATGGCTTACAGCCACTTATGAATGCTTAGTATTTACTCAGGGTAGCAGTGGAAATGTAGTTCAGAATATCTGCTGCACATCTGTTATAATTGTTTTCACTATCTATAAATTATGTGTGAATTTAAATAAGAAAAACAGTTTCCTTCTTTTTATACTTAACCTTGAGAAGGATTGTGAAGAATTGTAACTAGATATTTATACTTGTCTCTTAAGATGTTGAACAAATTAAAGGAGAACATTGCCTTAAATGGGTAGTTACAGGACAAGTAAACTTGAATATCTAGCTCTCCAGTAGGTTGCCTTCACCAAATCCATAAGATTTTCTTCTGGATTTTTCACTTTTTTTCTCAAATACTTTTCTATTTCCAGTGGTACCTTTGCAGTCCTGGAAACACGAGTTAGGTCAGAGGTCACTGTCATAACTACTGCCAGCAACAGTCAGTACTGAGAGATTCCAGTGGCATGAAGTTCTGATTTCTGGGTCTTGTGTCATCACAAGGCATAAAAGCCTTAATGAATTGTGTTTCGTAGCTTAAGCTTATTGACAGAGTTCAGTGTTCCATCTTCAAACTATATCTTCATGTGTTAAAAATCCTCAGTGATTCCTTGTATATGGAACACACGTGTATATGTCTTTGCACTGAGACAACGACAGTAACAGGTTGGTAAAAGTATCTCAAGTTTTCTTCTCTGTAAAGATGTAAGTGAAAGACTGGCTTATAATTGTATAAAGACTGAGTATTTTACAATTGTCTCTTACCAGGATTGAAACTAGTAAATAAAAGATAAAATATTATGAGATTCAAAACTGAGTCAGAGAGATGTAAAGAAGGAAAAATTGGTAACCAATGTGAAGATTTGTGGATAGACTTCAAACAGGAGGAAGCATAAGATTGATCCATAGGATTAAAAAACATACCTTGTCAAAGAATCAGGATGATAAGTATGGCCAAAATTCCTTCAATGGAAGGAAAGTGATACATTTATCTATCCAACAGGATGAAATGCAGTCTGAAAATAAATATACCATAAGCCAGCATAGGTGGAACTCACATATCTGGGTTCATTCACAATCATCAGAAAAAGTGTAGTCCCTTATAAAAGAAATTAATCCTGATTATATGGGGCACCTATCTTATGATGGTCTGAACAATGCTGTGGAAGTATTATTCTCCCTCTGGTGAGGACAGAGATATCCTCCATGACTGCATTACAACATACAGGTGATTTTTAGGTTTGAAAAATAAGTAAAGTCATAATCACTCAAATACTCATTTCACTTTATTATTCACTTTTTAGAAAGCTCTAGTGCTCTGTTTCCCTGCTGAAGCACAGTAAGGTAATGCAGCTTTCCTGCATGTTCATAAATTAGGGAGTACAAGTACTAAATATGGAATCTGAGACCTAAAGGATCTTTGTTGGATTCCCCTATGGTAAAAGACAAAGACTGGCTTCTATTTGTAATTATGGACAGGGATAATTAATTTCAAATATCTATCCAAAGAAGATTACAGAGTTGTTGTTGCTGCTGCAGCAGTGGAGGTGTTTAACAGCTGGTCTTATATGGTATCTCTAAGCAAGATAAAACTTCTCATAGGAAAAAAATTCCTGTAAATGAAGTACAGAGCTATGAAACAATGATCTAGAAATTAATTATTAATTCAGGAAACAGTGCAGAGTCCAATTAATTTTAAATTCTAATTCCAACCCATCAATCTGTTTTCCTTTAAGTTCAATACACACTGTACTCTGTTCTAAATGTGCTACAGTTTCTGTCAAAACAGGGTTTGTACTCTATATTCATATGCAGTTTCAGAAAGATTTTCTTGCATAAGTTTGTTTTGATGACTGCAGTTGAGGAAGTAGTATGGGTAGGCAATTGAAAATCATCTTAAAGTAAAATAAAATCACTTCTTAAAAACCATCATATTCTTTCTTACAGCAGGAGTATCTCCAGCTCTGCATGGTGCAGATTGATCAAAAAGAGGAGAAAGTAATATTATTCCGAAGACCTGAAAGCCATCAGAGAAATGTGAACGGAGTCAGTAGTGTCATCCTGACTATTCTGTTCATTCAAATACACTTTCTAGTCCATTTCATAGAGGTTATTTCTATGCTTATGAAAGGATAGATGTCTTTGAAGGAAGTGTCATGTTTTAAGATAGTATTTTAGATTGTATTCTTTTGCCAGTCACTATGTGCAGCTGAAAATATTTTCTGTCTATAATGAATTCTGGCGACAAGTCTTTAAGTCAGTGGGTTGCCCACTGGTCCCTTCCATTAAGTAACGAGGTTGTTCTGTGGTTACCAAGAAAAATACATTCTCTTTTTGGAAACAATTTCCGCAGACACTTTGCAAAAGTAAAATCCTTCCCCTAATGGCCACAACTGTTCATCTGAAAATGGATTTTTTGAAATGACACATTGTCTAGTTGTTGCATATGCTTTGTCTGATCTTAAAAAGCATGGGTTTTCCTCTTGGTGCTATGGTTTTGTCGAGTCTCAGATCAATGGAAGTTGGACTGTAGCAGTATGTAGATGACAGGTTGTCACTGCAAGGCAAGACTGGTATTTCATTGTCTGACATTGTTTCCTACAAGTAGGTACAAATACAAGCTCCTGTCTAGAGACAGATATTAGATGGTACTGGAACTTGTACTGCACTCTCAGTAGGAAATAATATAGATAGTGATCAGTGTATTGATCAGAGACCTGTGGGGATGTGTGCTGTGTTCCTGCAACTGCTGAATGACTTCAGGCTAGACAGTGTACTTCTGTTGGTTTTCTGTAAAATACATGCAAAGTTTTCATATCATACGGGGGAAAGTCCTACATAAAATAAATCTACTGCTCTCGAAAATTAAAGATAAAATCCTGAAACTTGGCTATGTACATTTTCATGCCAGTTTTTTAAGAAATGCTGAACAAAACATCCCAGTGAATTTTCTAGTCTTCTGATTACTTTCTGCCTTTCAGAATTTTCTCTTCAGTTTTCTTCAAGTCGTTTTACATTTCAACATGTTGTTCAGTGTTATGGTATTGTTCAGTGGTTCAGTCAGCTGCTGTATTCATCCCTAAATGTGTTGTTATTTCAGTTGCCATATGTATTCCTAACATAATTCACAGGTGAGCTGTAAGACTTCTGAGTTCCTTAGTGCCCTTCTCGAAACCAAAAGACAATGCAAAGAATCTGTCCAGGTTGTTACTGTGTATTTGTTCCCTCCTATTTTATCCCATATTAAATACAAGTCCTTTTAAATTCATCTTTTTGTACAATATATTTTAACTGATATTTAACAAATTTAACCCAAAGAGTAACAAAACCCTCTCCTCTCCCACTGAAAGCTAACCCTACTACATACATATTAAGTAGATAGGTCACAAGTTTCCACATAATTTATTTTCAGATCCTTCCTCTGTTGTACATACACATTTAATCTCATTTGCTGTGAGTGTATCTATTAACTTTACAATTGCAATTACAAAGCTTCCTTACACATTTCTTGTAAAGTCCTCTGCAAGGTAAGCACTCAGCTCTGTATTTCATCTCTCAAGAGTAGTTTTCTTTGGGCAGTATGAATCAGTGTACCATCATTCATCCCATGACAACTACATTTACTTTACACCAGCAGTGACAGCTGTCCTCAAATATGAATTTAAAATTTCACTAACACAGTCATATGAAAGAAATGACATTATGATATCAAGGCTCTCATTCATGACAGTTGTACCGAAGCATAAGCCTGTGCATAAAATTCTGACTACAGTACCTGTGCTGATAGCTAAGGTCATTAGCTAATGTTCTTTCTGTACTATATATGCATTATCATTGCTGCGTAGATTGCAATAAAACACTGAATGGGCTGGACACACTCCAAATGAGGTAGAGGACAGCATTTTTGTCCCAAAGAAAGTAATCACAGACTTTCTTGGGAGTTTCAAAGCAGAATCAAAAATACAAGAGTATTTCTACACAGAGGCCTGGCAGCTGTGTATGCCTTGCTTCCGTCATTTTGGTTACCTACAACCTGTTGCCCATTTTTGTCTCTATGTTTTTATGTGAATGCTTCAGTATACAATGACCAGCTATTGTGAAGAAGGAACTACAATTATCTCTAAAATGTATTGCAATGAAATACATGATTGGTACTTGATGCTTGGTGCTGTAAAAACACAGAATGGGGTTTATTATACCTGCTGCTAGGTGTTGACATGACCAAGTTTATTTAGGAAGCCTTATTCTGCAGCTCCTACTCTCTCAGACACTCTTCAGTTAATCAGTAGGGTTACATCTCTGTTTTATTATCTGTGAGTGAATGGTTTGAATTAATATTTTTTTTCTAAAAAAAAGGGAAATGTAATGAGTTCGTTACTCTCCCTGAGAAGGAAATGGAAATAGGATAAGTCATTTGATGTGTATTTTACCAATAAGGATATTTCATACCATCAGATATAAAATAGACAGGAAGGAAGCAAGTGGCCCTTCTCTTCCGGGTAGCTGAGCGGAGCAGTTGGGCAGTTCCTCTGGGGGAGAAGAGCATCGGTTGTGGGGAAGTATCTTTATTTTTAGTTCTTCTCTGCCTGTATAATGTTTATAGCATCTTCCCTCTTTGTGTAAAGATAAACACCCTTTCTTAGCAACTTCAGTTGTGTAGTTTCTTTTTTTTTTCCCCCTTCTTTTCCCCCCTTCCCCCTCCCCTTTCCTCCAGAGGGTTGAGGTGCAGGCCCACTAGATACCTGGTGTTCAGCCAAAGTAAAAAATAACAAGAAAGAAATCACCAGGATTTCCCCTGAGGTGATATAATACGCAACTAAATACCATAATTTACTCAAGTAGATTAAATCTGTTAGCCTGTAAGCTTGGGGGCCCAAGTAAAGAATGCTGATTATTATCACTGAAGAAGAGTAAGTTTCTAAGGTTTGAAAAGTCTGTTCCGTTGACTGTTCATTAATTCACAGATTGAGAATTATTCAAATTATTTTCTCTGTGAACAGCACATAAGAACAATTTTATTATTCCCTTCCCCAACCTACAAAATACATCTTTTCTTTCCTGTCTCAAATACATGGAATGTGCAGTTACACCAAGCTCGTATTCAAAAAAATATTTATGGTTATTTTTCTGGCAACTTCAAATCCCTATGTATCTTATATACTGAGCAATCGAGAATAAAATGTCATCTGTTTAGCTTAGAGTGAAAATTCCCTTAACAGTTTATTTATACATATGCAACTAAATTGCTAGGTTATATTCTGGAAAATTAACTAAACTGCTCTAGAATTCAGTATTTGGATTGGATGATCTGATATAAGTCACTGATAGTCCTATGAGAAATTTAGATAACAGAGAAGCTGATGATTCAGAAAATCAGCAATTTTCTGCATAGTATCTCGAAAACATACACACTTATTAGATTTTAATTACATTCTGAATTTTAAATATAAGTTAAACTATCCCCCAAATATTTGAAAGGAAAGTTGAAAACATAGGAAAGAAACTTCTTGAGTGGGTTCTCCCAGGTTATTTGAATAAAATATTCAAGTTCTGCTTATTAGACATTTGTATACTGTTTTGCTATTAAAATTTTATAAATATAAAATTTTATATAAATTTATATAAATTTGCTGACTGTGTAAAAGCACAGATTTTGGTCCTAGGTTTGTGCTATGCATCAATACAGAACTGGTATAAAACAAAACTGAAAATAAAAATATTATTCTGCTTTTGCATATCCTAAAGATAAGATAAAAGATAGGTGCATAAACCAAGATGGTCAAAATTATAGTAATTCAGTAAGCTTATTTTTCAAAATGATATGTATTTTCTATTATTTCTAAGCTCCAGTTGTGGTAAATATATAAGATAAATGTAGAAAAGCTTCACTTAATAAAACCAAGAAGAGGTGGATGCAACCTTTCACATTAATATCTCCACAAATAGAGATAGTGAGTTCATTGATGGCACAAACTGTTTTTCATAAAAAAGGAATGGAGATGAATTACATTAACATAGAGTATTATTTTCTGACAATGTAAACTCTAGCAGTCTACCCTGCCCTGGAGAGCCCAAATGGGGGACTATGATTTGGTAGAAGTTATTTTCTTCACCAATTATACACCTCTGTGGTAAGGTAAGAAACACACCAGTTTCCTTGCTGGATGGGTACATATCCTGAAAATGATTGGATATATTTTGTGAAGGTCAGGGTAATCCATAGGTACTATATTCTAGTTTATTGAAGACATGAATATGATTATCTGTAATAAGCTGAGGTTAATATCAGCAGAGACACCCACAGGTAATAAATCTAAGGTAATTGATTCAAGTAAAGCAAATCATATCCATCAAAAGTACATTTTCAAAGATGTATTAAAGATTGCTCCAGCAGCTGAAAACTATGGGAAAATCTTGTTTTCATTCTTTCTGTAACAGTTGTCTTTATAGGAACAAGAGCAGGTAGTTGAGAAACTAAAGAAAAGGCACCACTTTTTAAGTTCTCAGCAAGTATATTTGGACCCTAACTAGTTTTGGAGGCCAGTGTAAACTCATAAAAATGTAATAGTTTTTATGCAGAGGCAAATGAGAAATTGAGAAAAACAGCATTTAATCAAACAGCTTCTTATTAGCTCTGATATTTCTACTGTTCCTGAAGCTATATAACCACTTCTTAGTGTTCACATCTTTATGGCATTTAATAGCCCTCAGGAAAAAAAAACCTCATAGGTTTTGTTTGGTTTTTTTTTCCTCTCTCTGAAATTCTGTAATATTTTAGATTAGAGATTTTACACATGGGCAAAATACTATCCAAGAATTGGAGCTTGTAGATGCAAACAATCCTTGTTCTCACATGAACAAATTATGTTCAACCCAGTCTGTATTCTTTCCATGGACTTTAAAGGGTCCAGTAATTAAAAAAAGCTTATATATATGTTCTAAAAACAGCTGGTGGAACTGGTCATCTTACTGGTTCAGCTGTGACTAAAATGGACAGAAGAAAAGAAAATTAGAACTCAATTGGGAAAAAAATTATAATAACTGTGAAATACAGAAATATTTCTCCAAATGCTCTTTTCCTTTCCCTTCTTTTGGGTCTTTCAATATCTGGGATTCTTTCTTCCCGTGCCCACCATAGAAATTATGGAGGGGGATTGGGTGTTCTTTTGGTTGTTCCACTGTACATCTGGTATGATTTTCCTCTTCAAAACTCTTTTTTGGTTTGTCGGTTGTGTTGTTTTTTGTTTGGTTTTTTAAAATATTTTTAAACAAAAGTTTCTAAAAGAGAAATAGTTTGGAAATGGGTATATTTTGCTTCAGGACAGAATTAAGTCTGTTCAGTCACAGTCAAATACTTTGTGTGATTTTTGTCCATTGTCCATTTCTCCACTTTTTCTTTTAAACTTTGTACTCTAGGAGTCAATTTCCCAAGATGCATAATGCTGTCTCCTTACTATCAGACTTCTGTATATCCCGTGGGTGATAAAACACATCTTACACCAGAAACTTTTGTTCCATAGAAAGTTTTGATTTTCATGTTTTTCAGATGGGTAATATTTTGTTTGAAGTATGTAACATCCCTTAATGGCAGGCTTGCAAAACTGTACTGAAAATGTCTCTAGTACTGCATCATTATAGAATTATAAATGTTTACTCCTTCTAGGGCAATTGCTGTGGTCTCTCTGGTGGTATTTAAACCTCTGGAGCTCAGAAAAATGTTGAAATTAGAAATAACTGATTTAGATGATAATGTTTTGATTTGAAATTATGTTTATTAGCATCTGGTTTGAATTTTAGATTAATATCTGGGGTTTTCTTTTCTAGAGGCTTCTGGGGACCAGTTCTTGTCTTCTTGGGGATGAATGCTTATTGACTTTTTCGATGTCTGCCACACAGGTGTTATTAAAACAACTAAAAAGGTAGAATCTGCATTTTGATGTACAGACATGCAATTCCTGCACTGACATATACATTTTAATGTATAGACACGTAATTCCTACACTGACATGCACAGACATGCACTGATAAAATCAGTGCTATTTGTGTTAATGTAGTTGAAAATAGAAGTGTGTCCTCAATGTCTGGATATACAGAATCACACAGAATGATTAGAAAGGACACCTGGAAGTCACCTGGTCTATGATCCCTGCTCAAGCACTTCAAGTAATCACGTGGAAATTTAAAGATTAATGTATACAGAATTAAGAAGGAAAAAGTTCAAAAAGAGAAACAAAGGAGGAAACCAAAAGATGGCAAAGTATTTAAAAGAGACATGTAAGATTGTGAGAAAGTACTAGGATGGCAGGCAAGAAAAGGATTTTTTTAATACATGAAGGAATTACATAGGTAACATGGAGGAAAAAAATGAGATAGGAAGTACTGAAAGGAGTTGTTACAAGTAAGGTCAGAATGAAGAATTAAAAGCGAAAAGGAAAGTGATGTAAAAAAGTATTTAAAGATGAGAACAAGGAACTTGTATGGAATAAGTAATGCAAGGGAAAATTAATGAACAGATTCAAATAAGTGACTCCTATAATAAGAGTAGAGGGTGAGATGTCATTTATGCTAGAGTCTTTTGGGGTGACTGGGTGGAGTAAATTAAATGAGGTGCTAGCACTCCATTTCAGCCTCTTGTAAGTATTTAATTTTACCATTTTATAGGTCACTAGACAGTCATCGAGCAGCATACAATTTTATTCATGCTGATGTTGCCCACATGGAGTCATGAACCTGAGGTGAAAAGCCTCGAAGTTTGTCAGTTCTCTCAGCTATCTTGTCATCATGTGTTGTCTGCTGCCTGCTTTCTATTCATTCCCAATAAGACTTCAGAAAGTTCTTTATTTTACTTGTAAATAATTTTCTTCATGCCTTGCAAGTATGTGCTTATATTTACATATCTCTAAGGACTTCTTCAATTCCAATGTACCCATATTTTAAATATTGATCCTTTAAAAGTGTCAGCTACCGTAGAGGAAATACCTAAGGGCAATTACCAAAAGCTGAGATCTGTTGAATCTGGAGTTTTCCTGTAAGGCGGTATCCTGTATATCCCTTATAAGATTTTCCATTGCCTTTGTGATGTACTTCTGGGGAGAAACTCCCTGACTGGGCCAATGAAACCCAGTGAGTCCAGATAAGGACATTTTAGGTAAACATTACTGTGAAGGACCTCCTTAGTCACTGAAACAACCAAGTGACTAACTTCCATCTTCTAATATTGGGTTCCCAGTTTAAATCAATCATTTAGGCTGTCTCTAAATGTGTTGGAGAGAAGAATCCATAAAGATATATTAAGTCTTCTCTCTCTTCCTTAAAAACACATGAACTTTATAAATAATTTTTGTTTTCCTGACACCATGGGTTGAGCTGCCCCCTCCCCCCCGGAGGGGCTGGAAGTGGTTGGTCCCAGTTGAGTTTCCGGTGAGGAGCCAATCGGAGGTGGTTTTTCGCCCCTGTGAAATTAAATATTACAACAGCCGGAAGTTGTTGGCGGAGTGGGAGTGAGTGTGAGACCATGGGGTGAGAGGAGAGAGGCCTGCTGGCCCCCTTGAGGGGGATACCAGGCCCTCTTCCCCCCCCCCTCCGGCCAGGCTGTGGGGAGCTCGGGACAGTATATTAACTGGACTGGGTGCCTGTGGCCGAGGCTAGGGGGCTCTTTCCCCCCACTGTCCAGGAGAGGCGGTGGCGTGGACTTAAGGCTCGGCATTGGAGCTGAGCCAGGAGATGGGCCAGGGGTGGTCCGGAGCCTGGAGAAGCAGCTACAATGTGCAGAGCTGGAAGATCTCCAGGCAGAGGAGAGAGACCGAAGCAGTCTCGTTGCTCCCTCTTCTCCCCCCCATAGTGGCAGAGGAGAGGGTAGCGACCTTGAGTGAAGCTGAAAAAATGGGAGACAGGCCAAGGGGCTTGGAGGAGGCTCTACATGAGGTTTGGGCGGGAGCAGCCGAAAACCAAAGGAGGAATGCGGGGGGAGGAATGCCTCCTGTGACAAGTGGAAGCTGAAGCTGCAGCAGCTAAAACAGAGAGAAGCCAAACCAGCAGGCTTTTTCTGGGTGAGGACTTTTGGTGAAAACTATTCGGGGTAGAAAGACTGAGCAAAACCCAGAAACCTGCAACCTGGAGAGGGAGAGTGAACATCTTACTCTCTGGGAAGGAACCATCATGAACCAAGGGGAAAGAACGCACAAGCTGACTCCCTGGACTTTCGTGATAAAGACCTGATGACACAAGTGTTTCCCTTGCAGCTCAGGAGGAGACTTCAACAGGAGCAGAGGGCTGGTGGAGGTGTAAGAAGACCCCTTCGCTGATACCCCAATGAGAAAGAGACTTTTAACTATTGCCCTGAAAACTTCTCCTGAACTGATATGTGAGGGTTCATGGGTAGTAGGGATTATATTAATACTGTATTTTTTTGCTCTTTAGTTTCTATAGTATTTAGTGTGGTAGTAATAAATTTTGATATAATTCCCCCATGCTGAGGTGTGCCTATCTGAAAAACTTCTCTTCGGTGTTGAGGTAAATTGTGGGGGAGCTTGGAGATTTGATTTTTGGGGTCAAACTCCCACACCTCAAAACTTCCAAACTTTCAGAGAGATTAGGAGGTGTAATGAATTTAATTTTTCATGCAAACCCGTTTGACACTGTTGAGTTAGCCTGTAGATTTCTCTCCCAGTTTCTATCTTTTATGTTGCAAAATTAGAGCCAGTTCTTTGCCTTTGTCCAGTCTTGTCCTTGTGAACTGTTGCCATCTTCCAGTATTGGAGACACCCATTGAAATGCAGAGAATAATTTCAGGACACTTTCACTTATGTCAGGAGACAGCGCTCATAAAATCACAGATTCGCAGAAAATCAGAATGGCTGAGGCTGGGAGGGAGTTCTGGCTTTTGAATATCTACAAGGATGGAGATCTCACAACTCATCTCAGGCAACCTGCGCCGGTGCGTGGTCACAGTATTCAGATGGAGCCTCCTGTGTTCCGGTTTGTGCCCATGGTCTCTGGTCCTGTCACTGAGCACCACTGACAAGAGTCTATCTCTGCCTACTGACAGATCAAGTTTAGTGTTCGGTTTTATTCTCACATTCCTCTACATAAGGTGTGGATGCATTTCTCTCTGCAGTCATAGAATTTTTTTTTAATATGCCTTATGCATGGCATTTCTAAGAAGCTTGTTTCCTTTCAGATGTTAAATATACAAAGATACCAGAAAAAAAATTAATAGAATTTACATTTCCAAAAATACAGTATTATTTTCTTATTTGTTTCTATGAAAAAAGTGTAAATATGTGAAAATTTTTTTTTCATTCATGTACAGCTTCAGCCCAGTGTAATCTCAGCTATTGTTATAAAATCCATTTTCCAAATACCACATGGATTTTACATATGCAGGAATTAGCATTCACCTTGGTTTTTTTAATTTGCAGTAGATGTCTAGAAATTTTTCTTAGTAGCTATTGAAAATTACCTCACCTTAAAATAATATTTATTTTATATTTTACATTTCTACTCTCCCCTCTGGATGAAATTCTGAACTTAACTACACTAAAAAAGCTTCAAAGAAATCAGTGGATATTTCCAGTTGCATAAGTGTATAAGAGTAATTCAGATATCAAATTTTTCCTCTATTTTTCTAGCTATTAATACAATACTTGTATTGTTATTCTGGCACTGGTTAAAATTAAGAGAAATCAGAATAAACAGTATATCAGATGCCTACTCCCACAGAAACCAGTTCATAAAAATATTCAGCAATGGATTTTATTGTTTTGTGGTTTGAAAACATTAACTAAAGTGCAGATACCCAAATGTTAGGCATTTTTTAAAAGAAAAAATGCTACTTCCTTTGCATACAGCAAATTTCAGAGATACTGTAATAGTTTTTGTGGAAGCAAGAATAGATACATTACATACATATATTGCCTGTTCTTTTTACCCTGAAATTGAAATAAAACCATAAAATAAGAAAATTAGATTTCTGCAATATATAAAGTTTACTCTAATATTTGACATAAAACTATGATAACACTGTCAATGATTACAATCTCCACAATAATTGCTGTATATGATTCCTTGTGTGTATCAAGATAAAAAGTGAACAGATCTCTCCCACCCACTAACGTGCACTTTCTATCTGCAGTACCCCCTTAAATTCTACCCAGTAGCATTTGCAAGGGAAGGTGTCTGTGGCTGTAGGTGGTCCACACAATTTCAGGGAAAGTTTAAGGAACTCTTTGTGCCTTCTTTCTCTTATTTTCCTCTAGTCCTGAACCAAAGATCAAAGAAATCACCTAAATTAATTATTTAAGCATGGAGACTAGAGTTTTATACTGCTCTGAAACTGCAATAATTTCTAAATTTTTTTCTATAATTATTTGCACTTCAATGTCGATGGTAACTTCTGTTTTCAGAGGTATGAATGCAGTTTTTATTGGAATTAGTATTTGCAGTGGTAAAATTAATTGCAGCAGTGAAACCATTTCTTGTACTGTGATAAGAAAAGAAAATTAGCCATTAAGTTAAATCCTGATAGATTTTACCCTTCAATTCATGTTCATCATACCCTTTATATGTATGGATTTGCAGCTTCTAGATTACTTATTACTGTTTTGCTATCCATCTTCAACATAAGGTTTAAACTAAGATTGGCTTTATGGATAGAGACAAAAGTAAGGAAAGTAAGGAAAACAAACCAGAATCTGAAAATAGTGCATCTAACTAAGGATTTTCCTGTAAGTTGCCTCTCCAAAAAAGAATATTTCACAACGTAGTAAAGTTTTTTAGATAAAGCAGTTGTTTTTAGAGCCTTTCTTTAAAAATACTTTTTTGAACATGAATACTACTTATAAATCAAGTTTTACTAGAGGAATTTTATTAGTCTTACTTTAAATTTCTTGTTTAATGATTAGTCATAAGAATATAATTTTGTACATAAATTGCAGGGCATTATTTATTTTACTACTATTACTGTTGCTTGGGACCCCTGGTGGCCTCGTGGTTAGCATGCAGGACTCTCACTGCTGTGGCCCAGGTTCGATTCCTCAGTCCCCCGGGCAGATGGATCTCGTTAGCCCTGTGAGGCCATCCATCTATGAGAAGGTCACTCTAAACAAACCTACGTCCTGAGGACCTCACTGCCATTGTCCAAGCTTGCTTGGCCCCGGCAGATGAACCTTAGGATTAAAGGGTGGGCTCAGTTCAGCGCATGCTGTGTCTCACCTAAAAAAATCCATTGTGCAGGCTGGAAAGGTAAAAGACCTTTCCCCAAATCTTCGTTCGTGAAGACTGGCCATTATTATTATTATTATTATTGTTATTTACTGTTGCTTATACTTTTATGCATTAGCAAATGTTTGTTAATTTGTATTCAACAGCTGCTTCCATTTCATGTTGTGAGAACTAAATCACTTCTGTGAAGATTAGAAGATTGTCTCCATAAGAAATTTATCTTGCAACCTTTCTTTGTGTCTTAGAAATAACACGAGATGTTATTACAACCAGTTTTGTCCTACTTTTTCAGTCTCAAGAAAAATCATTCCCTAATGTGTTGCCCCAAAAAACCTTAATTTATATGCCATGTTTAGGCAATTAATAGAATTGCCTCAAAAACCCCCTCCTTGTTGAATTGAGAAACCCCTACCCCTGTACTTCTTGTTCATTTCACATCTTCAAAATTTCTCAGCAATTTTTTCAAAATTACAAGTGCAGTGGAGAAGGGAAAAACACTTTTGCCATTAAGTTCAAGGTCTAGGATCTTGATCTTAACAATCTTTTTTTTACATGCTTACCTTGTGTAAGTTCACATAAGAACATACTGAACTGTAGGTCCCATTTTGAGGTTCAGTAAGTCCTTTTAAGGTGAAACATGTGAAGACTAATTAAAATAATGATTATTAAGCAAAATTGAATATTTTCATGAAGTTTCTATAAATACTACAATACTTCTTTTTCTGTATAAAAAACAAAATTTACTAGACAGATGAAAGAATTACTACTTATATTTATAAAATTGAGAGAACTACAGAACTAGAGAAATATGACAAAAATATCAAAGACTTGTGCTATAAATGATCAAAAGCAAAGCATGAAGACTTTATCTTAGACTAGGGTATTTCTAACTGAAAATTACCTATAACTGAGGAAGAATTGTTCATTACCTCTACCAACATTAAGGAGGTAAAATGTAATTCTTCATTTACATTGACTGGTTAAGTTTCTTCTCTTGGGAGGGATAGGAACCTCTAACAGATTATTTGACTGAAAACATATGTCTAGCACAGGTGGGAAGGTACATTTCTCTTTCTCTTGATTATACAGGGAGCCTACACGACTAGTTCAAACCACCTGCCAACTTAGAGTCACATGTAGTTTAAGTGAGATAAACTCGACTGAGAGATCATTTTTAAGTGGTATACAATTAAAGAGTTGGCAAGGCTGTGGTATATAGGAATATTTTGATTTGTGTTTCCTTGATTATCCCTCTTTCTTATTTGCACAAGTAAAGTAATTTTATTACATATCCTTATTTAAACTAAGATATGTAGCCTCATCCAACACCACAGAAATTTAATAAGAATCTTCCCACCAACTATTGGGAATTGATTTAAAAACAGCTTCTGACATTCTGATGTTGAAAAATACAGAAGATGGTAAAATGACAGAAGATGTTAAAATGACAGAAGACTTCTTCTCTTGCAGTCCTCAAATTGAATAATGATAAAATTATCCTCTTTATGTTAGAATCTTTGGATTGTTTTAGCCATATATAAAGTGGTTTTGTTCATGGAAACCTTTTCTTAAAATTCAACGGCACAATTAAAACTAATGTCTTACAAAAAATTAATTAGGCAATATGTTGACATAATAAATTTTATTCTTTCTAGAGCCACACTTGGAGACACCGGCAAGTACATGCTTGGTGTAATACATCATAGTTGTCCTTAAAGAATTATGTCTATGTATTAGGTCAATCCATAATACAAAGGTATTAAAAAGTTAATATAGATAGACCTTCTAATCCAGGATATGTAGAGAAAACCTGAAAGGCAATAGAGCTAATTTTTAAATATTAAGTCTAATATTATGCTGGGAAAATTTAATTAAAGAAAATAGTAGGGCTAGACAGTGCAAACATGCCAATGAACACTGTTGTTTACTTGTGTAAATAATCAATTTTTTAATCACAATATCATAACCAGAGCAACTACAAACAATTCTGAACCAGAAGAATTGTGTTAAACAAATATTAAAATAAATATGTTTTGACTTGATTTTGAAATCAAGTTTTCACTATAGCAGTATGCTCGGCTAAATGCTGATAGCGGCAGGTTGCATTAATTTTTTGGGGTAGCCTTCCCCTTCATTTTGCCATAAAAACACCCTACTTCAGCATTTGTGTACATATACAATATGTTGGCATAGTAGGTAAATATCTAAGGGTTAAATCATTCACATTTTGGACAGAAGTTTTTTTGTGCACTATTGACAATGGTATGGGTAAAAAGTTAATTCTGTTTTGTATCAACATGCTCACGAGACATTTAAGGAGGGCTAGTTATTTGTCAGTACATTTTCAGTTCAGCTGAAAAGTGTACCCAAATTTCAATTCCATTGGATGTAGAAGTTCTATCAAGGATTTCTGTTGAAGAGAGCAAGATTATTAAATAAAAATAAGTACCTAATTCTTTCAAAGGAAAAGGGTCCCACAAAAAACATACATGGTATAAGACAGCGCTTGTAAGGAGGCAGCTGATGGTTTAAGCAATTTTGTTGTCCCTGAAGTGAATAATACATCAGAGCCTTTCATCCCTAAGGTAGCCAGTGTGTCAAGATGGGAAATAATACTTAGCAATATAGGTGACTGACTTTCCCTGAAACAAAGGCAGGTTTTTCCAAGGTCAGAAATAAGGACCTTTCAAAAACTAAAAATGCTGAGGAATAGGAATACTTTAAAAAACCCCAAAAAGTAGGATACCATGGTTGAATGAATGCTGTTGTAAAAAATAAGGCAATCCAGAGCTCTGTTATTATTTTATTCCTGAATAATGTTCTAGTCATAAACAAATGTGAGAAATACTGAAAAAATACATAAGAGAAGATATAATGCATCATGTCTAGTTCCTCTACTCATGGGTGGTTTATACACTTTAATGGGGTATTTTCTCAGAGAAGTATATAACTATTGTACAATTAAAATATGTTCAAGTCATTTTTTGCAGGATCTCTCTTATTGAGGAAGTATGCTGGGAAAAATACTCTCAGCACATGATCTTGTGAAAGTGTGTACAGATCTGAATGTTCATTGTTCCCATTGAGGTCAGTGGCAATATGACTGTAGAATAAAATACTAAATTATAAGTGCAGCAAGGCTTGGGCTCAGAAAAGAATTGGAGAGACTCGTGTCTAGTATGTTGATCTTCAAAATTTACACACAGTCGTTTGTATGATTAAGCTGAGATAACTTCCTTTTATTGCTGTAAACTTGATGGTTTACAGCATCCCATGTTAGAGTAAGAAAAGAAGAAAATTGTTCACTTCCTTGAATTTTTAGAACAGATAGTAGGTGCCAGGTGAGAAAGCATGGCTGTGGACTATAAATGGGATGAGGGTGGCCCCAAGAAGACTTCAATATCCAGGAGATGAGAAGATTTAAAATACAACTTATCCAATATACCCTGTAAATTCATTTCAAGCCTTGTTCAGTATGTTGGTTGATATAAACTAATTTTTCAGGTTACTATGGTTTTCTGTACTTCATATGGAAAAGTAGAAGTCTAAGTCAGATCTACTGGTTCAATAGGCTAACAGGTGTCTGGAATTTTGACCTTAACTGGTGGCTCTAAAGCTTTTGAGCTGATGAATGCCCTCCCTTTGGAACAAGAGCCACTGTTCAGGGACTGAATATTGTAGTCCTGGTTTACACTTAATTTGACAATACACTATGGTGGTGGGTTCGGTGCTGACACGTGCACCATTCTCATTCACACTAATTGAGAAGAAAATGGAAAATCTTTACGTAGGTGATTTTTGGTAAAGACTTGATGGGAAAAATACCATTGTTCCCCATGAAAATCATCCCTGGCCACTAGAGTACTATGCATGATAGGACCTAGGGATTTTCTTGGCTCTGGGTAGTCCTGGAGTTGTACCACTTTGGAATACCTGCAGTAGTGATCATGTCAAAACAGACGAGTATTGTACTAGTAGATTACAATCTGTATCTCCTGGTTGTTGAAAATTTATCTTGTAGAGGTAAATTTTTTTCACATGAGGATGAAGAATTAATTTCCAGTTTTCTTTACTACAATGTTGGTTTGTTATTTAATAAAACAGTCCTTTGACAGAACAAACGATTTTCAGTTTCCTGCCTTGTAATTGTAATCCATACTTTAATTATAATACGTGTGTACTTTAAGAAACCAATACAGTCGTAATGTTGGCATTTTTTTACTCCACCTTCCTTTACTCTTTTTTGCTTTGTCAGAGAAAATAAATTATAATTCTGCCTGGAAATGCATAGTACAATGCACTTAACTTCCATATCAAGTTCTAAAAGTACTCCATGTAATTTCAGGCAACTTTAATCACTGTAATATTTGGAGTGTTTCAGTTGTATTTTGGAGATTCTTTACTGTTTACCCGTATACAGACATGATCACACCTGGAATGTGATCAAAAAAGAAGATAATTAATTTCAGAAGAGCATCATTGTTCAGTCTAGATTTAGCTTCATATCCTGTTGATGTAGCAGTAGGTTCTGCTCTAGGATTTAAGAGAAACTAAATATTAAGTACAGCCTTGTCAAGATTCTTCAACATTGGAAAAAACATATTTCCCACTGCTTTAACAGCATGTCAGCTGTATGTTCTGAAAATTCTTGCATTCAGGTTAAATCTTCAGGAAAAAAAGATCTTGTGGAAAAGAAGTGATCACTAGAACCCCATCAGAGAAAGGTGAGACTTCATCAGCCACAGGCTCACAGAGAACATCTTGAGCAGAATGAACCTGTGTTGTGACAGATGACAAATAAATAAAATGAATTTTTATCCACATAATATGATGACAAAAATCCCAAATCCACTTATAAGACCAATAGATACATATCACCTAGCACAGTCATGACAGATATTTAGTCTCTCCTGTGTGATCAGCACCAGAGACCCTGTAAATAAGCAATGTCTTCAGGTTTTGTAAACTGAGGTGTAACAAAAGAGACACTAATATAGAATCACGTTCTTTTAGTTAAGAAGAGCTATCACAGAAAGACAGATTTATGCCTGCTTCACTCATTTTAAGTTGGTGGATCACAGAACAAGGACAGAGGAATTTTATTCTTTTTTCATCTCAGTTACATCTTCTGTAAAACAAATTCCCATTGGCTTTCCAGATGGAATAATTTGCACAGTATCTTCAGAAACACTGCATTCCTCAGTCTACACTGCATTATTTTGGTCTAAAAATGTATTATGGCTTCCAAACTCTCTGAAAAGTACTTACTGCTGAAAATATATCTGTTTTGTTGAGACATTTTACAATGTACTTCTGCAATCTCAGATAATTTTGTTTGATTACTCACCATTTTCAAATCACTTTTAGTCAGCAAGAAAAAACTGTTATTTCACCCCATTTCAGTAATAGAAGAAATAGTTCCCTAGAGGATGATACAAGTTTAATGACTTAAAAGGTTCATTTTTTGATTGTAGTATGTGTGATTGTGTCAGATCCACAGTAATGGCAATGAACAACAGTCAAGCTTATGAATGACTTTGAACAGGATCAATAGGAAAATGCATTATCTTCTCTCTGAGTATAGGACTACTTTGCATGAAGTTTTATGCAGATAACATTTTTGTGAGAGACAAAAGAGCACTTGGGAAAAAAATCAACATGTTCTATAATATTTTTCCATTCAATATATGACAGATGTAGAGAATGCAATAACAAAATTAACTTTATCAATCTGAAAATCATAGACACGTACCTGTTGTGTAAAATGTTCGGAAATTCATGATCATAATAACTTACACTGATCTCATGGCAATTTAATGCCAATGGTGCATACTGTTTAACAAATATGATGATACATTTTACTGTAATTATTTTAAATACCTCTTTTGTCTTCAAGGAGCAGAATCTGACATTGGGAACTGCTGCTACTTCATAGATATGGTGGTCAATATTAAAATTTGATATTTGCAGATCAAGGGAAGTGAACACTTGGAGTGAATTAAATACACAAATCATATTCTCTCTCCACTAAAGAACAATGTTTAAGTGGGCATGAAAGACCTGTGTTCAGATATCTACAACTACATGTTAGTTATTGACAAGTGTGGGAAGGACATAATGGTAGAACCTTATATGGTTCTTCTCTTCTGACAAACACATTTTGAGGACTGCAGAAGTGATCCCTGAGTATATGAGAAGATTAAATCCCTGAATGAAACCCTGCCTATGTGTTACGCTGCATTTCACTTAGGTTCCCATAATTTTAAGTGCCAAAAGTGAATTTCATACCTGAATGCCATATATCCACAGAATCTCCAGATTGCAGAATGGCTCAGGTTGGAAGGCACATCAAGAGATCTTTGAATCCCACAGAGCAGATTCACAAAGAGCACATTGCCCAGAACTATGTTCAGCTTGGTACTCAATGTCTGCAAGGGTAGAGACTCCACAGCCTCCTTGGGCAACCTCTTCTAGTGTTTGACACTCTCACAGTAAACAACTTTTCATTATGTTTGAAGTTAGAGATTTCAGCTTGTGCTCTTTGCTTCTTCTCCTTTCACTGGTTACCACTCAAAGTCTACCTTCATCTTTCCTTTCTCCTGTCAGGTATTTCCAAGCACACTCTTTTCAGGAAGCAGATGCTGTAACAAAAGTAAGGATTTACATACACCCTCTCATTATATAATTTGAAAGAGCTACTTTAATACTGCTCCATGAATAGAAAATGAGATTTAATAAAAACATCTTGAAGATTTATTTTCTGTGCTGTTGTTGTTTATACAGATTTTCTATCAATTGAAATTTCTATCAATTTTTTATAGCAATATCTGATGAAAACATTTCAAGAGACAGTATCATGTGGGAATAACAGTCCTTTCACTTGAAGACAGACAATAAAACTTCTCCTCTTTTTGCTGAGCAACTCACTTAACTGTCGCAGTAAGTTTGTTTGAGTAATGGTCAAGGTCTAAGAATAATACCCTTGCACATATGCTCATGTGGTGTTTTAAAAAATGTAATATTTTAATATCCTTTTTAGTAGTTGAATTGACTTCTTAAATCCACCTCAAAGATGATGCAAACAGGTCATTGTTGGAAACGCTTCAGAAGATAAGCCTAAGTGCATTCAGTGATCTAGGCTGAAAGCAATGAAATGGGGTACAATAGAGGAAGTGCTTCATATAAAGATACATTAATTACATACGAAGGTGAACTGGATAGGCAAAAGCTTCAGAGGGAAGAATATAGAAACTTCAGTATTCATGCCAATAAATAGTATTCTGATACAGTACCAAATAACGATAAAAGGCAAATCCTTAATTTGCTTTCATGAAAGAGAAATGCAATATTTTAAACATAGTTGAGGTAACTGTCAAACAACTTAATTCTATAAATTCTTATTTTAGGGAAAGGAAATTTTCCTAAGGGATCGCTTGGTCCAAAGTTTCCCCATGCTCATGGACAATATAGAATTAAATAGCAGGTTAGTTCAGAATAAGGCACTGGACCCATGCCCCAGTTTTCTTTTAAAATAACAAGCACAAAATAGAAAAAGTGAAAAAAAAATATACTAAAAGATGTGCAAATTGGCATCCATGAAAAAAACCTAAGAAAAGTTATGTGTGCACAAACTACTGAAAAGTGTACTGAAGTAAGATATGAGGAGTGTTCTACCTTGGTTATGAGACATTATAAAGTTTAGTTAAAAATGAGTGGAAATGGAGATGTCAGTGAGTTTAAGATGCAGCAAAAGTGACCAAAATTTTATACTTGTTCTACGTTGAAGGCAAATACCTAAAAGGTTTTTTCAGATACTGAAAAGTCACAATTCCTTCGTCAAACATGATACATCAGGAATTATTGCCCTCCTAGCAGTATATAAATGCATTTTCATGAAAAGTCTTAGGAAATCCTTGGTAAGGACTGTGAGAATTCATGTGAATTCAGTCTACAAAAAGACTTTCTTGACCAGTATGCAGTATGGCCAGTCTTCGCGAACGAAGATTTGGGGAAAGGTCTTTTACCTTTCCAGCCTGCGCAATGGATCTTTTAGGTAAGACACAGCCTGCGCTGAACTGAGCCCACCCTTTAATCCTAAGGTTCATCTGCTGGGGCCAAGCAAGCTTGGACAATGGCAGTGATGTCCTCAGGACGTAGGTTTGTTTAGAGTGACCTTCTCATAGATGGATGGCCTCACAGGGCTAACGAGCTCTATCTGCCCGGGGGACCAGGAATCGAACCTGGGTCACAGCGGTGAGAGTGCCGCATCCTAACCACTAGGCCACCAGGGGTCCCTGTTGACCATATCCCTTTTAAATATAATAGGTGCTTAGCTAACCAAGACACCTGGAGACACCTAAGGAAAAAGTGTCTTCAGCTATGACCTGAAGGCCTTTCATGGATGGTACAAGCTTTTATATGACATTAGAGCAAATAATGAAAAAAAAAGTACCATCACAGAAGGTGTATGACATACATGTCCAACTATCTATTGACCTCACTTGCTCAAGAAATGGAAGTAAAGTGCTGATAGCTATACAAATGATCAGTTGACTAGAAAACATTTGAGCACAAGGTGATGAGAGGAGAACAAGGAAAAATAGAGGTGAATGGATGAATGGAAATATTTTTCCTTTCTTTGAGGCCTGAGTAGAATTTTGTAGAATTGTTTGTAGAGTGATGATAATAATAATAAGAAAGAAATGTTTTACATAATGTGGTCTACCTTTTTGTTAAAAATATTTTTCTCATGTCTTTTCCCCCAATACCCCCATTCATCAAACAGACACTTCCTTCTCTCCATTTTTGCAAACCTGATTTCCCTCTGCATGGGAACTTGAATTTTTCTCTGTGTTTTGGAATAGCAAGGATCCCACAATGTGTCTGCAGCCCAGATTTTCATGACAGTTTCATCACATGTTCACTCTCTCTTGTTACAGAAGGAGGCTGCTGAATTATGTTCTGGGCAGCCATATTTCCATCACTAATAGTTCCTCCTGTGTAAGGAATTGTCTGGGCCAGCATCTGACAGATAATCGGAGCTGGTAACCATGACTGCCCTCTGAAGAGATCAGTCTTCAGGGATGTGACAAACACCTATCCTCGGCAAGGGTAGTCTTTAGGAATGCATCAAGATAGATTTAGTTACAGTTACTTAAAGGACTTTGAGGCAAATTCTGAAGCAAACAGCTGTGGTATGTAGGGCATTGCAATCTCTTGCTGCTCATTGAGCCCCCTTGCTGAAGGTTACAGCCATCATTGAAAAAGCTACAGAAGAGAATCTGCAGTCACATTTCAACAGTTGCCATTCATAGGCTGATTGATGAGGGCAAATTCTACAGCTGAAGTATGGATTGACAAATTGAGTGACTGAGGTATTGACTATTGGGATAAGCAACACCTTAAACCATTGCAGCTAAAACCAGGAGTGGTTTTAGCTATTTTGAAATCTATTATACTCTATGACCCTGAAATTGTCTTGTGAATCTAGAATAATGTGAAACTAGACATTCACACAGTGTCAAGTTTCCAAATTGAAAGGATTTCAACTTTTTAAATTCATCATTTTAACATTGCATTACTATAAAATGGTGCTTATAAGAGAAATTGCAGAAAAGAACAAGAAGAATGATCAGAGTTCTTGAAAACACGACCTCTGAAGAAAGGATAGGATTTGAAGAAAAAAAATTACTGGAAGGGATATGAAATAGCACTCTTTGATATGCAAAAGGTAGTTACAAAGAGGGAAAGAATAATCAGTTTTCTGTGTCAGCCTTGGGTAGAACAAGAAGCGATGGTCTTAAATTAGTGTAAAAGAAATTTAGATTATGTATTAGGAAAAGATTTTCAACCATAAATCTTGGAAAAGGACCATCTAGAGAGACTGTGGATTTATCATTACTGGAAGTTTTCGAGAACAGACTGGGCAGACAGATTCCAAGGCTGAATAAGGTGGAGGGGATCCTGTGAATGATAACAAACAAGTAAAGCTCATAAAAGGAGAGAAAATTTGCTTTAAAATTATTAGAATATTACATATTGGATCCTTAACATGACATCTACGTCATCTAAATTGATCTGTCTGAATCTCAGGCATCATGGTAAGCATTGAGCAAGTTAGCAATTTAGGCACCTTTTCTAATCATTGACAAGAGATCAGCTCCCAACTATAAAATCTAAAGGTAGTTCACCCGATCTAGTGTAGGTATTTAGCTTAGAAAAAGTTAGTTTTTCCTCTGGAAGAGCGATTCTCTTCTCCTTTACGGTAAACCAGAATAGGACAAGCTAAGTTTTTTAATAGTTGAAGTTAAGCAAATAAATACCATTCAAAGGGCTTATTCAGAACAAATACATGCACAGTTCCCAGTTTGACCAATTCTGATATACCTTCAGTCTAGGGAATGCTACCAGGTGTGTACTTTCAGGTACTACCTAACTTCTGGATCTTACTAAAACCAGTAACCACTGTTTTGTCCCCTGACGTGTTCTCAAAGAATACTGTTTCTGTAATATTAATTTGACAAATGCCTGGAAAGCAGGCAATGAAAGTTCAAATCTCCTCAAGCAGAGTTGAGTTCAGGTACTGTTTTGGTTGGTTGGTTGGTTGGTTTTTTACTTGTTTAAACAACAAACAAAACCCAAAAAACCAAACACAAATCCCAAAGCAGAGTGGCTTGTATTTGCATTATCACAGTCCAGACATCTCGTTAACCCCATTTCAGAGGTGAGCAGAGAACACTGTAACAACGATTGCTTCCCCAAGCAGAGTCTGCATCAATTCCTGCTGCTGGTAGCAGCCCTGCTGATGTAGGGTCTAGCAAAGGGCAAAAGGAGAGCCAGCTTTGGACTTTGGATCACACGTATAGGTGACTGACAACCTAAGGACACAGTGCCAGAGGCATTTTTAGCTGATGATTTTGAAGAGGAGGACAAGGCTATCTCTCCAGTCTAAGTTGTCCTTTTCTTCTCACAGTCCATGTAATTTCTGGTTAATTTAAGCAACTTCCCACTCAGATCCTCTGGAAGCTAATGAAATGTTTTCCCTCCACCATCTGCATGGTAGAGGAAGATGGAACTCTTGTGGAAAATCCCCCTGAATGTCAGTCAAGCTGTGTACACAGAGTCTGCATTACAATGCCGATCTCAGTGAAGCACAGACATTTCTGACCTTCAGGGCTGTTGTATTTACCACCTTTTGAATTCTTTTCACCTGCATGCACAAATACTTCACATGTAAAGATTTGTCTCTTGCCTTCCTCTTCCCTTTATCTCCACTATGTATTTTAAAGTCAATATCAGATGCCTATGCAGGTGACATAATTGTTTGTTTCCCATTAGTGGCCGTGAAACTGCAAATGGGTTTCTCTAACCAGCACCCACAGTTGCTTGTCCTGGAAACATCTGTGGGCAGCCGGTAAGGGCAAATGTAAATCTGCCTAAGGGATAACAGGACATAGGCTATGGACTTCTGGCCCTGCGAAAATTTTCTACATCGTACATTCAACCTTGTATCACCACTGAGCTTGCTGCAGTATAAACAATAAATATATTAAAAAAGAAAAAAATTAGATAGATGAAGTGGATCAACATGATTTGTTGTGAAATACAGTGAAAAATCTGTACAAATAATTGAATTACTATGGTAATATCTCATCGTTCCTAGTAATATCTTTGCAGTATGTTTCTTTTTTTAAATGCCTGTAATTCAGACTCAGTAATGTTCTCTAAATATAAGGAAAAATTCTCATGTGAATTATTTTTTTACCTGAAAAGTAGCTATTGTACCTAAGGAATCGTGTAAAAAGACCACAAGGAACTTAGTGTATGGAGTTAGTGTGTCTATATGGCAGCGCAATGACACGATAGATTGTAATGGTTCTATGATAAATAATACAGTTTAAAATTAGACTTTAAAAACAATGTATCTGTCTCAGTTCACTGAGTGTTTAAAATTATCTCATCTCTCATTGAGTTCCATCAAATATATTTTTCTTCTTTTGAATTCAGCATTCAGAAGCAGGGAAATCCAGAACAATTTCACAGCAAAATAAGATTAGGAGTCTTCATTAGAGTGACACATCAATCTATTTATATTCTCCTCATCAATATGATTTATGTAATTGTAATTACATAAATTCACCAAGAAGTCTAGCCTAATGTTTGCTTTTGATGCTTTTTTTTAAAATAGAAAGCAGTCTTAAAGCACTAGGTGTTTCATTTCATTCTCAAGGATGAAATAATTGTGGGTGCCCCTGTTTTCACAGCTGAGACCAGTGGTAAAGAAGGATGCTTGGCTGTGCTTAAATTTTGGAGTGCTCTACTTTCATTACCCTTAGATACCTTATATGACCAAACACCTGCTCTATTAGTCACTTCGCTTCTGAAATAGTATTTAAAAATGGGTTCCTTGTCAATAAAAATAACTAGTATTTTAGAAAGGGTCTTGCTTATCTCTGTTTAGCACCATATTGGGATTCCAAGGAGACCAGCTCAGTCTATCGGATAGACTTTAGCTACTTATGGACACCAAGAAAAAACAGTATGAAAGTCACAGCAGACATGGAAAGTTTTGAAAATGTTCCATGAATTATTGTAGCCCATTGACCTACTTCACTCCCAAATGTAGGGGCTATTTCTACATCTGTTCTTACAACCAGTGGGGCTGGTCCTGCCTATGTTTCACTGTTTGTAAGACATTCAGACTACAATATAGAGCAATTACTGTTAGAAATGAATGCCAAGAATAGCAGTAGATTTCTCTTTTCCTCAACTCCCCCTTTTGCAAGAAAGGACACCCAATATATGACAATACTTTTATTAAGATGAAAAACTCTTGATGACTTTGTCCTTATGCTGTTATAAAACTTTTCAGATCATCTTCTAATAAAATACATGTTATGCAGCTGATGCAGCAATAAAGAACAAAAATACAACCTCACTGGAGCTAGAAAAATACTGAACACTTATTTACATGCACAAACACAAAACAATCTATTTTCTTCTGTTAATCCACAAAATGTTTAGAGAATAATTTAATCCTACATCAAGTCATAGAAGTCCAACTTACAAAGGAGGATGATATAATGCTCTGATATGTAACAGAATCCCTTCAAACTCAACATATTTTATGATTCTGTGAAATGTTCCTGTTCAGCTGTATGTATTGGTATATCTCGTAACACTGCAAAGTGAGATCTCAGGAAAGAGCTTTTTTATTGTCAGGACTCCCTTCCAGATGAAAGATACTGTCTATTTGCCAGGAAGCAGAAGTAGAATACTTACTTAAGATGGGTTATTACTTAGTAAATCATACTTCATCCACAAAACATTTAGTGACCTAGAGAAGCACTGATGTTCCTATAAGAAGTAGCAAAGTGAAGCTTGAGAGTATCTGCTGGAACTGGGAGCCCTAGAGCATTCTGTCCTATGAAAATCCTCTCTCAGGTTCCTGTTTTCTCTAAACCACATGAAGTTTTAATTTCGAGTAAAGATACTTACAGAATTACAACATTGCATTGGTTTTTTTGTTGTTGTTTGGGTTTTTTGCCACTTGCAAGACTTGTTAAGTACAGCGCTCTCCTTGTGAATTATAAGCAAATTTGTTGCTCAGACACAAAGTGAGCATTTACTGATTTGAATAGACTTTTTTGAAAAAGAATTCCAGCAAAGTTTTTTTTTGTCTTATAGTGTGAAAAGGCCATAGAATATAATGCTGGTCAAGGGTAAAATTTGAAGTATTTGGTTAGATTTTATTCCCTAGTATTTATTTCATAGATATTTAACATTTGTGCTCATTAGAAGTTTTAAACAAAGCGCATTTCCACAAGACTAATTCAAGCAATAAAATAAGCCTCTACTGTCAGGTAAATCAATTCTTCCAAAAACAAATTACCTGCCATAGTAACAACTCTTCTTTCAGGAATCCATTCTGTTTCTCTATTGTGAAACTTTAGAATTAAATTCTTTCCTATTTGCTAAATGCTTACATTAACAATCAATTAATATAGCTTTTACAGTTTTCATTTCTAAATTTTTTTATGAGTAACAAAGTGTACAAGCCCAGAATATTCACCCGCTAGAAAAGCTTTGAGCTCAAAATCCCCTAATAGATTAAAAACTGCTGTAATAAATTTATTACATAGATGTATTTCTTACTGGTATACTCATAGGTGCTGCTATACACTGATAATTCCTGTTACAAACAGAGTTTTTCAAGATATTACAGCTCAGCTATAAAACTCCATTCTGGTTTGGTATAAAAATCATATATTGATTTCATCTTACAAAAAAAAACATGTTAAAATCTTAGACCGATCCCATTTTAAAAAAGAAGTGCATGTTTGGGTCTTTGTTTTGAGAGGTTTTTGGGTTTGGTACTGTTTGAAAGGAGAAAATGATGCAATCAGAAAAAAATCCATAGTGATAAATATTCATCTTATTTAAAGCATTAAAGAAGATTAAAGTGAACAAATGAAACTTAACATGATTTAGTTTCCTACTATGGGCAAGAAATTGTGAATTTGCTAGAGTTGTTTATAATGTGTAAGTTAATTTCTCAGCCCTAAATTCACAGTTATCACATGCTCCAACTTTTCAAATAGTACACAAAAGTCTAAAGAGAAATTTTTGCTACAGAAACTTGCATTCCTCTTAGCTGCATTTGAGCAACATTTTCATTCTCATGAGCCAGTTTCTTCTGCTATTACATTAAGTAGAAGCTTTGTAATAGGATACTGCATAATACACAGTATACTCAAAACAAGTAAGTAAGAAGTCTCCTCAAATATAGTTCACTAACATAAGTACTAGGGTGTTATTTGCACTTTTGGGACAAATACTTAGAATCTCGACTGTCTTCAAATTCCATGCTAGTAAAATCTAACTTGTGATTCTCAAATTGTTTCACTGCTGTTGTTTTGTTATGTTCCCCTTCTGAGAGACATTCAAAGCCTTTCAGATTTTTCTCAATGCCTATTGTTTCCTTGGTATTAGATTTAATCTGCAATTGGAGGCGATTTTTTCTGTTCCTCTGGCCTAGACCTTTTTAATCTAAATATTTAAGTACCTCTTTGACTGCTTAGGGTAATCTTTCTCATGTTTGTTCATCTACTGTCCTTCATCATGCTTTGCAGAACTGAAGGGTTTAGGAAATCTGTCCTTCAAACACTTCACCTTCATGTTTTACTAGGATTTTGATGTTTGTTTCTTTCTTTGTTGTTGTTGTTGTTGTTTTTGTTTGTTTTGTTTTGTTTTTTTCGTGCTGTCACCTTTCTCAATTTTATGTCATTACACATATCTCCATCTACTTTCTGCATATTTTTCAGACATCCTAATATTCTGGCATCAACCATTCTGTTGTTTTTGCTTAGCAAAGGGAACCTAAGTAGCTTGAACTCCAATCTAGAAGGTGTTGTAAAAGCATATGCTAGGTCTAAATCATGCATTTTCCATCCACTTGGCTATGAAAACATCTTTATAAAGGGATGTTTTACAAGCTACTTCCAGTGATCATTTGGAATAAAGGCAGGGTTTGGCAGCTGTGCTGCTTTCTATTTTAAAGTAGTTAGTACTTATATTGTTTGTTTTTAGTACTTACCTAGTATCGACTGCATTCAATAATTGTCTAACATCACTGAAATCAGGACCTGTTTCTCCAGATAAAAACATATTCTTCAACCTTTGTTAATATATTCAACCTCTGCAAGACAACTTAAGGCTGACCCACTGTTAGCTTCCACAGATTAATCAGATGTAGTGATGTTGCATCAGATTATTGTAAGGTTTTTGACCATCTGAGTATGAATCGAAAAAGAAAGTCTTAGATAGTTCCATAAAATGTTAATCATTAACAACCTGACCCAACATTAAGATGTGAAAAAGCCCTGTAATATATCGATTTTATATTGCTTTTAGATGCTGTTCAAGTCCTTTCAAGAAACCATCCTGACATATATGTATATAGAATAATTAGTATCTCTGTAGTATGTAGTCTCTATAGGATGTATAGCATAGTGGATTTTGTTGCCATATAGATAGAGATAAATGCCATATTGATAGAGCTCCCTGTTTGTTACTGAGGAAGGATGAGAGAAATGTGGCTAAGATGGACTGAGTCACCAAAAAGAAGATGTTTGACGAGGTGCAGGTCCCAACCACAAAAGTGTGAGTGAGCCTGACTGAAAAGCAAATGCAGCTGCATCTGAGGAGATGTGTCGTGGCCATCCCAAAACTCACAGAAGAGAAACAGTACCATTTGAGCTACTGAAGGACCAAGGCCAGAAGTGACCAGAGGATTTGTCTAGTTGCATGTGCTAAGACAAAGATGCCAAGCACTGTCAGCTTCAGGAGCCACAGTTCCTGAGGACCCTTTGTAGTGGCCAGCCAGATAGCCAGGTCTGGCATAAAGGTAATTTTGTGCAAACTGTGGCTTTTATTAAACTACTTACTGTAGGTGACAGATGTATGGTGCAGATGAAGAACTTTTGCTTAGGAATAGCTTCATTCTTCCAATAGACAATAATTTCTAGAATGCAGTATGGTGCCATGGATACATATATGTGTGTACATATATGAATAAATAGATTTTTATTTATTTATCTATACACATACAAATTGTATGTGAACATAAAGGCATGCTGATGCATCTAAATCTATGTATGAACAGCACAAACCAGGGGTTGAACATTTTCGAATAGGGTCCATGTGGACGAAAGCAGAACAAATTTTGATGTGCTGAAATGCAGCATGTATACACTGATCTCTGCTCATACAGAGAATTTGTCTTCTTTAAAGTAGAATGTCAAAATCTACTAAGTATACAAGGGACCATATAAATTTTTTCCACTTTTATGGCTTTTAATATTTTGTGATTTTTCTATTTCTTCTAGGGCTTGAAAAATAGAAAATCCACAGCAAATAATTCTGTTTTCTGATTATGCAGTGATTGTGCTCCCTGTTTTTCCACTTTTTATATCAGTTTGGTTTTTTTCATTTTCCCAGTTCTTTTCTTTGTGGCTCAATGTCTTTCATATAGCACAGCTGACAGCAGACTAGGAGAAACTAATGCCTAGCCTGCTAAGTAGCACACGGCTTTTGTTTAGGTTGAGATTTGTTGTCAGTTTGGCCTGTTAATTTATCCTTGACACATGCTTCTCTCACACAATCTTCTCTTCTCAGTAGACACAATAAAATAACGTTAAGAGGGAGTCATTGAGTTTGATGCTGCATTACATACCAAACATGACAAAACCATACTTCATGGCAAAAGAGGCAGCTGCGTATAGGTCTCTGGATTTCTTTTCATGTCTGTAAATATTCTCTTCTGTAAAAAAAAAAAAACCAAAAATGGGGACCCCAAAGATAATCTAGTTCCAACTGCTCTGCAGTGGGTAGGGGTATCTCCCACTAGACCAGGTTACTCAGAGTGCCATCCAGTCTGCCTTCTTATGGGATGTTGTTGGAAAGAGTTGCAGAAATCACGGCTAAAAAGCAGCTGAGACAATATAGCCTGTGCACAGGTTTTTAGAAGTCACCCAGGAAGAGGCTTAATTGAATGTCAATGATGTTTTCATGCACTGAGATTCAGACTTGGGGCCGTGTTTGAGGAGTTATAGTTCATTTTGAAGCAGCTGGTGCATTCACAGCTTGTTTATGAAACAACTGCTAAAGACGAATCCTGAAATAAGTGTTAACATCTGTCTCAGAAACCTCCAGTTCTTCCATTAGCTCCAATTCTCCCAGAAACTACATACACATCCTTAGCTTGAAGGTAACTCCTCATCCTCATCCTCATCTTGCTTCTTGGCCCACTGCCGTAGTGCGGAATACTGCTTCTCATGGGGGCTATTGCTAGTCTAGTAGTCCCTTCCCTTCCCTTCCCTTCCCTTCCCTTCCCTTCCCTTCCCTTCTCTTTTTTTTGTCCCAGAAAATAAAAGCAGAAATCTTAAAAGTTCTTTCTTAAAGAAATTAAATTTGGAAAATCCTGGAAATCATAGTGGTTCAGAAGGGGAATATATGCTTAGAGAGTCCAAATTCATAATATTCAGGAATCTTTGCATGTAAAATTGTATTTTCAATATATGTAAGAAAAGTGTGTGCATGTGTATCTCTTTAAAAGGAAAATATCTCCCAAAATAAGTTGCAGAAGAGTGAATATCTGCCTAGATATTTTTCTTATTGTATTTAGTGTCACTGAAAGACCTTTTTAATTGATGATCTTTCATACCAAAAAAGCACAAGTCCTATGAGGAAGGGCTGAGGGAGCTGGGGTTGTTTAGCCTGGAGAAGAGGAGGCTCAAGGGAGAGCTCATCACTCTCTATAACTCCCTGAAAGGAGGTTGTAGCCAGGTGGGCGTCGGTCTCTTCTCCCAGGCAACCAGCAGTAGGACAAGAGGGCATGGTCTTAAGCTCTGCCAGGGGAGGTTTAGGTTGGATATTAGGAAGAAATTCTTTACAGACAGAGTAATCAGGCATTGGAATGGGTGCCCAGGGAAGTGGTGGATTCTCCGTCCCTGGAGGTTTTTAAGATGAGATTGGATGTGGCACTTAGTGCCATGGTTTAGTAACCACGGCAGTGTTGGACCAAGGACTGGACTTGATGATCTCAGAGGTCTTTCCCAACCCTGTTGATTCTATGATTCTAAATAAGGAGAGCAGTATAAACTATCATAAAATTAGACAAGAAAAGTTTGAATGGTGTATTCTGAACTTGTCAGATATGGTCAAGTTCTCAGGCAAAAAATATGTTTGACAGGTTATACTTCAAACTATATCGCATATGAAGGAGGATTGCATGGAGGCTCTTCAAAATACCACAGTACATTTTCTTCTATTAATAAAATAATGCAAAATAAAAAAGAAATTACAAAGTAATTTTAATGTTAAGAGTAGCCTTTTTATTTTCAATAGGCTTTTATAAAATGAACATCATAATGTGTATATGAAAATAGTCTTTCTTTGGAATTTCTTACTACCATGAAACTGCATGGGAAAATTAGACATTAGAGGAAACAGTCTGATGTTGAATTTGAAAATTTATGAAGAAAACTGAATCAGAGAACTGCAAATGAAAGAAAAGTATTAACCAGTGTGTGAAAGTCAGGTAACTTTTTTTCTGAGGACTCTCATCAAATTTTAAAAGAATATATATACACAGAAAAAGAACCATTAATAAAAAATGTCTTTTTTATTATTTTCTCTCACTTTGCTGAGACAATTGCAACGGCAGTTTAGTGGGACTGAATAAGACTGTTATTAGATTAGATAATAATAAAAATAGATTTATGAAAGTATATCTATATCAGGGCATTAAGTAGCATCCAGTTCACTGTGGTTAGCTCCATCTGTAATGATTGATGCTGGGGATTTTTGCCCCTTGCTCTGGGGACCAGTCACTGACTAGAGTCAATGGTAAGATCCTGGATGTCCGACTACTTGACTGGCATGCACCAAAATGGAAATTTACTGGCTCTGAACACAAATGAGTAGGGAAGATCATGACTGTGGTATGTATAAAAAGTATGGCCAGAATATAGGTACTTAAAGTACAATCCAGTGTGCAGAACTGATATGCACAGCAGCCAGGTAGAGCATTCTAATTTGATTCTGCTACCAGCTAAAGGCAGTGGCTCATTCAAGTGTACTTGAGAAATAAATTTAGAAAAAAATGACAGCAGAGGAATACATGAAGCCAGTTACATACTGAAAAGGTTTAGAAGATTCCCATAAATTATTAACTCCCACCGCCAACAGTTCAGCCTCATGTGGCATGTAATCAGCACATTGTTCTCTCTTGCAAAAGCTAATCTACTCACCTTTCTAGATCATACTTAACAACACACCCTCTTCAGTTGTCTGCTGTTAGTGCTATTCTTTTCTCACCTCAGCTTTTCACACTCCTGCGAGCTGACCTGCTAAAATAGTTTCTTCCAGCAGTAAAAGTCTTGCAGTGGGTCTTACTGTCATAAATTTAAATGAAGAATTTTCACTCAATTTGTCTCTTGGCCAAATACATTCCTGATCCAACAAGCTTTCACCTTCTGAGTCATCCTTGAAGAAGTACTTAACATATACTTATGTGCTAAAATGAGTACTCCTTTCACCATAGAGTGTCCATATTGACAGAGAGAGAGATTAAAGCAGGTAACTACAAACTCTTTTGAATAATCTTAAGGCAGGAGTGTCTTTGTATTTGCATTAATCAGTTCACAAAATTTAGTTCAAGGCTTGTGGACCCAATTAAAAATAGATAAATAAAACCTTATGGACAGATTTTTCAACATTTTTCAACAATAGCTTTTTAGGAGGAGAATAGCAATTCCCAAGGGGTGACCCTAATCACCTGACAGTGATGTACTGTATCATGTTCAGTTGTTTACTTATCTGTTTCTGAAACTGATGGATCAGATACAGGGGCTTGTTTATCATGTTCAACTCCTTGTCTATTTGATTCAATAAAAGTTTTATCAGATTTAACATGCTATGTATTTATCAGGTGATATGTGCGTTTAATGTGCAATGCAATAGATAACAGTAGTGCTGTGAGGGCAGGAAATCTGTCAGTGTTTCCATTATAAACCCCATTTACCAGGGTTTATCACTGAGCCACAGCTCATTGTTTGTCAGCTCAGATGCACTTTTTAAAATAAAATCATATTTATATTGGCACAACTATTTTGTATTGAGAGAGCTGATCTGAGCCATGCCTATTGTTTTAGAGGCTTTGCACTTAATACAGAAAAAATTACTTTCAAAGGCAAGCAGAAGTGTTTTGTTCCACACTTTCATGCACAGAACTCATATTATCGTTAATGGCTGTTACATCTATTTCTCATTTGATAGATCTTTCCATATCTTCACTAATGGGCAACACAGCTCTGTTAGCTTAAACATAAATAAACAAAATGCTTCTGAGATATTTTATGCTTCTAGAGTAAGCTGAGGCTTGAATAAAAAAAAAAGTTATGCTGTATTTAAATTAGGTGAATAGGTTCTTTCCATCAAAATCTCTGCTAATGTAATGACAGTATCCTGCTTGGGAGATGGCTGTCAGGAAATTCTTACGGTGAAAGAGAAGTACTTGTGTTTGTTATCCTGCATTCCCACATGGTATGTGATTGCTTGTGGTTGCTTTCTTCAGCTTCTTCAGGAAGGTACTGTTCTCAGATATTTGAACCCTGCTCTAGTAGCAACACAGATTTCTGCAGAAGCTGTTCTCTAGAGCAACCTCTGTCTAACACATGTCAAAGGACACAAGAGTCTGCTGTGTGAGTCCATGTGAGACCAATCAATATATCCAGGCTCATGCGGAAGCAGGTGCATCCTGGACTCTTATACCAGCATAGGGTTTAGCAAGCTGTATTGGAGAGGGAAAAATTTTTCTGTAAGTCAACTATGGTTTTTATACATATATATTTATATGAGAGGATTCAAAGTGATATCTATACATTGAAGGAATTCAAAAAACATATATATATATATATATGTGTGTGTGTGTGTGTGTGTATGTGAAATGTTACAATATTCCCAAGTCTCTCTGAATAAAATGTCAGCCTAAGCCATTGTGGCTTAACCCCAGCTGGCAACTAAGCCCCGCATAGCTGCTCACTCACTCTCCCCTGGTGGGATGGGGGAAAGAATCAGAAGAGTAATAGAGAAAACTTGTGGGTTTGGATAAAGACAGTTTATTAGGTAAAGCAAAATACACACACACAAGCAAAGAAAAACAAAAGAAGTATCCATTTACCACTTCCCATGGGCAGGCAAGTGTTTAGCCATCTCCAGGAAAAGAGGGCTCCATCACAAGTGACTGTTACTTGGGAAGACAAATGACATCACTTTGAAAGTCACCCTCTTCCTTCTTCTTTCCCCAGCTTTATATACTGAGCATATGGTCAGCAAGCTCATATACTTGTAGCAGGATGCTCTGCCTGGAATGAAGAAAACAACTCAAACAATACCCTATTTGCAAAGCTATTGGTGGTAAATGAAGAAGGGAGCATCATGCTGCTTTTGACTTTGAATAATGCTGCAACCAGTTTGACTCACCAATCCCAAAATTAAACATCCTGACAGTGAGATGAAGATACGGTAGGCCTGGTACAATACCCGGATAAAGGTACAAGTAAGTGATACTACTGATAGCTTATCCAAAGCTGCTGAGCTGACACAGTTGACCTGGAGACGTATGACTGCCAGTCAGCCACTTTATACTATAAAAGCCCAGTCTCAAATTTTAGCAGTAGGGTCTTCTGACATATCGCTTCTTCAAGTGTATGTGTGGAGATTCCTCCCTTGAGTGGGGATGCCCCTCAAGGTTACTCCTCTTATTCCTTGAGGCTGAGCTAAACGACCACGGTTGTTGGTATGGGTGACATCAATCTCTATTTGATAATGGGTTTTGCTAGCTTTAATACAATTGCTTTAATATAATTGCTTCAATATTGCTGTAAAATAGTGCACTATATTATAGTAGTTGTTATAGTGGTTATTATAGCTGTTATTCTGATTAAGATCTTTTTGTCTTAGCCTAATAAATCATATATATTTAAATAAATATATCTGGTTTGTCATCCTTAATCCCTTGGGACAAAATTGTATAAAGGTTCAATTATACCTATATAATACTTTACACACAGACTGTTGACAAAGTCTGGGGCTAAGACTGAATTCAGCTGCATCAAAGCTCTTCTCTGAGGAGGAGTTTTGAAAGCAATGAGGTCCTTTCTGTGCACTCTGTCTCAATGGGAGGGTTTCTCTAATAGACTTTGTCTGAAGCTCTCTCTCTGCCTGCGACAGTGCTGAGCTTCATATGCTGCCATGTGGTCTGGAAAATCCCTTGGATCATTTGGGGTCAGGTGTCCTGTCCAACTCCTTCTGCATGCCCAGCCTCCTCACTGGAGGAGACAAAGTCTCGTGAATGGTCAGACTGGAAAGTTTCCTTTAGACGTGAACTGCAGAGCACAGTATAAATTAAGCGTGGTGTGATTTATCCATACTGCCTATTGTAAAGAGTGTCTGAAACTAACCTATATCCCCAGAACCAAATCCAGAATTTGTCTTAGAGGATATTTGGGAAAGAAATATCTTATGCACAGTGTGGGCAAATACATAATTTGACCATGTAAAAAAATAACAAAAAACCCCAACATGATTTACATATTCGTTTGGATTCACAGAGCCACAGAATTGCACAAAGGTTGGGGCTGAACGAGATGTCTGGAGATCACCTAGTTCCAAACCCCCTGCTGAAGCAGGTTCACTGAGAACTGGCTGCATAGGATCGTATTTAGGTAGGTTTTGATATCTCCAGAGAAGGAGACTCCACAACCACTCTGGGCAGTCTGTTCCAGTCCTCTGTCACCCTCAACGGAAAGAAGCTTTTCCTCATATTCAGATGGAAATTTACGTGTTTCAGTTTGCATCCATCGACCATAGTTCTGTCACTGGGCACTGCTGAAAACAGTCTGGACCCTTCCTCTTCACACCTGCCCCTTAGATATTTATTTGCGTGCATTGATAAGATCTCCTCTCAGTCATTTCTTCTCCAGGCAGAACAGTTCTGGCCCTCTCAGACTTTCCTTATAACAGAGATGCTCCAGTCCCCTAATCACCTTTGTACTCTTCCACTGGACCCTCTCCAGTAGTTCCCTTTCTGTCTTTAACTGGGGAGCCCAGAACTGGACAGAGTACTCCACATGTGTCCTCACCAGGGCAGAGTAGAGGGGTAGGATCATCCCCCTTGACCTGCTGGCCCCACTCTTCCTAATGCACCCCAGGATACCACTGGTATTCTTGGCCAAAATGCCATGCTGCTGGCTCATGGTTAAACTGTTGTCCATCAGGACTCCAGGTCCTCTGCTGCAGAGCTGCTTTCCAGCAGGTCAGCCTGCAGCCTACACTGGTGCCTGTAGTTATTCTCCAGGTGCAGGACTCTCTAACCTGTCCAGGTCTGGCTGAATGGCAGCACAGCCTTCTGGTGTATCAACCACTCTTCCCAGTTTTGTATCTTCGGAAAACTTGCTGAGGGTGTGCTCTGTCTGTTCATCCAGGTCATTGATGGATGAATGAGTTGAACAAGACGGGACCCAGTACTGACCCTGGGGAACACTGCTGGCTACACGCTTCAAACTATACTCTGCACCACTGACCCCAACCCTCTGAGTTCTGCCGTTGAGGAAGTTCTCAAATCACCTCACTGTCCACTCATCTAACCTGCACTTCATGTTATATGTGAGGATCTTATGGAAGACAGTGTCAAAAGCCTTGCTGAAGTCAAAGTAGACAGCATGTACAGATCTCCCCTCATCTACACAGACAGTCATGCCACCATAAAAGTCTTTCAGATTGGTTAAGTATGATTTCCCTTTGACTACTCCAGGTAACTTTTCCTCCACTTGCTTAGAGATGACATCCAGAATGAGTTGTTCCATCATCTTCCCAGGGATTGAGGTAAGACAGATCTGCAATTTTCTGGGTCTTTCATTCACTCTTTTTGAAGACTGAAGTCACAATGGCTTTTCTCCAGTCCTCAGGCACCTCTCCTGTTCTCCATGACCTTTCAAAGATGATGAAGAATGACTTAACAATAACATTTGCTAATTCCCTCAGCACACATGTGTGCACCTGTCAGGATTTGTGGTGTCAAGTTTGCTTAAATGATCTTTAACCTGATCCTCCTTAACCAAAGGAAAGTCTTCCTTTCTCCAGACTTTCTTTCCTCCAGGGTCTGGGATTCCTGAGGACTGGTCTTATAAGTAAAGACTGAAGCAAAGAAGCGATTCAGCAACTCCACTTTTTTCTGTATCCTCCATCACCAGGGCACCACCTCATTCAGTAGTAGGCCTACCTTCCCCTAGTCTTCCTTTTGCTACTGATGTACTTGAAGAAGCTCTTCTTCTTGTCCTAGATATCCCTTGCCAGGTGTGGTGGTTTGAAACTCCCAAGGATCCAATTTTTAAGTTCAAGCCCCCCCCTCCCACAGTCTGCCCCTGTGAGAGGGTTTAGTGATGGTATGGACTTGACATCTTTTTCACTTCATGTGGAGAGTTTTCAGACAAAAACACAACCATTCATTATTGGGGGAAGGGAAAAATATTTACAAAGGTTTATTTACTCACACCTATATATATATATATATTTACATTGAATTAAATTCCTCTTTTCCTTCAATAAAGGTCCAAGAAGGAAAGAGAAAAGTCTTTTTGTCACTGCACAGGCCACAGTTCCTTCGTTTCAGTTTTTTGTGGCACTGGTTAGTGTCCTTCATTTTCCTAAGGCAGCAGATTTAAGTATGGCAGTCAGGATTTTGGTTCTTACTTTGTGGAAATTCCAACCCCGAACCCGAGCCTTCGGAGGATTTCCTTACAGATCTTCACTCCTCTTGGGGTAGAACATTGAAGGCAGTTTTCAGTTCAGTCTTACCCAAAGCTCTTTTGCTCTGTCTCAACTCGCTAGCACGATAGAAGCAGCAACAGCAGAGGGCACGTCCACCTCCCCCGTGTTCCATCCTGGCTCAGCTCTCAGGAGACTCCGGGTTTCTCGGCTCCTCTGTCTCACTCTAGCTGCTGCTGCATTTTGGGACTCCCTAAAGGTTTGGAAGTCCACCCCTCCTCTTCAACAAGTCTCTGAGTTTTGGGAAATTAATACAGTCTTACCCCAAACCAGCTCTGTTGGGTTTTCCTCTGTTTCGTTGCCAGCTCTCCCTCCTGCAGGAACATCTCTGCGTCTTTCAGCTGGCTTCATGTTATCTTGTTGCTACTGGCTGTCTTTTTGGCTTTCAGCCATCGCTGTCTCTGTTCAGGACTGCTCCGCTGCCGCTTTCAATGTTTTCTGCTGCTGCTGACAGTAAGGAAATTCTCCCACCTCTTGATTACGGGACCCGGTCCAGCTTTGACACTACACCGGGTCTCCCATAGCCTCAACTGAGGCTGGGGGCTCTTGGCCCCCAGAGGGGGCTCACTGGCCCCCTGCTTCCTCGTGGTTCAGATCATGGCTACCAACCTACTAAAAAAAAAACTACCTCACCACCTTCTCTTCCATTGCTGTGGGTATGTAATTTCCGTAGGGTGCATATGAACCTTTGATTGATCTAGTATTATCAGTGGGGCAAACCATTACTACCCCAGAGAAAAGGTTTTTCAAACCACCACACCAGGTTTAATTCCAAGTGGATCTTAATCTTCCTCATTACATCCCTACATACTCTGACAACATTCCCTGGACAAGATATCAGTAATTAATACAAAACAAAACTTAGAGTGGAAAATCTTATATATATATGTGTGGGTTTGTTTTCCTCTCTTTACACACTGACAAGTTCAGCTGAGACAACATATTGATATCAGCCTTGTATGGTACATAGAGCAGAAGACGAAACCAGCTGCTCCTTGATAATTTCTTTCCAGGGTTATGCTAACTTTAACTAATTCCTCTTCAATATGAGTACATACTGCAATACTGAATCTTATAATTGAAAGTCTGGGAAAATGAGTTCTACATCTACACATTTCAGAAACACCACTTTCCAATTATGATCATAAATTTTGTTGTCTCTGGTATAAGGCCAGAGGTTTTTCACTTGGCTCTACCTAAGATATGTCCCTTTTTCTCATACCAAGAATTTGAGCGTAGCAGTGCTTAGGAAAAAAAAAAAGAACAAAACAAGGGATTCTGAGTGACTTTTTCCCTTCTCTGACATATGCATACTTCATAATGGACAGATTAGTCTCAGTGAACCATGTACAAAAAAACATACAAAGAAATTAAATTCACTAAATCTGCCTTATGAGTAGATGTTTACTTCAGAGTTAGAGTTAGCCTGTAGTTTTCTTTAGCAATTACTCCTAGCTGCTGTCCTACTCACAAGAGGTCATTGTGACTCAAATCTACTTGACACGTCCAGGACTGGATTAGAGCCCATATGATGTTTCAGTCAGCTGGAACCCACATTGCAATTAACCCCTACTACCCAGACTACAATGAGGTCCCAGACTGAATTACTCAAGTCCATATAGTTCTGCCATTATTTCTGGTAGTAGGTCGAGAAGAGGAAGACAGGTAAGTTCTCTTACAACAAAGGGAGAAAAATGATAGAAGAATGGAGCTTGTTCAGTTTAAAAAAAAACAAAGAATTTCAACAAGAATGAACTGGAAAATAGAGATTAAGTATATAACTATACCTCAGTGAAACAGTACTTATAGCAGAGGCCACATGCAGAGTATGTCTAGATCCTGCTGATTTTCTAACCCCATCATTTTCATGGTGACTATCCGGTGACAATCTGAATGAGTGTGTCTGTCATTTAACCATTACAGTGGACACAGGGATGCTAATGTGTTCTGGCCATACCTGGGTACATTTTTGTAGGCTCATAAAGTGGAAAATTATCTGGAGTGGTCTTGAGGAAAGCCTTGGTCCAACCTTGATATATATCTATAACTTTATCTAGACATTTAGGAGGCTTTGCTTTGTGCCTGGTGGTGTTTGGACAGGACTGTTTGAGTCTCCATAGTTGTTGCATTTTTTAGTAAATACATATTTGTAGATTCCCCAGCCTATTTGCATGCCTTTAAAATACATTTGCCTCTCTTCTCTAATGAACTGGGCATGAAGCTGCTCAGTAGACTAAGATTAACCTGCAATAAATTGCTATATTAATGAAGAGCTATTCTCTTTATCTCTTGATTCCAGCTGCTTTGTGAAGAAGAGGACTCTGCCTAAATCCGTTATTTAGGAGTCATACTCAGAGGCCAGATAACACAGACCAGCTGTCTACAAGTTTGTGAGTTTGTTAGACCTCAGCATTCTCTGTTAAATTCTCAGTTTCCTCTGACTATTTTCTCCTTGCAGTCATCACAGTTTTCATCTCAAAGGTTCAAATTCCCTTGAATTCACTCTGCACAGCATGATTTCTCTTCTTTAAAAGAAGTCTGATACTTTTGTTAGCTTCTAACTCCGTTAGTATCCCCATTCCTACTCTGCTTAGAACCACCCCCACACATTTTCTTTTCATTTTGAATCCTGTGCATGTGGGTACATGTCCCATGTCTCTAGTTCCTTATGGGGCACTTGAGTCACACTCCTTCATTTTGGTATCATGATATCACATTGCAACTAGAAATGAATTGGTGCAGAGAAGTGTCTGTAACAATTGCTAGGCACTGATATTATATTTGTGTGTTTTGGGGAAACAGGAGATTAATTTGTGTGCTACAGTTTCACTTCAAAGATTTTTTTTGTACCCTTATCTCTTCTTGTCAAGAAGCCAGCCTGTACTTGTAGACACAACAATATATATTTCATTTACTCTGTTTGACATAGTTCATAGTATGAATAACGCTGAACTTCATAAAAGTGAGGATGTAAGAGCTATTTGTTTGTGAGGATCAGCAGGCAGAAAAAAATCATGAATTATTTGTTAGGAACAACATTACTTGAGAGATATCCATTCAAAGTTCATAATTTTCCTGCAGGCTAAAAATTAAAAGTCTTTCCTGACATTTTGCAGTTGAGAGTCACAGCTGTTTAGCTCCAGTTAAATGAGAATGTCATAAAGAACTTGAACTCATATAGTGTATCGAATGGGATCTAATCCATTAGAGATAATGGATAGTGTATCTAGGTGTTTATCAGCTCTTTTATAAACAGTAATGAATTAAGCCTAATACCACCTCTGAGGTGGATAAGTATTAATAGACCCTTTCTCTGGGTGGAAATTGAAAGTCTTGGAGAGGTGATTTGCCCAAGGCCACACTTGAAACAGCAGTAGAATCCAGCCTTATTAACTCCAAGAGCCTTTTAACTTCTCCTTACTGCAAAAGCAGCTCTTGCACTTATGAAAAAGTAGCTAAATTTTATTTCTACTATGCAACTAATGGAGAAAGATAGGTTACCTTTACTTTTATTAAAATATAATAATAGCAATAGTAATATTATTATTAATAATAGAAAAGTAGTGGTTATATACAGTCAAAATGAAAATTTTAGATAAAATCTATCCCATTTGAGTATGGATTTGCATAAAAGTCTCACTAGAAATTACTCTACAGTCAAGTACAGAAGTTAACATTAATCTGACCTGATCCAGCATAAAATAGTTTGACAGTTTTTTTGAGTCAGCACAAATAATGTAATGTTTAATATAGGAATGTAGCTGTAGGTTAATGGAATAAGTTGAAAAGCTCTGATGATTTCATTTTTGGGGCGGTGTAAAGGAACACATAAGCCATCAGAACTCCCCATTCATTGTCATATCTTTCTACTTGGTAAGTGATAATTGCTCTGAGGAGGCATGAACTACTGAAAGAACACTACCTTTACAGCTGTATCCACTGAGCTGCAATTTGAATTTAGACTGGAAGCATACTCCAGTGCTGTTGTCCAGCATTTATGACCAATGTAAAATACATTCTATGGATTAGTCTTGGCATTTTTGCCAAGTGTACCTCTTGGTGACTGGATTTTTTTTATCATTTAAAGGATTGCTTTTTCTGGCAAACTTTCTGGTACCATTTTTGTGCTATACAACATCATGTTCAAGCTCAGGTTTATCATTATCACAAACAAATATGACCATGTAGGTGGATTTCTCAGCTTCCATCCTCCAGGCTGTTTTTGGTTGGTTGGTTTTGTTTGATTTGTTGTTGGTTTTTTTTTGTTGTTGTTTTTTGTTTGTTTGTTTTTTTAACTATTAGCTTATGCAGGCGTAATATGAGCACATTTTTCTACTTATCTATATTTCAGGGCATCAGGCAGCCTAGGAGGAGCTTCTGGGAGTCACTCTCTGCACTCATCTGCAAAAAGGCTTTCCTGCATCCATGCATCAGTTTTACTGTTCACACACTGTACAGTTAGTTCACACACACTAAATTCTACACAGGCCAAAGGCACCGAATGTCTTATGTATGCAATACAGGTACATGTATTTTTCTCCAGGGAATACTGGATGAATATAAGGTAGTACACAGTCACTGGTTCCATATCTGGAATTTGCAGCTGGCATTTAATTATTTAGTATATAATTCAAGGCTTTGAACTTCATTTGGTTGTCACCTTTTAAGTGATTGTTCTCCTATGACAGCTGTCATAGAATAGTTTGTAAGACTTATCTGGCTGTGGAACAATAACTTTTCTGTTGCTATAGGTTCCCTTTGCAATCGGTCAGGGGAGATGGAACAGTTAATCAGATAGGAAACTAAATTAATCAACTTTGGATTTTGCAGACTTGCTTTTGCAGGTGGCTCATTATTATAAGGAGACTGGGAATAATTCCTTGTAGGGGAGATTTGGGCTGAACAACACTGACATAAAGTTGGAAAAAAAATGAGGTCCATAGAGAAGAATTGGGTTGAAATCTGTGTCTTGCTAGTTATGATACGAATTTTAACTTTGGAGAGGATCTTACTTTTAAGACTTTATGTTTGCACGTGTGACAAAATGTGAACTAATCAAAAAGTTGAAAAGTGATGATTTTGTTTTCTGTATGTTGCCATACTTCTCATAAAAGGCAGAGTGCAAATTTTCCTCTTTTACCACCTATTCATATATTTTACTCAAATTACTAAGTTAATTCTCTGCAGCAATATTTTTCTTGACAAATTGTCCTAGTTACAGGGGCCAGGACCAGTTTATGACTAGGTGGATGCAACCAAAACTGTGTATTCTACATCCTCTATGTAATTTCTGATGGACTATTAATAAATGGATCGTTTGCAGCACCTGTCCAGGACACACCTGACACCTCAGGCTAAAAGCTAGGTGTTAAAGAACCCCACAAGTCAGGGAACTGTTTCTTTGTCTTCACACCAATGACTCAGCCATGATAACTCCCCTCTAGGGAGGCATTAGCACCTTCACACCCAGCCTGAGGGGTCATCTCTGCTAATGGGCCATACTGACCAGCACAATAGGCAGCTGCAAGGACCTAGATCATCAGAGGTTCCAAAAATATCCCATGACTCACAGAGTGAAATCACCCATTGTGAAACTCCCCACCATGGGGGAGGTACCAGACATTCCCACCTGAACCTGAGCATATATAATCTTGCGTTTGGGGATTTCTGGTACCGCTTGTTGGATGCAGAGGAGGACCAGAACTCCAACAGGACTGCCACTGCCACTCCCGACAAGACTATGATCATTACTTCAACAGAACTGCAACCATCATCTGGACCAACAGGTTTCCTTCCCTTTTACTTTGCACCCAGGGGACCATGTGGTGCTCAGCACAGGAGCTAACAAACACCATTCTGTTCTTGTCCCAGGGGGCTGGGTTATACATCTATCTTTGGGGGCTAAAGCCAGGTTTTTTTCTGTGTATCATTGCATTTATTGTAATCTTTTTAGTAAATTGTTGCTCTGACTTGTAATGTCTCTTGAGTTGGGTTCATTTCTCCCACCGGTTTACTTTTAAAGCAGCACACAAATGTACAATTCATTTTTGGAAGAGCTTGACCATGCAAATTGAATATAAAGAGAGGTTATCCCTCCTTGTTGTATGCTGTATTGCTGTACCAAATCCACAGATTCTCAGTGTCTGACATATAATCATGAGTTTCTTGAGTGAAATCTACAGCTGGTCTAGATATACTGGGATGCATTTTTTCTCTTATCCTTCCCATTTTCTATATGGAGATAAACATGTCTGACAGCCTTTCATCCTCTGCTTATCAGTTTTTGCCTAGGCCAGATCCCCTTCACTGCTTAGATCAATACGCTATTGATAGCTGATCCTTTCCATGGGCCAGTGCCATGTGCCCTTTTCCTAGTAAATGTACATATCTAGGAAAAAGAATAATGTAGCATGGAGTCCTAAGGTTGCCTTGTGTCTTCTATTTGACACCAGGAATATTCAGTGATGATCTAAATGCTTTTTTATATATTCTGTAAGGAAATATGTTTGAGAAAAAGTCTTTAATCAGTGATCAACAATCACTAAGTCAATGTTATGTATCTTCTCCAAAGCCAGTTAATACATAGGACCAGTGCAAGTTTTGCTTTGAAGTTCAGCTCTGATAACATTCACTCACACAGAGCCAAAAATTACAGATCCGAGAGTGTTGAAGTATACAGTTTTTTATGGAGATTTCTGTCTAGAGTAGACTTTCCCATGTTTCTTTCATATCAGCTGCTTTGGTCCCTGATAATTACTAATTCTGACTTGAGAGCCAAATTTGGAGTTGTCTTTTCTTAAGTGGGTTGTAAAAACAACTGCTTTGATGGACTTCTTCATAGGTGAGGTTTTCTTGACACCACTACTCTCTCTCTTTCGGTGTTGTAGAAACGTAAACTTTGGTACCTTTTACATTTTCTGATTTCTACCTAGAATTTCAGAATTCCTTTGTTCCTGAATAAAATTTTGGACATTCTGGAAGTGTTGCTCTCTAGGCTCATTCATTGCCAAAGGACTGCATATGCAAAAGAAAGCATGCGTAAAATATAAAGGTGTTTCACCTTAGCCATTTTCTCCTTAATTTTTATTACATGAACATACACATTCCTTCATGGACAAAAAAGTTTTGTCCTTCTCCTACACTCAATAGCTATGCATTTGTGCACTATTGACTTGCTCCACTGGCTCTGGGCTACACCTCTGTCAAAGGAGTGGAGTTTGGGATCTCTGGCAGATGGCAAAGAGCCCCTAGGTCATGATGGTGTGACCTGAACCCTAAAATTTTGGAGGAAGAAGAGGATATCCTGCTCTACGCAGACATTCAGGTGTGACCATAAGTTTTTGGGAAAAAAAGCCACCTTCCCCCGTGCTCCCTGTTCCAGCCCAAGACCTTCCACCCTCCTTACCAGTCTCTCATTTGGCAGACCTGGTGGATGAGAATGTAGATGTGCTCCATATATCTCCTCAAGCCACAGGAAACTTAATATTGTTTTTTATCTTTCACATTCCTCTCTCCATGCCATGTTTCTCAAAGGGCTAGATAGAAAATTCAGACAGTCTTCGACGAGGGAACCTCTGTTTAACATGTGTGAAATTCAGTCATCTAGAGCAGTGGTGACCTTCATCTCTTCAAAGAGATTCTCTCTAGACTTCTTCCTATGACCCTGAGGAAATCTTGCTACTTCTCTCATGTCTTCTGGCTCTGCAGTCCCTTCTGTCTACTCAAGCAAACTCAGCTGAAACTTCTTTTTCAGATTCGGCAATGAAAAGTCATACTTGCAACTCAGTAAACAAATATCTTTTTGCCTTTTTTCTTTTCTGCTGTCATTTTTCATTGCCTGCTGAGATCTTGGTGGCAGTCTGGGTATCTTTCCCTCCAGCTGCAGCCATTTTGTTGGTGCGTCCATTTGAATGACTCTCAAGCATACTGTGCCTGAGGGATATAGATAACTAGCCCTAGGCCATGTTACTGCTTTTGGAAGCAGTGCCAGCTTCTGCAGATACTGCTTCCTGAACCTGAATTTCTCATTTCTCTTGCTGCTTTTTCATTTGTCATGGTACAACTTGTGGGATGGACAAGACTGTATGCAGAACCAGGGTTGACTATTATACATCAAGTTTATTAGTTTACTATGCTTTTAAAAGCAGTTATGAAATAGTCTTTGCTTGTATACCTCCAAGTACAGGTGTCTGAATCTGTATCAAAATATTCAGTTCTAATTTATTAAGGTTTACCCTTTGCCTTTAATAAAAAGAATGGGGTAACGTATACTCTCTTCCTTCATGTAATTTTCCATAACCATCACTTGCCATTAGACTTGAGGATGACATCATGCCAAGGTAGGCAAACAAATCACTAATTTGAAGAATACAAGAGAGCCAATCATCACCTTGAATGGGCAATATAGAATTCACATTTGGTGTGTCAACAATCAAACAATCTTTTGAACTAGGAATCTTATTCTTAGGACTGAAGTCTAGGTCTAGGAAACGTCTAATTGATAACCATGTCCACTATCACCTCTCTGATAAAAGATCAGAATGATTCTTTAGCTATTTCACTTTAATCTATGAAGGGAGGTATATGCTAGCAAACTTGTTAGCAACTTTAAAGCCTTAGAAACAATCTCCTCAGAAAAATGAGATGATTCAGTCTTAGCAAAGAGTCTTATGAGCATGTGTCACATTGCAGCATGACATTAAAATCTTCCTAAGTGGGAGAATATTCAGATCTGGATTTGTACTTCATAATCCACACGTCTGATTTTATGATATGTTCAAGTTACACAATATGTTCTTTAGTTTTGCAAGCCTATTACCTCACTTTACCTAATATACTTGTTGATACAATGGTGACAAGGTTTTATGATTGTAAGAAATATTAATACTGGTATTCCAGGGTTTCCTAAAAATCTATCACATGAATGACTGAAATGGAAAGCTAATAACAGTACCAAATGGTGGTTAAGAGTTTAAGTATTTGTTAGCTAAAGTTACATACATAATATGTTTATTTTAATGTGAAAATAGTTATTAATAGTATCAACTTCAGAGCAGTGGACAGAAAAATTTTGCAGGTGATTACATCTCTTTAAGCATAATTCTACAGCAGCATAGTGTCAGTAGTCAGTCAGTGGGTCCTTTGCAATAGTCCACTCTCTAACAGCAGGTACTTCTCCCATTTATCTGAGAGGGGTATGTTTCTTCAGCTTTTTATTCACAATAACAAGCAAGAGGACCAACAAACAGTTAGATCTAGCTACTAAACAGTAAGGGAGGGGAAACCTCTTATATCTTGACCAGTTCAATTCATCTGTTCCACTCTCCAGTTTCTGTCACCTTAACACAAGAGTCTTTTACAGAAATGATACTGAGGGACGAAAAAGAGCATACCTAGAGAGTTAAGTGTTAACCAGTTAAATGTTTTCACATAACAGGTGTTTATAACTGCACTAAAAAGGAGGGAAAAGAGGCAACATGGAGACAAAATAAAAAAATAAAAATACAGTGTTAAAGTTAGGTGGCACTAGCTACAATTTTCTATAAGCTTTCCATAAGCTCTCCATAACTAATTTTTTAAAGCTGTTTGATGAAGAAGTAGGAAGTTTTTTAGTCTGCTGAGGCTGCCTGGAACCTCATAACTGGAAGATGCTCTCCTTTGCTTTGGGTCCTTTATTGCCAGGACACAACAGCCTGTCTACGCTTGTAAGCAGTGCTGTGCAACAACAGCAGATCCTCAGAGCAAACCGATGGGTACTGAGGAACTGCTAATTATATTGTTGCCTAAAAATCAGGAGCAAAAAAACTCCAGGCAAATTTAGTATAGATAAGATAGAGAGCAGGTCTTTAATGAAGGCCTTCTGGTGCAAGGAGTACAAAGGCACACACCTGCGTCCAGGGGTTACACAATTTATGATTCGATCTGAGAACAACCCGCTCCCAGATCCGTCCCCCTGGCATGCCTCCCCAGAAACTGAGATGGAGATCCCAAGACCCCTTTCTTCCTCATCTTCCTCTTCTTCACAGCACATACTGTCTTTGGAGCTTCTCCAAGGTTCTGGGCTTGAAGATTGCTTTGACTATGGTGGTATCTTATTGTTCAGGCCTGGGGTGCATATGCTCTTAAACAGAATGTGTTTACTATAGTCTTGCCTCGAAAGGAGCCTAAACAAGCTTAAAGAATTTAGAAAATTTGATATGAAGTGGGGAATAGGGTTTGGTAAGTGTTAACTACTATTCTGAAGTGTGAGAGACTATACAATTATACTAAAAATCCATATTTACTACTCAGCTACATTAAAATCTACAAAAAGCTAAACATCCTAAAAATTCAGAGGCATCAATATTCATGTATGTGTGTTTGCTTCTGACTAACTCTTGTCCAGTCAAGTGGTCTTATCTTCTGTTAGTGCTTTGGATGCACTCCTGAAGTGCTTCTTGACATTCCAAGACTGTTCACAAAGCAAATGAAACTGTACTAAGTGGGCTGATGGGGAGATTTGCTGCAAAAGCACACTCCAAACAGAACAGTAAGTTTTAGAACTCATTTAGCTAACTGCCAAAGCCATTCCTACAGCCAAATGTCCCAATATCTAGTTTTAGTAATAACTACTTTTACTAGTACCACATGAAATGTAGAGCTTGCAATTCCCTTCCCACACCACTGAAAGCACCATCATTTGTGATATTGATTAACAGGAGCAACATATTAACACCAGAGGTCTCATAGCTCTCTACTTTCGCAGTACCTGTCAGTCCATCCATCCACTGAAAGCGATTATTTTATTAGTACCAAGCTATGAGAATCATGCTGAGTTCCATGCTCAGTTTGTGGCAGGGATTTACCAGATATACTTTTCACACTCACATTTCTTAGGACCACTTTCTTGCCCTTGAACTACTGTTTCTGGGGTCATAAAAGGCTGGACCTTGGCATCTACTTCAGCATTGTATACTAGAGATAAACATCTGCCCTGTCTGGATCTATTTGTCTGTCCAGTGGGTTCTTACTGAGGATTTCAAGGGTGTAAGAAGCAATGGGAAAACACAGAGGCAATCTGTAGCTTCTGAAATAAAAGATGTTTTCCAGTTCGTGACTTTAAGCATGGCTTAGAGCCAAGGTGCCTGTAAAATATCAACAGCAACCCAATGTCTGTGCTTTCAATATTTGACAACACAGCTTTACTGGACCCAGACACAGGATGGTTTGTCATGTTCTTTAGTCTTGCCAAAACTGTGCTATAGAAGGAACCTCTAACAGTGAACACATTCTCATTAAATTCAGTTATTTTTCACATCTACCTTGCTGCAAAGAGAAAAGTCACATGTATGATAGTAGTCTGTCCATTAAGCTATATTTAGCAAAGGCAAGATCTGATTTTATAGCTGGGCCTTGGAATCAAGTGCATTTTTTAAGTGCTAAATATGCTGCAGCTCCTCTGTTCCTTAAATTTTTTGCCAACCAGGCCAGGTGTCTGAAATACTAGTCTGAGGAGGTGAAAATGTCTTTAATCCAAGTGTCATCTTACAAAAAAAGAAAAAAAAGCAAAGAAAAAAATAAGGTATTCTCTTTGTCTGCAACCAACACTATTTCAAAGTTGTTAATCTTATACAAAATGATGAAATATTGTATTAAATTCTTTGCACTTATCTTAGTTATAACAAGGGAAAAAAAAAATCAATCTTTCTTGTAAAGGAAAGGTTTGTGAGGAGAAAGAATGCACACTATATGTTTGTAAGAGAGAAATCTAGAGAACGAACACAATGACCTAATAGAGTTTTAAACCTTTTTTCCATTTTCCTTTAACCACCCTAATGGTTATTTCAGTCTATAGCACAATTGTAGTCCAGCCAAGAGGAATAAAAGAGAAAAGAAAAAAAAAGTGTTTTCTTTTGAATGGTACTCTCCATGAACAATAATATCAGTGCTTCAGTTTTCTCTAGTAATTGTTCTTTCTTCTGGTTTCCTTGTGTATGGAGCATCAATTTCAGCTTGAAATTTTAAAGTGATTTGACTGAGTCACATGAAAGCTCTTTTTTTCCCATGGTCACTTAGACACAGGTACAGGTGCTTGTGTTGCTTGTAATTTTTCTTAGGTAAGGAGGATGGACTATTTGTAGTTTAATAACTTGAAAGCCTGAAAATGAATATCTGAACATATCATGGTATTGTTCTCACAAAAACACTCAAAAAGACCTTTTAGGACAAAAAATCTTTTGAAAATACATACTGCAGAATGTTAGTGGCTCCATTTGATGTTCAGTTGAAAGCTCTTCAATGGATTTCTTCTAACAGTCTTTTTTCAGTTGTCTTCCTTGCTTTTCTTCCTCAGCTTAGTTCAGTACAGCTGCAAGATTTTAGACACAGCTGATCTCAATGTAGTGATTAATGCTCGAAAGGGAAAGAGTGTGGCTGTCAAACATGCTGACACTTTCTACATCAAAAAACTTCAGAAATTTATTTAGTAATGAATAGTCTAGAGTTTTATAAATTATGAGTTTAAATTTAGATTTCTGTGTTTGTATACATGGGTTTTTGCCAGGCTTGGTCATGAGTTTCCATCAGCACATGGAACTGCTGAATGCATGGCACTTCTGAAAAGCAGATCACCCATCAGCAGCCTAAACAACCAAGAATGGGTAGGATTTAAGCATCTATTTTTTTAAACCTTGTCTGCATTCAAAAAGCCTACTAATAGATGACAGAGAAGTATATAGGTGCAAGTGATATTAATACTGACTTTTTGCAGTTTTTTACTATAGGACTTATCTGCTATATTGTTCTCCACCAATATGAGGAAAGTTCTTGATTTCTGGCAACAAGAGCTGGCAGGTTAGGTTGCTTTACAGGATTATACATTTATACCTCTTTATTAGGAAATAATAAACCCTTCAATAACAAAAGTAAGGATCATAATATACAGTCAAATAAAAACAAAAGCCAATATGACTATTTTCTTCAGCTGGTTAGTTATTAATGATTGCCAAACTGATTTGATTGTGGAGATGTTTTTATTATGACCCAAATTAGATTGGGATTATCTGTATTTTATTTCACTCCAATTTTGTAAAAATGTAAAAAATTTTCACTGGTAACTTTTTTCCCTGTTTCTATTTAATTTAAGAATAATAATTCTAAAAACCAAAGCCCAAACCAAGTCTGCCTTCATATGCTAACATATTGAAGATTATAAAAAGTTAGTTCTGTCCCACATAACTGTCTTCTGATTGTAGTTGACAATGACAAGAACAAAAGGTTATGGTGTGACACATTCTTAGTTCTGAACCCTCACTTTCTGTTTGAAAAAGTCAATAGGAACAGATAGCACTTGGATTCTGAGTCTGCAAGCTTCCTAATTAGTTCCAGGATTAATTTAAGATTCCAGTGATAAATTGTAAAGCCTTGCATAGCTTTCTTGCTGGAATCCAGCATGACATTTCAAGTTCACTGAGTCATCCTATGAATTTAAAACTAGTCTGGCAATGCAGACACAATGGTTTTGGGTTCTCTGGCCATCTGTCCTTGACTGACTCTGTATGTCATCTATAAGTTGAAATGAAAACCCCCTGTGAAATGATAATTTTATTTTCATAGCATATTCATTAAGATCCATTTAGTTAGGGAAATTAATTGAAACATATCTTTACAATGTTCCCTACAGGAAAGCACTTGCATATACACACACGTTTGTTGTTATACATATTCCAATATCTATTCACAATATTGCAGAGAAAAACAACAGCTTTGTTATTCTTCACAATGAATAAGTTTTGTCCCTCCAAATAAAAGTTATTTCCTGTGTCAGTAAGCAGTCTCTATAAAAAATGTATGACATTTATTTCACCAAATGGGATCACACAAAAAGAGTCAGGTGGGCAGAGACAGTTGAAATCAAAGTAAAAAGAAAATTGTGGAAAAGCCTGAAAAAGACCATCACATCTGCAGTTTCTTAGGTAATTCTCCAGCTGCAGTATTAGGACGGTGGTGTCAGCATTCATAGTACAGATTTTTGCTTGTGTTGGACTATTTATTTATAACATATTGCTCATAGTTTTGAAGTTTTGGTTGTCACAGTTTCCCATGCTTTACATCAAAGTAATGAAAAGACAAAATGTAAACAAAAGATGGGATATGCTATGATGTATTCTTAAAATTTCATGCCATTAGCAATTTAAATATTTCTTCTCTTCCCATAAAATATTACAAAATAAATTAGGAAAACATTTATTCTTTCTTCTACTTTTCACGATTTGTCTTCTGTGCCTCCAGTCTGTGACTTTCCTAGGCTTTCCACATCAACAACGTGAGTGACGTTTCCTTCCCAAAGCCACCTTACCACCAGAGGGAAGTCTGACAGGAAAGTAATTGCTGAATTATTCCAGTTTTGCCCTTTATGAAAAGAGCTATGTACTGGAACAAACCTTGTTACAAAAGTAGTACCAGAAATATACTATCAAAGTCCTTCACTTGGTAATTTGATTTGTGATAATCAGTGGGGGAGAGGGAATTTTCATACTTCTTTTCAATCTTTCAGCTGCATGTGAAAAGGAATCCTTTTTTTGTTGCGTAAATTTTTATATTTACATTTACCTTTCCTCACATTTTGACAGTTTCCATCTTACCAAAGTGTTTGCTTCAGCTTAACAATTAATGTTATTTCTTGAAACTTTTAGAACCAGTTCTTAATTTCATGAGAAAAAAATTGCAGTTTAAGTCCCCCTCCCCCTTTCTATCATTAAAAGAATTGGTAAGAGACTCTACAGAGTGAAGAAAATATTTCTGATTGTTGATTTACAAGCCATATTTGTGTTTGAGTGTGTAAGATAAATACAGAGGACTAAATTTTTAGAGGAATATACTAAAAGTATGTGGCAGTGATCTGTACATGCCAAATAAAGTTTTAGGAAAATTTCAATAGAGAATGAAAACACAATAATGACCATGGTCCCGATAATTCTTTTAATTGGTACGTAAAGTAAGTTGATATTATATCTGGTTGTTCTCCCTGTTCCTATTCTGAAAATAAGTGCTATCAATCTAGAAAGATCTAAACTTAACTTTTTAATAGGAATGCGTACAGGGAAGTTCTTAGTCATTCATGCCTTTATTTTAAGTTGTAATTTTTATGCAAACATATTATTTTAAAAATGCTATGAGCCACTGTGTTCCCTTAAAGAATTGCTAAAGATCAGTAAGTTTCTCACCAAGCATGTATTTTATTGCTTTTAAAGACAATTTCTTTTTGTATAGTACTGTTTTGCTTTCAGGACTTGCATGTATGAAGTATATAAAAGTTGAAACCAGCCATTTTTCTAGTGCTGTTTCCTCCCTTTTATGGAAAACAACATAAAATGAAATCAGATGTATCATTAAGCAATAACATTAAAATGCCATTTACCACTAGGAGCATATGGATCGTAACCTGTTTCATCATAACCTTCTGCACTTAAACTTTGTCATTGGCTTCATAACTTTGAAAGTTTTGTTTAAGTTTTATCATTGTTAATCTACCATAAATTTAAAATGTCCAATCCAGAATTTTTAATCACACTTGGCTGTCCTTACAAACCTGATTTTCTGGAACTTCTTATCTATAAAATAGAGCTTTATTTTTTCAGGAAGATAATTTTTTTGTTGTGTGGGTTTTTTTTTCTTTCTTTAATTGAGTTTATTCAACAAGGTTCATCATTTCTTTTACAAAACCTTTCAAATTTTGTGAGAGCTTTGCCGGACAAATTTACAGAGACCCAATTATGAAGGAACAAGATAGCAGTTTCAGCTGACTGCATGTTGTCCTTATGACTAAGAGTTGCTGTGAGGTGCTATTGTGTTTCTAAGAGATTAAAGGAGAGGTAAAACCACAGAAGTTCCTTGAACAAAATAAGACATGTCACAACCAGGATTCATCTTTCCTAATACCCCACCTAAACATCAGCTTAGCGATCAGCCTGAAGATTCCTGTAGAGAAGTAAGCACCTTCAGAGGGTGAATCATCATTTTCTAAAATAGGGAAAAGATGAAGTCAGGTAAATAATTTATGAAGATGCCTACTTTCCTCCGTTGAGAAAGGAAAACTCTCATTAGCACAGCATGCTTTGAGTGACCTCTTGAAGGTCACAGAATCACAGAATATGCCAAGTTGGAACAGACTCACAAAGATCATCGAGTCCAGCTCTTGGCCCTGCACAGGACCATCCTCAAGAGTCACACCATGTGCCTGAGAGTATCATCCAAACTCTTCTTGAACTCTGTCAGGCTTGGTGCTGTGACGACTTCCCTGGGAAGCCTGTTCCAGTGCCCAACCACCCTCTGGGTGAAGAATCTTTTTCTAATATCCAATCTAAACCTCCCCTGACACAACTTCAGGTCATTCCCTCAGGTTCTGTCACTGGTCACTACAGAGAAGAGATCAGTGTCTGCCCCCCCTCTTCCCTTCGTGAGGAAGTTGAAGACTGCAAGGAGATGCCCCCTCAGTTGCCTCTTCTCCAGTCTGAACACACCAAGTGACCTGAGCTGCTCCTCAAACGGCTTCTCCTCAAGGCCTTTCACCATCCTCATTGCTCTCCTTTGGACTCTTTCTAACAGCTTAATATCTTTCTCATATTGCAGTGACCAAAACTGTGCACGAATATAACAATGTGTAACTAATTTTTTTCATCAACCTTTAAGCTTAGATGATCAACAAAAAAACCCAAAATAAATACTTTGGAAGAACTGATGAAGATGTGGGTTTTTTTACAAGCAGGTAAACATATATTATTTTGTTTCCTGGTCAAAAGTATCCCAAAAATTATTTTATTAAAAAGGCAGAATTGAGGGTAATTTACAAATACAAGTATGCAATTGTCAAATGTCTCTGAACTTTGTAGCTGGTAGTTGAAGTTACACAATATTTTTTAATCAACCAACCTATCAAAAATGCCACTATTTTTATGCATTCATAGAAATCCCCCCAAACACATTTGGCTTCATATGAAATAAATTTCTACAAACATTTCTGTGGATATTTAACAATAAAATATAAAGCAATGTTCATACAGAAAAGCAAACATAACTACAACGTGAAGTCCATATTGTAACTTATTTTGCATATTGTTTTCCTTTTTCTTTCCTGTCTTAAGTGACTTTTGCTGTTAAGATCAATATGTCAAACACAGAGCAGTTATGAAATTCTCTTTTTCTGAACAGCTACCTCATGTCTTGCTTTAGTTTTTTTGACCTTCATTTTAAGAATTTAAACATGGATTCTACTGGTGTAGAACATTTAAAATTCTTCTACTTGTTGATAAATAATGAATGGATGAGATTTGATGCATATGTTGAGATAATATGTTAAAAATACTTGTAAACTCCTCTGGAGCTTGTGGTTATGAGAGTCACAAAAAACATATATTCATATACTCTTCCAGTCCATGTGTGATTCAAATAGATTTATTTATGTGTTCGAAGGCAGTATATTATAGACTTTTTGCTGAACTTGAGGAGACCAAAAGACTAAGCAATCAATAAAGACTGATTAATAGGAGTGACAGCAATCTAGACAAAGATAATCCTCTGAAATCCTTTTAGGCTTTTGATATATATGGAACCAGCCCTGCAAGCAAAATTGTGATCTTCACCATTTTGTTCTCTCTCCTTTTGTAGAGTGGCATTGCTTTAGTTCATAGTGTCAGACTTTTGGGATTTGAGTTTTAATTTATCAAGAATAATGACAGGTTTAAGAATTTTTTATATATTATATATGACCTATACAAATATATATTTCTGTTAACATACATCTTTAAACTGTGCAATTTCTTTTTTCATTTACATTTTGAAAAATTGGTGGAAATGTATTTCTGAGAGCAATGAAAGGGGGAAGAGGGATCCAAAACTGAAAATCAGGTTTGGAGTTTATAATGGGTATCAGCTGTAGTTTTGTTTGATTTAGTTTTACGTTTTTTAAATTTTTAAAACCCCAGATTTATGGTATAAAATAAGAAAAGAAAGTGAGAACATCTTACTTTTCATCAATTTTCAGAAGTCTTGAAATCTAAAGAATTCATTACAAAATGTGAAGTACTATGTTCTTGCATTTAGCTTTCTACCTCGGTGACAGGGCCCACTCTTAAGTCTGAGCTGATACTTATTTCTTGTCAGACATACAGTTTTTTTTATAGTCACAGCAATAAATTGGAAAGACACAAAACTTATTTTACCTGGCTCCACTCTATCATCATACAGCTTAACTGAAGCTTTATATCTGAAGCCCGATTTTCCTGTAACTTAAAAAAAGTGCTTTTTGAACAATGCAGGACATGTTTCTTAATTATGTTCCCAGGGAGAGAAAAAAATCAAAAGAGTACTGAGGTTTTGAAGAAGGAGTATTTTTATTTTTGACCTCTATCATGAAAAGAAGCTTTATTTTTTTTTTAAAGTTCACATTATTTATCAGAGCTGCAGGGCATCAGTAACTTTGACAAATTATTCAACATTTGATCATCTATTTCTTTTGCTTTGGTAGAACTTTTCATCTGCCTATGCTGTATTAGTGGCAGTGGGTTTGAAAACATGTATTTGCAAAGGCTATTGAAGCAAAGGGAAATTTGCTTGTTTTCTTCTTGTCTTTTGGTGTAGTTTCAGCATTTTCAATGTACAGCAAGGTGTTTTCTCAGAGGTAATTGTATCTCACTACAAATATGTTCACCTCTGTCTTCCTGGAAGCTGGAAATACTTTGACTGTAAGCATTTATTATCAGTAGGACAAACAGGGTAGCTGGTGTGCCACAGTGAGAGCTATTGTGCCTGTTCTGTTATTATTAATTAATATTTCAATTTTGTAACACAATAAAAAATGACTTTTGCCTGCTTGAGGAGAGATCATTTAGCTGGATTCAATGAAGGTATACATGAAGAACAACCAAATATTTTGCCCCTGGGTCTTGGACATGAACTTCTGCAGTGTGTTCTGAGAAAACTCTGTTATGTGCAATCCAGTTTTTGGAGCACTGGCATCTTCTGAAGTGGGCAGGGCTCATGGTGAAGTAATTTGGCATTTCCTAGGAGGCTCCCAAAGTGAAGAACCAGTGAGTCAGACTCATCAAGGGTACAATTGAGGGATGTTCCACTGTATAACAGTTGGGGAAGTTCAATCCATTCTGAAAGCAGGCACATATGAAGCTACTCAGACTGCTGACACATAGTTTTGTCTGTAGTATGTGTTCATTCAACATTCATGCATTAATGTCTTTGAGGAACTTAAGAAACTGTAATAATACTGTCTTCCATCAGTCTGTTACACAGGAGTACTCCCATGAATGTGAAATAGAAAAGGTATGGAAAAATAGAAGAGGATTCTAATGAATGGAAATTGTCTGGCACATTTGAGCTTTTCATAAGAGACATGGACATTAAAATATTTTATATAGGCAAGTATTCTTTTCCTTCAGTTGCAGATGTGCTCTAGAGCTAGACAGCTACTACATTTTTAGTAGATATTTTATCTACTGAAAAGGTATTGTCAAAAAATGTTCTTTGGTTTTGCACTTTCAAATGGTAATTTTCTTTTTCAGGATGATGCTTTCACAGAATCACAGAATGGTTGAGGCTGGAAAGGATGTCTGAAGGTCATCTAGTGCAACCTCCCTGCTCAAATAGGGTCATCTAGAGCAGGTTGCCCAAGGCAGTGTCCAGACATTTTATTTTTGAATATTTGGTATGTGAGAGGAGGAAATTACTTGAATCTCTGCCTGTATTGTTTTCTATTTATTTTAATTCTATTATTATAATATTATCTATTATATAACTTTATTATAACATTATTATTATATTATTATAACATCCCTTTTTTACAAGGAAAGGAAATTATTTGTATAAGGAGCTTTTCACCTTTGAATAAATCAAGTATCTAATGACAATTGAGTTTCTACTCTGACACAATTATCAAATAAAACAAAGGACTGAAGATTATATAGTTTCTCTGCATAGAAAGAGCACTGCTAATTATATATAAGGCATTAATTCTAAGAACAAAGCTACTGCACTTTTGATCTCTGGAACACATTTATTCTTTCTTGAATTTTATAGTGTCGTCTGCATGAAGAAGACCTTTCTTGTTTGACAAAATTAGCTTTGCTTGATAAAGCAACCATATGCAAGGACAGGATTTGAACTGGAACTCTTAAGTGGTGTTTGTGCTTTCATCGAACAGTGAATTAACCAGTATTGCACATGTATCAGTTTATTAGTGTCAGGGATAGTTTCATAGTGATAGTTTCATGAGGTTCCTGTCTAATATAGATAATATTGCTTGACCTTTCCTACTAATGATGCAGGAATATACAATGGATAGCACTATAAAACAGCCAGTGTTTTAAAGCCACCCAGGGACCACTGTTCATGTTTAAAATCATAGGCTTTTTCACTCTTCCTCTGAGCATTGTAAATTGGGAGTGTCTCAAAATAAGTCATTCAAGATGCATTAACATAAAATGAATGCAAATCAACTGACCATAAAGGAAAATTGTATGAATAACTAATTGAGTGTTTGCAGTTCAAAATTATTATGACCTTCAAAAAATGCTGTCAGTTAAAACTCGTATTTGTCTGGGGGAAGGAGATGCCTCTCCAAACTGAAAATCTAGAATTAATGTTTGATTCAAAATGTTCCTTTTAATCTGGAAGGGAAAAAAAGGTGCTGAGTCCTTGTAAAAGGAAAGGAAACTAAGCGTAGCTTTACCAATCTGTTAACAGATGGCAGAGCCACAAGCTCTTCTGCATAATATCTCAGGAATTATCTATCATTCTCATGTAAATCTTGTTGCATTTATTTTTATGCATTATCATTTTCATGATCATTGGCTCACTCTTAAATAATTTGGAATGGCTCTAATAGGACCCAAAAGGCATTATATAGGGGGTCAGACACTTTCAGTTATGGATTTATTTCTGATGCCAAGAGGACTAATAGGTTATACACAAAGAATGTAAACCCTTGCATGGTCTGCTGATATAATTTTAATTTTCTTGGATGTTTATTTTGGACCTCAGCCTTTATGCTTTTGGAGGTCATTATACTTGAGGGGAGAAATTAAAACCAGCACAACCAAGAAGGGAATTGAATTCAGGTATCCCATATTCTGAGTGAATAACCACATTGCTGTGGCCAGGATTAGAACAGTGCCACCTTCACAGGAACAATTTTTACAATATTGACATAAAACTATTCATCTAAAATATTCAGAAAATTTTGAATTAATTTGGAAATATATTTAGAACAAGAAAAATTATACTGCTTATAAAATATATTATTTCCCAAATAAACATATTTGGCTTAAATTTATTCTATTTCAACTGAGATTAAAATCAGGATCTGTTACAAAATTTTAATATTTTTAGTGCAAAATTAGTTAATATTATTTTTTATCAGCTGAGTCATTAGCTTTTTAATCTTACTCATTGTTAGATATGGGACTGCTGTGGTTTTGTGTTTGTTGGGTTTTTTTAATGGGTTATATCCTCAATCAGTGTTTTAAGTTCTCTTCCTTTATTCAATCCATTCGCAAAGTTAGACTTCCTTATATTATTTTTTAATTTCTCATATTTAATGAGACTAGGTCAGTTACTTGATGATATTTGTTCCTTTCTTCTATCATAGGGCACATGCATATTTCCTGTCTACATCCTTTAGTCTTTCTCTTTCCAGGAGTTTGACATTTATTAATTTTCATATTCTGTAACACATAGATGCTTTCTGAGCTGTGATCAGTATTTACGATTTTAATTTGTGATTCCTGTAATTCGGATGTTGTTATTAGTATAACCTTGGAAATGTCATAATATGTTTTAAAAACAACCTTCATAATATTTTTGCTGCTTGAATAATTTCTGTATTTAATTGTGGAAGTTATATTGCCAAGGTAAATTTAGAAATGCCACACAAAATTGTAGAGATGCATTGCATTGTTGAAAAATATATATACAAGCAATACGATAATGACAGAAATTCCTCCACATTTTTTCCCATTGTTTTTTACAGACTTAAGTGTGTATCATTGCAGTATTTTTACCATATTTACTGATGACAACCACACAAAAATGTGTAGCCTTTCTAAGTATTTCATCTTGGACTTTAAATTCTTCTTTGCACAGAGTATTTGACCTAATAAAGAGATACTAACAGTTCTGCCTTTACCTTCATATAATGAGTGATACTATTGGAAGCAAATGCCTTCTAAATTGACATTGAGTGTAACCAGACTACAGTTCAGCTTTCTGTAGCTAATGACTTCTATAAGAATAAGACTGAAATGTTTAATCCTTAGATATTTCATGGAAACCACATCAAAATATTGTTGTACAAGTGCTTTAGCCAAGGTCTTGTGTTCGAATCATGTTGTTAGTACATCCTGTAGAACCCAACCTCTTACACTAGAAAATGACTGAAGCAAATTATAGGATATTGAAATTACATTGTGGTACCATTTTGAATGTATATAATAATTTTCATTCTGATATTTATTGATTAACATGGATATATATCAGTTATATCTAGAGTAAATAAATACTATTGGAAGCAAGAAGGAAACTGTAATTCACCAACAAACAGTTCTGGGCATTTAACACTAGAGCTAAATATATTTCAATTTATCTTTATCCATAATACATACACATCTATCAAAATAAGAACATCAACACTGAAACGGGGGGGACAGAGTAAATTTTTTGAGAACATTCTGACCAACTGGAGTCCCACTAATACTGGAGGGCTTTGTATTTCCCAAATCCACTTTTACTACCTTTCAATTTTGGTGAGGAAGATACTACTGTCATTCTCATTATTTATACAGATAAAACTGTCTCTTAACTATCGCTTTTGTACAAACATATCATACAAACCATATAATTGTGAACTTACACATGTTTACATGTTGCCTTCCTCATAATTTAAAATTGTGGTAATGAAAATTTCTCATGATTCAAATTACACTACAACTACTTGTGTACCGGAAAGAGTCAAAGAAAGAAAGCAGTGTAATCATAAAGAAACAAAAATTCTTTTTTCATGCTCCTCAGCTGATACTTATTAAACTTTCAGTGGCTTCTGATAGAATAGAGACAAAAATCCTGCCACACTTTTATCCATACCATGGTACTTAGCCAATAACAAAATATTGGAAGTGGTAGTATGTTCTTCTCTCTAATATGTAATATCATTAGTTTAAGAATGAAAAGGTATGTTAATACTTCACTCTTTCTTTGAGTGAAGAACCAAAAGAACGGGCTTTCCCACCATATACCCCACAAGAGATTTCAGTATTATTTTTTTAATCAAATTAAAAATAAACTTTAAAAATCAGTTCACAAAAATGTTTCCTTATCATTACATAAAGGAATGTTTTTCATAAAAAAGTGTTTGAAAAAATCCGTATGACTCTATTGTTGTTTCTGCATTGCTCCCAATATTCTGGGCTCCCAAATAGTGTTTCAAAGCAAGAGCTAACTTAACCATTCTGGATTGCCTTCTGGAGAGATTGCTCTCAGACATTGTCTACAAATGGAGTTTATGGAAATTAAAGTCTCCAGGATAAGTAAACTTTCCTGAATATTCCCTGAGGCACCTTGAAAATGTTATCTCATGACTTTAATGCATTTTATCTTTCCTTCTCATAGATACCATAATAATATTTGAAATTACGTTGCAATGTGTAATCCTTCAGTAAGCATTTTCCCTAGTTTTGCCTGGCCATGACAGCTTTTACACCTAAATTTATTTACTGCTTCTTTGGCCTGCTTTACTCTTTTTCCTTGTTCTAGAGAAACCATTAGAAAATCTGAGGACTCTGATACCTTTGAATGGTTTTTTTTGAGCCATGTTCCCATGTATAATCTATCTTTCCAGCAACTTGATCTTATAAGAATTAGCAATTTTCTCCTTTAGGGTCTCTGTAACAGCCCATTCAAACACAATATTCTTTGCAACTGGTGTGGTATAAGTGACAATTATGACTGAACTTTAATGATGAATATCCCATTCTCCTAACTCTAATGACTCCTAACAGTCATTCAGTTGACTGTTCTGTATCTGTCACTGGCAACTGCAATAACAAAGTCACTGAAAAAGACACTTTAGTAGAGGAGTCATAATGTCAAGGACCTTCTGACACCATATTTATATGGAAGGCTTGTACTCTGAGACCTCTCCCTGTCTTAAGGCAGTGCTGGTAACTTTTTTCTTCTGTGGTTAGAAGCCACATCTGAAATGTTATTTTTCTTCAGTAGTAGTGTACAATCCTGAACATCCACTGGTCAGATTATGTGACCAATACATCTGTTCTTGAACAGGCAGCAATCACAAGTATTGAGGCCATGCTACTGAGAACGCAACTGCACTGGGCAGGGCACGTCTCCAGGATGAAGGACCACCGCCTCCCTAAGATCCTGCTTTATGGTGAACTTGCCTCCAGCTGCCGCAAGAGAGGAGCCCCGAAGAAAAGATACAAGGACTCCCTGAAGCAACAACTCAGCCTCGGGCATATTGATCACCATAACTGGTCTACTCTGGCCTCTAACCGGGAGGCCTGGAGACAGTCCATTTATAACGCTGCTGATGCTTTTGAGAAAGCACGCAGGATCACTCTTGAGGAGAAAAGACAACGCAGAAAGAATCGAGCCTTGCAGAATATACCATCTAAGGAGTCTTTCTGCTGTGTCTTTTGCAACCGGACTTGCCTTTCTCGTATTGGCCTTTTTAGCCACCAACGCGCTTGCGAGAATCGTGGGTAGAGCCCTTCCCAAATCTTCGTTCGCGAAGCCTAGCCATGATGAGTGCTATGCCCATATATTACTTGTTTACACAGTTTAATAAGTCTTAGGATGAAGCTTTCCTAATCCATGTTGGTAATGCGCTTTTGCAAGTTTTTTCCTTCATTCATTAGAACTAGCCAGGATCAATAGGTAGATGGCAAATTTTAGTTACTGTAAACAAATTCAGGTTCCTTTGTTTGGGACAAATTTCAGTTGCCTGGAAATGTTCCATTTTTACTCATTCTGAAGGCTGCACTGAGTCAACTTTCCCAATAAACCTTCCTTAGCTTTTTGCCGTACTCTGTTTTTGAGGACGTGGCCTTTTAAAATGCTTGGACATATGTGCTTAAGAACACTCAGGCTGTCAGAAAAAAAGACCTAAAGTCCTTTTTGCAACCTTTATGCTTCCTTTTGCTTTTCTGATATAAAATGCAGATTAAAATTGTTTTTCTTTTTTTTCTTTGTAATAGTTGTTTTTTATAGAGAATTTTTGTCAAAAATAGCACATAAAACTAGAAGTTTTCAGCAGAAAAAACAAATATAAGTTTATTGATTTATTGGATCTATAATCTTTGAGGTATTTTGTCAACAGTCAACTACTCATTGTAGGATTCTTATCCAGACATATCTCCAAAGTATCCTTTGGCTAGAGATTTCTGCAGTGCATCATAGTGACTCATGGAGTAGCAAGACTATAGTTCTCTGCAGGAGATATAACTTGGTATTATGAGCACTGTGTAGTGATGACATCTAGAAATTAGAGTCATTGTATAGCTTGTAATTGCATAGCTTCCACTGGATGTCATTGTGCTAAAATCTTCCAAAACTTTCTCTTTTATTGTTTTCATCAGTACCTGGGGCATGTGAGGTTATTTGGGATGAGCTGGGAGAAGCTATTTTGGTCAAATGAATGGTGCTACTAATGTCTACTAATTTCCAATCTAGAGCTTTCTGCTTTGCTACTGAAACTATTCTTGATCCTTAATTCTGAAGAAATAAAACATGGATAGTCATATTCATGAATATTGGAACAATTTGCAACACAGTGTGTTTAAAATTTATGGTGCTTTCATAAAGTCTTTTTGGGTAAGTTTACTTCTTATGCTAGCAGATGTAGTAGCATAATTACGAGTATGATTCTCAAAGTGTTTAGGTTTTTGCTTCAGTATTTCTGTAAGCTGTATACACTCTTTTGGGTGGAATTCAAGAAAAAAAACAACAATGTTTGTAGTGGCTCCTATATGTGCAATGTTACACATTTGTTATTGCATTCTTAGCTTTCAGCCATTTAAAACACATAATTATATATCTACAGGTTTAGAAATGTTAATTCTCACTATATGAGAAAACAGTTCATTGAATAAGATGGATGTCTTCCAAGAGACTGGTATTTTGGGTCAAATATAGTTGGTAGCTATTAGCTTCACAGCAATCAGAGTGTTAAAAGAATAATCTAAAGTGGTGGCACTGAAAAACCCGTTAACAGTGATAAATGTTGTGGTGGGTTGACCTTGGCTGGACACCAGGTGCCCATCCAGCCGCTCTATTACTCCTCTTCCCTGCCAGACAGGGGAGAGAGTAAGGTAGAAAACAACTCATGGTTTGGGATAAGGGAGTTTATTAAAGCAGAAGCAAAGCAGAAGCTTGTGTACACAAAAGCAAAGCACAACATAACGTGGTTCATTCCCTACTTCGCATGAGCAGTGATGGTCACCCACCTCCAAGAAGCAGGGTTTCAGCATGCATGATGGTTCCTCAGCAGGCAGCTACTGGAGACAATGAATGCCTGCCTTCCTGCTCCATACCTTAGCTTTTATATCTGAGATGACATCATATGGCATGGAATATCCCTTTGGTCAGTTTGGGTCAGCTGGCCTACTTGGGTCCCCTCCCAGGATCTTGCCCTCGATTGAGGAAGGAATGTTACAGCACTGATGCTGTGCTTCCCTGCTCAGCAGCAGCCAAAACACCAGTGTGATATCAACACCCTTCTGGCTACAAACTGAAAGCACAGCACTGTGAGGGCTATTATGGGGAAATGAACTCCAGCTCATCCAGACCCAATACAGATGTCTAAATCTTTCTATTGTAGTGCCAATAAAACTGGGAAAATAAAAATATGATTAATTCTTTTGACTGCATTCTTTTTTCAGTGTCTTGTAATTCATCTGTGAGTTTGTTGAAATGGTTATTCAAGCAGAGGCTGTTTCATATATTCCTGTAAATTGATTAGGTGACTAATTCAAAGTTTATGCTATATATACAACAAAGTCAGTTGTCTTTATGTACTATGTAAACACACTGGCATCAATATATCTCTAGATATATAGTGATATATAGCTGTTCTGAAGCAAAATGAAAAGTTACTAATGTTTACTTACGTACTGCTATATATGCATAGATATATATGCAAATTTAGAGAACAAATGGTTTGTCAAGTAATATGGGTTTGCAAACAGCATGCAGCTGCTGCTTTCACCAAAGGTCACATATGGCACATGCATAATACAGAAAATACAGTAAAACTGCAAAATATTTAGACTACTAGAAAAGACATGACACTGTGTGCCTGAGCACTTATTATTAACTTTTCCTAATGACATGGACTACTTGTAAAAGTTGTGGACAATTCTTGAAGCCCAAAATGACATAAATGGTAACATTTCTAATATGTCTAAATTTACATAGTTAGTAAAGCAGTATTAATTTATGAAGCATACTTCCTCAGGCATCTCAAATTGGTTCTCATGCCATATTAATTGTACTAATTAAAAAAAAAACAGTAAACATGCATGATATCTTGATTTCAGATGGGACTCCCAGTTTCCAAATAGCTTGTTTTTGGTAGATCCAATTAACAAATCTATGATAAGCCCATCACAAAGCACAAACCTTTGAAAAAATTGTTTATAATAATTTCATATCATAGAACAAAGAGGATCTAGAAATGCATGAAGGCCACCAATATTAATGACACTAATACATAAAGGGAACTCAACTCCTTTTTCGATCTTTTAGCCTTTCTACAATAGAATACCAATAATGAAATTAATTTAGACTCTAAATAAAGAATAGCTTCATATATTGTAGATCAGATCATTAGCTGGAGAAATGTTAATCTTTTAATTGTTTTCTGTGATTATGTATCTGACCCAAAGCAGATGAACTTGTAACAGATTCATATATTCCCTCCTAATTAAAACCCCAAACGTTAATTTTTTAAGTAGCTTTATCTCTTGTGATAAATAATTTCAAAATTACTAAATATGAGAAACATTTCCAGAGATCCAAGGCATCAGTCTGTCTCTTCAGAAGGTCCAAGGCTAAATGAGTAGCATTGATCTCCTTCAATTAAGGGATCTGAGAAACACAAATCTGGGTGATCAGCTGACAAGGTCTGAGGGTGAGATAAGAAAAGAGTGATTCAGAGCTATGGTTTTGTCTTTGATCTTTTTTTTTGTTTGTTTTTCAAAAGCTGAGGTTAAACTCCAGACAAAAAATTGCTTAGGGTGAGGTGGCTTCAATGTACTTTGAGAATGTTAGGGTATTATGTCAGTCTCAGAAAGGTATTCCTGAATTTGCTGAGAGAACAGTCAACAAAGTGAATTGAATGGCCCTGGGGAACGTTTTAGATGTTATCTAGTGTTTAGTGTAATTGATTAAATAACTGTATTTTTGCAATAGGATTAAACTTTCAAAAACTACCTTTTCCTGTGTTTCCATTTCTATAAATTCCTGAAACAAAACAAAACCAGAAATACTGAGCGTGCATTTCCCTTCTTCTTATGATATCAGAGGAAAATTGTGTCAGGTAAAATATGATGGACTGAACTCTGTTAAGCAGTCAATAAATTTAGCACCGTCTTGCATTGTGCAGAAGTGTAAGTGACCAAAGATAGAAAAAACTTGACTGCATTTATTCAGATGCTACACTAACACTAGCAGTATGTTGAACATATTGAAAAAGCAATCTCATTTTCTTCCAAGAGGTTTATTTATAGCAAATAAATTTTTTTAATAGGTAGTAACTAATAAGTTGCATGTGTGTTATAGTATGGATATTTTATAAATGTCAAAGATATTGCCTTTTTTACAGCATATGATATGTTAAATTACTTTGAAATATGAGCAAAGTAGCTATTTTTTTGGTTGTTTAAAAGTTGGGTATATTCTTTCCATCATGTGTCATGCATAGGTAGTGAACTCTAAATTTAGTAAAACTCTTATTCTTTTTAGTCATAAGTATAATTCAGTAGCACTTGACGAAAAAAATATTTAAAATTGTATTAGCTTTGAGTGGCAAGGTTTTGGTAGCAGAGGGTTACAGTGGTGGCTTCTCTAAGATGCTTCCAGGAACTCCCCTCATGTCCAATGCCATCTGGCTCCAAGACAGACCCACTGCTGGCCAAGGTCAAGCCCATCAGGGATGGTGGTAGTGCCTCTGGGATAACATAGTTAATAAGGAAAGAAGAAGTTTTTATGCAAAAGTAATTGTAGCCAGAGAAGAAAGGAGTGAGAATATGTGAGACAAACAGCCCTACAGACATCCAGGCCAGTGAAGGAGGGGAATGAGGTGCTCCAGGCTCCGGAGTAGAGATTCCCCTGCAGGCTGTGGTGAAGCCCATGGCGAATCAGGCTGTGCTCCTGTAGCCCATGAACGTCCACAGTGGAGCAGTGTTGCGCTTTAGGACTGGTATTCCCAATTAAGTGTTCCCACTGAATCCCCAGGCCAGGAGTTGCTCTCTCACTGTTCAGTCCGGTCCCCCACACCTCTCCTCTGCAGCAGGTTGGGGAGGAGAATTGGAGGCACAAAAAGGGATTGAGGTAAGAACAATGTACTAGAGACAGCAATGAAATCAGAAAATGGACAGTAACAACAACTACACCAAGTGTAATATACAAGATGGGTGAAGGATTCACATGAGATTGCTCACCCTGAGGTGCCACAGGATGGCACACCCTGCAAGGTACCCAAACCCCTTTGGTTGTGAGGTGGTACAGAATAACCACAGGATCTTGGCCGTGTCCCTGCTGGCTACTGAAAAAATAACCCTGTCCTGGCTGGAATCAGGACAGGCAAACATCCTTCTACAGCCCGTGGAGTAGCCCACGCTGGAGCAAGTGGATACCCTAAAGAGGCTGTGACCCTGTGGGAAGCCCATGCTGGAGCAGGGTCCTGGCAGGACCTGTGAGCCCACGGAGAGAGGAGCCCATGCTGGAGTAGGTTTGCCAGCAGGACTTGTGATCCCATGGAAGGCACCCATGCTGGGGCAGTTTGTGAAGAACTGCAGCCTGTGGGAAGGACTCACCTTGGAGAAGTTTGTGTCTCCTGTTGGAGGGACCCAACACTGAAACAGGGGAATGAATAAAGCTAGAATTTGAAATGCAAAGAACTTCTGAAGAAGTTGGTTTTGTTTTCTTTATTTCCAGGGTCCATGAGTATATTGAGTTCAAACAGGAAAAGTTAATATGCAGCTTTAACATCTGAATTACTTAAATGATAATTTTGTAAATACATTTAATAGGTTAAAAAATGTATTCTGTATGTCATATTCTGAATAAAAGTGAGTTTTTGGTGACAGTATAGTTTAATTCCCCAGTGAAGATGTCTGGTAGAGACTCTGCTTGGAAACTCCATTACAGGTACTGCAGAGTTTGTAATCACAGCCTGGCAGTGGAATTAGTAATGAAGTATTTTTTATTGAATAAGTATGTGACTTCTAAACCAGAAGAGCCTCCTTCGCCTTCCAGTGAACTCCAGGTTTTGTGCATGAAAATCCACTAGCAGTGGATATAGTGGCTCTGTTAACACGGGAGGACCACTGGAACCTCAGCTGGGGTAGACTCCAAGTGTGTGATTCTCTTTTGCTAAAATCAGTTGAGAGGAATAGCTTAAAACTACCCCCTTCTCATGCTTACTCACAATCTCTTTCCCACTATGACGACAGCATGGTTTTGACAGCCTGTTAGACTTCATAGCGCTTGAAAACTAACAGTGTTGAACAACTGACATTGGGTTACTGTGAGATGGAAACAGAGTAGAAGTCAATGAAGATTATACAGTTTGATTGTTTGGTAAATGAAGATCCATGAGAACTGAAAATCATATAAATTTTATTGGCAGGTTAGTGTTACTCAAAAATGTGACATGAAGAGTGTGAAAAAGTATGGAAAAACATCTGTGTTATCAAGAACAAGACTAGAACATGAATAGTTCCACTGATTTAATTAGTGGTCTTGTATAATATAGATGGCTAATATTAATCTGTACTTTATGTTTCATTTCCTTTCTTACAGCATGTGATGACTAACAGAGCAGTTCTGGGCACAACCTGTTCTTGCACACTTAGTAAATGCTGACATAGTTGGTTTTCCCCATATTTAAAAGTAGCTATAGTTGCACTAACTAAAGGAAGAGAACAGTTACATTGAAAGAAAAAGTATAACAGACATAATTGGAATCTGAGAATTTCCTGGGAGAGTGAGGAAGCTGACTGTCAGACACTAACAGTGCTTTTTTTTTGGAAAATTATGGGGAAATTTATGTCATGAACATTTGTTATATAAAACCCAGTTTTATATTAACTTATACTACGTGTTTCATTATTGTATAAGTGAATACAGATATTTAGTGAACTATAATAAGGAAATATTCTCAAGTTGCCATTATAATAATACCATTAACAAACATTAGAAAAATAAACACTTATTTCTTCTGGGAATAAGTTCTTCCCTTCAAGCTGTATAAATTGAGGCTCAGAAGAGATAAACTGGCATTCATATACACAAAATGAGACTCAGCAAAATTTCTTTGTGTTAACAAAGTTGATGATGATGTTAATGTGCTTAGAACAAGGAAGCTTACTTGGTCACGGTGCCCAAGGGAGACAGTGTGTACATCTGCATGTCAATATGTGACAGACATTTATGAAAGTCTCTTGTAGGCATAATTTAGTGTTTTTTCTTTGCTTCCATCCAGTTTTCCCCTTGAAACAAATTCAAGTTTTGTCACTTAAAATTAATTGATTTGCTTTTATGAGTTGCTCTAGGGTCTGAGTTTTTAAAGTTGAATTAATAACTTTTATTAAGTAGTAATAAAATTTATAAAATGTATGAATATCATGTTATCATGCTTAATATTAGTATCATAGTTCATTTCAAGGAGACAGATACGTATTTAAAAAAAAAAAACCCAACCTACAAATATCTCTGCTTTTTGAAGATATTAACTGCTATATATGTAATAACTGTTATTATTGCTAGTCATATATACAGTAATGGAAACTTAAGGTATACCTTACACGTACTGAATACCCTAGAAAAGGCACAAAAGTAGCACAAAGCCTATTATTAGAGACATCCCAAGGCACTATCTTTCTAGCTTTTTCATCTCATACTGTGCTTCTACTGTATTTTACATATTGTATAACCTAAGCATGAGGTTAGTTAAAATTCAGCTCTCATAGTCCAGTTTATTTAAACTCAAAGGTATGCAAATGTTGATTTTCTATCAGAGATAGTCCTTCTGAAATTACACAGGTCTTGATTCATTATTTATCTACCTTGAAATGTGTTTAAGTCTTTATATGCTTAACTAAAACTACTTTTATTATTTCATTAAAAAAAAAAAACAAGGCAAACAAATAAACAAAAACAACCAGAAGATTTCTAATAAGTAATAGATACTAAACCTTTTATATTTAGGTCATTTGTGCAGATAGATCTTGACTGATAATGACCGAATGTTGTTACAATGTGAGGGATCTAAGTGAATTCGTGTCATTGCAACTGTCAAGCATATGTTCATATCCCAAAAATTCTTCTCCATGGCCATACAAACAGAAGGATCTGGTAGCTAAACACTTTAGTTTGTTAAGGATAAAAAGTTACATTTACACATCCTTAGCTTTTTAGGATTTTTTTTTCACATGAGAATATGAGACATGGTTTTAAAGGAGGTCAACCATTAATTTTCACTCGTCAAAACTGTTCATTTTTATGGTTGTCTCTGTTTGTCTCTGCTTCTGTAGGAGCACAAGCAGTGCAAAGGGGGTGCTAACCATCTCTCTCTGAAGGGCATTGATGGGTCCTGGTAGAACCACTTGCTCAGTATTGTCCAGTTTCCATATTTGCCTGTTATCTCTGATTACATGAATAAATAGCATGTTGTATCCTGAACTCCTGGTATGATTTCTCAAAAGAATTGCGAATCTGATAGAAGGGTAGATTTAAATGTCAGGAGGGTTGTTTCTTAGGAAAACAGTCAGTAGAGACTGTCCTACAGAAATACAGACTGACCAAGAGAAATTATGTGTAAATACACTTGATGCCTGACCATACCCTTTCAGTGTTTGGAATGATCCTATGTAGTCCAGATCGATTATTCTAGAGTAGAGAGATTTGCAGTAGTGTTTTGGAATATGACTGAGCAAAAATTTTATTACTGCTTTGTGCAGTAATGCAAGATGTTAAAACTTAGTCTCATACTACTTCCTCCTTTGTCTTCCCAAATCTCAAACTCTGAAAAACCTAAGCCCTATTGACTCTGAATGTAGAACTGTCAAGCAGCCTTTCAGTTGCAATCTTAGGAAAATTCATGGCTCAAAACGACTGAAAGCAGTCAGTGTTAAAATAAGTCTGACTGACAGCATCTGATAGAGGTTCTTCCTTCAAATTTCTACTTGTACTGCTGGATATTGAATTTTCTTTGTGATAAATTTTGATTTTAAAGAATCAACCTTCTTCAACATAAAAAATACAAGCAAACAAACTCTATCAATAAATTTCTAAAACAAGTGGGGTGCACTCATCCTGCTTTTCACTGTAATATAACTACTGAGAAACAATGGTTTGATTAACAAATACAATATGCTTTATTTAGAACTTAAATGGGTACTTCTATACATACCATCAAATAGAGTCCCTTCCACAGTTTTCAAATTTTTATTAACAGCAAACCAAACCATTCGTAGCATCATAGTAGACAGAGGTGTGAATTGCCACATGCTTTGAGATGAGTTCCAAAAGACCTTTTAAACTGATTCAGAGATCTATCCCTAAGATAAATTTTGCTAAAACGTAATACAGTATAGAATTTTACATGAAAATTTCAAGCATTAATTTTTATCTGACAGTAAGCTGTCAAGTGATACAAAGAAGAGAGCTCACGTATACTAAAGCTGTGTGACTTTCAAATGTGACTTAAAGGCAGAAGCAGATTAGTGTAATAATCTAGTGAAAAGGTATCAAAGACACTTGGGAAGAAAGGGTATGACTCCTTTGCCAGTAGTAAATGAAAGAAGAGAGTTTTAAGAAGACAGTATCAGGGGCAAGTTTTATAAGACCTTGGCATTTCACATCAAGTCCACAATGACCAGACGTATCCACAGCTGAAAACTGTTCTGGACCTTATCAGATCTTTCAACATCACCTTCGTAATTTTGATTTGTAAGCCAGATTTGATTATTTCTCTTTTTCTATACACTTTCAAAAAAGAAACAGAGAATGAGAACCAATGGTCATTCTAGTTGAAAACCCCTGAACTTGTCAGAAGGAATACCCGACTCTGTCATTATGATATGTGATGAGTTTATAAACTCATGAATATGATGAAAATTATGACAATAGAAAATACCAAGACACAAAACTGATCACTACATTCAGAACAGTAGAGGTTTGGGGTATTCTTCAGAAGCCAACTTCTGTTTTCCTCTGTTAGTGTTACTTGCTTAGGTACCATAAGATAGAAGAGCTTCTGCTCATCAGTAATACTGTGCAGAACAAGTACTCTTTCACTGCTCTCGGAAACCACATTCTTAGAACACTGACATTCCTCACCTTAGCAGTTGCCTCATTAATTCCAACTGTTACATTGGAGGTGGTATAACAGGTAATATTTGCCCTTGCAGATTTAACAGCTGAGTAAAGAATTACATATATATGGGCTAATGATGTGTTGAGACTACTGCTTACCCACAGCAAACATTATGTCCTTTGATAAGGTAGAGTTCACAGGCCTTTGCGCCTGTAACCACATCTCAATTATCAGTGCTCTGTAATCTGACCAATGGTCTGTTACCCCCATATTTTAGCAGTCAACACTGTGATTTTTAATTAAAGTTAGCCATTTGTGTGAAATGATTACTCTGTTCATTATCTTGACAATTTCATTACTGTATCAGGTAAAATAAAACATTTATAGCAAGAGGAAAATATATGGGCTACTGTAAGGTTCAAGGAGGTTCATCACAGCAGTTGGCTGAGGCTGTTATCATTAACATCAGTGGAACAGGTCACAGTTCTTGGTGTGCCACATGCCAGTTATCTCCTTCTAAATGAATTATACATGTATTCATTAAAATTCCCCAAGTGCTCGGGGAACATGAACATTACAAGCACTTGTACCCTGCTTGCACATTAAAAATCATGATATGCATGTGCAGTGGAGCCTAGAAGGATTTGACTATGAAAGGCTTTGCATGCATGATAGTGTAACCAGGAGCTCTGTTGAGTGTTCCACATTCCATATGCAAAAGTTGTTTGTGTGACTTTGACCTCACACCAGCTGAGAATTCGAGAATTAAACTTTGCTCTTTATTTTTTCGAAGTGTACTTCATGCATTTCTTACGAATCCTGAGGAGTAATGAAGTGCATGCCCTGAGGAGCAGCCAAAACTTTTGTTCCTCTTTGGATCTGGGAGCTTGTGTGGGAGGACAAACAAGAGGGAAATACAGCCGAGGAGCAGTAAATCCCTAGATGACCATCTTGATCAAAAGTTATCTACATACCATTGCATGCAACCCACCAAATGGAATTATCACCATACCCCTTTGGACAGGAATGATTATTATTATTGTGCTGGTGCTAATATGTCAAGAGAAGCTGAGCTTATAAAGATGATCACAAAGATGTTGAGTAGAAGAGAACATGGGCACATGGCCCCTCTGTCCCCTTTGAATGCCTTGAGGCTGTTTCTGTTATGCAATGCTGGTCTGATGTCCAATTTTTAGATACCTAGACTATTGATAGTTCAATAGCATTGGAGTTCAATTGTCATTTTTGCTAAGGATAAGAGGACAGAAAAAGGATTGAAACTAGAGAGAAGGGAAAGCATATAGACAGAGTGGGATAGGTTTATCAACGTTAGTAAAATACTATTTTTTCCACTGAAGATTTCAGCTTTAATTTTCTAGACGACATACTAATAATTTCCTTAGCATTGGATGCTACTTTTCTTTGCAATTATAATAAGGTAGCAGAGCACAGATTTATTTTTCCCCCCAAGAAGCAGCTTCAAAATGATTCAGTGAGCAAATTTCTCAGGAATAATGTTTAATGATTTTAGGACATTAGGAAGAGGAACACCTGTATTCCAGCTCATATTTTCCATCTAATTTACATTTCAAAGAAGCCCATAATCTTCTGAGTTGATTTTACCTCTAACTCTTGTGCTACAAGGACTGTTTATAGCTTTGCCGTTTTGCGAGTTCAAACACCTCAGTATTCTGACTTCCTGGGTAAATGTTCTAGTTACCTACTGGTTGCATAGAAGCTGGAGACTACATCATCCACTGACTTTGTGATAAAATGTTGTACTACCAGTGCTAATTAGACATGTTCAGACCACAGGTATCAGTTTTGAGCTTGTTTCCAGCTTTGTGTTTCTATATACAGACTGTGAATCAAAATGTAGAAAACTGGTATCTGCATGTTCACACAGTCTTTTGTCTGCAAAGAACAATTCGTTAGCTCTAGGCAATTCTTCAGACTGCATACAGAGAAGCTCTGTCCACTCTTCACACAGTTTGTTGATATTCTAACAGACTTCCTGAATTATGGGATCCTAGTCTATTTTTAACTGAAGTGACAAATTCCCAAATAAAGCAAAATTTGTGATGTGTGGATTGTGGGTTAGTCCAAGAAACCATGTACTTTAACAATTCTTCTGTGAAGTTTTGGCATTAAAACTGCAAAGCGAAAGTGGGAACTGCATGCACTCAGGAAACTTAATTTTTTATGTTATTTTTCGTGCTCTTGAGAAGTTGTGCAATAGCCTTGCTCTTAAAGCTCATGCATGTCGTAGTATGCCTAAGCACTTGACAACTGTGATGCTGTGACTCTGTACTTCTGTTTTTGATTGTAATTATCTCATTGCTGCCTTCTGTTGTGTACACTACCAGTGGGATATTGCTTAGATTTTAAGTCACTTTTCTACATGTAATTTTTGACTGACATTTGAGACTGGCCTTTGCCAGTTTGCTTCCAGTGGCCACAGCAGAAGGCCATGTATCTCTCCCCAGCGACTCTTCTGGGTATGCCTCTTTTGTGGATATTTTAGGTATCCCACAGCTTCACAAATATAAGTGCCTGTGTCAGAAAAGTGAATTAAGTCCTCTCTGACTATAAAATCTCTTTATCAGGAGGCTTGTTTCTGTGATCTCTCATGTATGCAGCCTGGATCAGTGGAATCCTGAACCTACAGGGGACATCCAAACACCACTTTTGATCAAGTAACAGTTAAGCCTGTAGCAGCACTGCCATGAAACTACGGGGGTCTGACTCAGCATTAAGAATTCATATATGTTTTCTTGTGTATGTCTACAAAACACAGGTCCCTAAGATCCCATCATAAACAGTAGAAGCTGAACTGAATTGATCTGAAAAATCTACATACGTGTGGTAAACATGAAACAAGCCCTCTGACTGGCTCACGCTCTTCTATAGCAACCGGACCCTATGTTTTGATAATTGAACAGAGTCATAAGAGTCTTAATTTCAGAATAATATCACTTTTGAGCCTGTCCTTAGACTTCTATGCATTTTTACATTATAAGAGGGTAGAATTACTTTATTAAAGCAGAGCTGATGACTTAAATTCAGATTTCTTGCAATGGACTCTTTGGACTATATCCACTTTTTGCCTTTCTCAACTATTTATGTTGAGGTTTGTTATTATGTTTGTATCTCAATTCCTAATTTATTCAAAGTTTAGAAGAACTGTTTGTGTACTAAGGAAGACTAGTGGACAGATTTTTTTTTTTGTCTCAAGAAAGAGTTCTGAATAAGTTAGTTTCTTGGGTTTACTCGGTAAGGTTGATGTGACAAGAGTTCAGTATTGTTGCTTGTTTCATAAAGAGTAGCAACAGTTCAACACTGTATAAAAATCTATAAGCAAGAAAACCATAGAAAACAGCAAAGTACAGTGTAAGCAGACACCTTCAAAAAGGGTTGCTTGTTCTCTATGCTTTGTTCACACTGAGGAGGGCATGTGCAAAATGTACAAGGTGTGATCCAATACTACCCCACCACAGTGTGTAGAAAACTGCTCTGGAAATGTGTACAATACAGATGTATCACCAAAAATAAAAACTACTTGCCATTAATTTTTTTTTTTTTTAGCAGGGGGAACTTTTGTCATCTGTAGCAATGACACCAGGAATCACATT
>NW_020897704.1:6120575-6122808 GCF_003984885.1 Neopelma chrysocephalum
CAGGGGGAACTTTTGTCATCTGTAGCAATGACACCAGGAATCACATTTGGATGTAGAAAATCTTGTAAAATAATAATAACTTCACAAATAGGTTTCCACAAAGAACACACGTCACTGAGATTATGTCAGGGAGAAAATAAACAATTTATGAGGGGAGGGTTTTTTTTGCCAGGGGAAAATTAAAATGTGACGCTTTCGATTGCATGTCTGTGTAATAGGGAGTCCTAATTTGTATTGATCAGAAGGAAAGTATTATAATGGCTTAACATTAAAGAAATGTAAATGGGAAAGAAACCAACAAAACACTCAGACCTAAAACCATAAAGAAAATTACAAGACAGCAGAGATAAACAAACTGAAATGAAAATAGACATGAGCTTACCATTAGAAGCCTTCACATATAATTTACATTTTAGAAGCAGAAGAAAAGCAAAGAAATAGCATAAAGCTGGTGAGAAGGAAATTATATATTGGTTATTTTACATTCTTATTTTCCTATAACTAAAACTCTGGGAGCACAGTAAATGCACATACATATATTAAAACCCAGTAAATCCTTCACTTCACTTCTCCAGTTCTAAGTAGTTTTCAGAGAAAAAAACTCTGAAATGATAAATAGTGTGACCCTTGTGAGGGGAGAGGTGATAGGAAGGAAAAATTACAAGAAAAACAAGAAAGGAAACAAATGGAGCCTAAACCTTACAGTCCTTTTGTCATGGTTAGATTGTCCTTACCGTCTGAGGACTGGCAATGAATACTGGAAGAAGCTACTATCACTCAATTGTACCTGTAGGAAGCAGGAATAATTAAAAGTTCTCAAGCCTTTCAGAACACTGAATCTACAGTCTTCCCAAAAGAAATTGTTGAAGAGGCAAATACAGTAAAACAGTAAATCAGTTCCAGAATTTACCTAATCACAATGTAGCTAAAGACTTTCATATAATTCAGTGCATAGTTGTGCTTTGTGTCTGTATTTTTGCACCTTTACATAGAAGCTGGCTAAGGTGAGCTGTTGCTCTCTTCCTCGTGATTGTCCTTGCACAGCCAGAGGCTGGAAGAAACTGGGACTTTTCAGGATTCGGTATTATATCTTTAACTCTTTCAACAAGACAGAAACCAGTAGGTCTGTGGAACAGTGCTACACTGAGGGGCAGAAACAACCAGGTCTGTGAAAAAGATTCTGATGTTGTTTTAAGATATAGAAGAGAATTCAGATACCAGCTTTTGGATATACTGAACAATTCTACACATATTCCTGATCCCACCATTGAAAAGCATGTTATGAAATTGCCATAGAATTTATATATTTACTTTGTAAATGTTATAGTCTCTGTATATTTTGCAATGGAAAATCAGTTCCATCATAAAGGTATTGAATTTAATCTGTCAGGTTGGTATTTTTTACAGTCCTTAATGAGGCAAAGAGTGAATGAGCATGAAGTCTACACAGTATTTATTCACTGACCTTTATTTTAATAAATCTTTTGTTATCCTGAAGAAAACACCATGCTTCTGTAGGATTATGCTGCATTTTTGAGAATATTTAACTTGTAAGTTAACACATGCTATTAATATACTTCTTTGATAGCTTAGGGTGATTAGACATTAACAACTAAAGACTATCAGGAACTACCTTGACGTGTTAAGTGGCTTGAAAAAGTTTTATGTAGTTGAAGAATCTGGGTGAAAAGATTTTGCTTGTTGGCAGAAGGTCTTATATTGAATTATGCAAGCATAGATACAAGACAAAGCAAATAAGCACATGTTCAGAAAGAACATATCTCAAAAGCAGAAGTGCTTTCTTTTATTCTGTTGCTTTTAAAAACATAGAACAGAAATAATGAGAAAAATAAGAGGATCACAACTTTCCACCCACTAAGAGACACTATGTCTTGATGTCACTGGATAGTGATGTGTACTGCAAGCATATTGGTGAATTTGATGCTAAAAAAAATCAGTGGATATATACTGAAATGTTATTGCAACGGGGGTCTCTGATGCACCTTAAAGAGTTAGCTGGAAGTTTTGTCTGCTGAACTTTTGAATTTCAGAGAGTATGTGTAATATTAAAGGGAACTTCAATTGCCCTTTCGAAGCTGCACTTTATATCTTAGTGCCTTTTTGGATGAGGTGTCTGGCTAATTGACTCAAATGGAATTCAAATGTTTGTGGCCAAGCCCATTCTAGGAAAAATTAGCCATTAATTGTATGGCTTATAAAACATCCTAAGAAG
>NW_020897704.1:6122818-6401759 GCF_003984885.1 Neopelma chrysocephalum
GTTTTAAAAGCTGTGTACCCTATTCATTAAATGAAAAGACAAAATACAATGGTAACTAAAGTTGCAGAGGTGCACCATATACATTTGGCATAACATGTTGGAAATTGTATAAAATAATTGGCCAAATAGAAAAGAAGCAAGGATAAATCTGCTAATGCATTCAAAATTCTTTTTCAATAGCATCTCACATATTCAGGAGCTGTAAGTGGCCAAAGCTTGTCTTTATGTTTCAGGTAAAGCAGCACCATACTGGGGCATTTTTATAAAGCACTTCTACAACAGTGGATTATATATCTGGACTGATTTCAATGTGTCATTTTAGATAAAACCTAACTGAGCTCATAGAAACTGACAGGATTGTAAACTAAACTATATATTAGTCTTAGAAAGATGGATAAATTATCGCATTTGATAAATCCACATCTTTGCATAGAAGTCATTCAAGGGAGTGAGCAAGAAACATGACTCCATAAAGAGAGTATTAAAAGAAGTTCTGTCTTTCCACACCTCATGAGTAAGCCAGAAACAGGCATTTATGTGTAGCCTCATATACATGGAGATAAACACCCTTGTGAGGGGGCACAGTACTTGCAAAAGGGATTTAGGGCATCTGGCCTTCTGGGACCTCCTGTCAGCAAAGGACAGCTGAAGAAGCGTGAGTCTGGAACTGCCAGTGAAAGTTCAAACAGGCCGATATTTTTGTCTATTGTGAGCAACCACTTTATATTTTAAATTTTCTAACCTTTGTGACATAATTATTGCTGAGTAAGCTATGCAGTTTCTTGCAGGATAATCTCTGAGAGTTTAATCCTGAACCCACTGCGATCATCATAGCCCAGAGCAGACTGATCTCTGCAGTGCAGAGTTTAGCTACAGTTGCCAAGCCTTGAAGGCATGAATAAACCTCACTACCCCCACCCTTTCCCCAGGGCTCCCCCCATCCAACCCATGTCCCAGAAGAACATTTCAGCCCCGCAGGGCCACAGATGACACCATAGCAGGGCTGGTCTATAGCTCCCCACAGCTTTGCCCAGCCTTGGCCCTTCCTTAAGGAGGTTGCTGATGGGTGGGTCTGTGAGGATACAAATTTTGACCTACCAAGAGATAGTTGTTAAGCACATAGCATATCCAAGAGTGGGTGAGCTAGAGACAAGCCTCTTGGACATTTAGATGCATAACCTACATGTAAACTGTGATGTAAACTGTGAGTGAAAACTTGCATCTGGAGATGGAAGCTTGAGGAATCTAGAAACATTTCTATTTTAAAATTATGACAAATAAGCTGATGAGGGCTCATATCTTCTTAAAATGCAAGCTGTGTGTTCAGGGCTCAAAGAGACAGAATAATGAGGGCTATTTCACAAATTATCCAGCCAAAGAACTGTTCAGCAGCACGTTCCCTTCATCTCTAACAACAAATCTTCTGCTTTATTATCACTTTTCATACCAATGTACACATCTAAAGATATTAATACGACTGAGGTGAATACATCTATGTTAAATACGTACAAATAGCAAATATAAAAATGCTCATTTTAGAAACTAGTCTGTTATTTAAAGCAGAAAAAATGAAGGCTTGATTTTCTTACTCCCTGTATTCATTGGCACTTTATAAAAGTTGAAATACTCTGTATTGCTTTCTGTCAGCAAATGGCTTCATCTTTTTCCCTCGCAATTTCAGCTACATAACCAAAATACTGTTTTTAGGAAGTTTCCTGCCTTTGATTTGCTATGTAATCAGAGAAGAAAAAAAATAATTTAAGAGCAGCAGAAACTCAACCCACCCATGATATGAATCATATATGGGAAATGTCCACTTCTAGCTCTTCCTAGATGAATCATCCAAGGTGACTGTGATACTTCAGTAGTTACCCCTGCTGAATGTTAATGAAACGACCATCCTCCCATCAGATGTCATGCCTTCCTCTTAATGAAGTCAAAATGTGTTGTTCCATGAGCAACATAGAATGGTTTGAGTTGGAAAAGACCCTAAAGATCACCTAGTTCCAATCTCCATCTAGTTTCAACCCTGAACATAAGCAGTAAATAACATAGGGAAGAAAAAAAATGATTTTTAGAGAATTTTGCAGCTGGTTACTGAAACAGAATGAAAAGAGAAAAATAATTAATGTAGAAATTAATGAGAAAAACATGGCTGAGATAAATGAAAGAATAAAACATAAAATAAAAGAAGTGTTCCAGCACCGTATTTTCATAGTAATATAAAACAGACTTTAAGGTGGAAAAATAATTTCGTGAAGCTAATTAAAATATTCAGAGAAATAACACATCGAAGATTTACCTCTTGAAATAGTTGCTGAATAATTTCATGAATTATTACATTAGCTTATCTTTATCTTAGAATTTAATTTTAGAAGAAAAAGAAAACAAGACAAATGATATTTGGAATGAAAGCCTTTCTTCATGGAAAAATAATGTGGATTAATTTTTTACCAGTAAACGTTTGCTGAAAATGAAAACACAACTGAAGATTCACTTTGATGACAATTTTCTATGTCCACAATAGTTTAGGCATATACACTCTTTTTCTATGTGACTAATTTCTCTTTTTTTTTCTTTTAATGAATTAAGATTTGAATGCAGAGTGGTGGAAACTTAGAAAATTATTTTAATTTTAAAGGATTAATGTAAATTCCTGTCTTTAGAATTAATGATGGTTGTTTTAATACCTTGTAGTTGCAGAATTTAAGTAATGTGTCATCTACTGTCTCTTAGATTGTATCTTTTCCATTATTAATAATTTAGGATTATCTTATTTGTCCACTGTAGTGAGTAATAGGTGTGCTAGGAGTGCTGAACATTTTTTTAATGAGTGACCTTTCTAAAGTTTTTCTCTGTAAGGTAATGACAGAAATATATGCTCCTTATTTTTGTAGTTTTGAAGACATTCATTTATAAAAGATTTTAAAAAGAAAAATAGTTGAGATTTTAATGTGGGTTTTTTCCAAGCATTTGAACCAGACAGATAAAGCACTGTTATTTGAACTAGACAACTCCAAGTTGTGTCTTAGCCTTTGCTGTACTCATCTTGAACATGTAAATACATAATCACTGTCTGCATTCATAAATCATAACTTACTCCAGTAATAATGATTGATCTTAACATTTACCTTCATGGTGTTTGTCTTTTAAATATCAATGACAGAAATTGAAAATAATTCTTTGTCTACATACATAGCAGGGATCTGCCTGTTAGTGTGGAAATTGGTATGTTTCTACTGATAAATCATAATCTTGTCCTCTGACTTAAGCCATGCCATCCCCAGACACTTCAGCCATTCCTGAGGTATAGGCGACAGGGTAACAGCAGGTTAAAATTTGAGAAAATAGGAATAATCAATGCATTTATTAAGGTTACTGACTATTAATGCAGTTATATTACTTCCATTACCCGACAGACAAAATTAGTCTACAAGAAGGAGGAAGGAATCACAAATGGAATGGTAGACATATTTTTTACCATCTGTTTGGTAGTAGATTTAATATCCTGAAAAAGACTCAGACACACACCCACAGACACGCACCCACCCAGACACACGCACCCACACCCACAGATCCCAAGGCCCAATGTTGTAATTATCTTTGACCATCAGAATGACTGCAAAGGATTTTGTAATACTTGAAATATGTGTGTGGTTTGTTAGGCTGTTGTAGACACAATGAAATCAAACATGTTTGGCAGGATGCCAACACTGATGGCGTAAGTCCACCAACAGTCCACCTGCAAGTGAGCCACCTTCTAGGTTTGGCAGCTAAAGCAAACCATGGCTTTAAGTGAAACAGCTCAAAACTGTGGGAGACCAAGTGGTCTAGTGAAATATTTCTTTAGAAATAAGAGAGTCTTTCTTTCTTATCATTAAATATTCCATCAATTTTTCTTCCAAGTAGAAATTGATGTGTTAATAACACTATTGTCTTAAATATTTGAGTAATACTTAAGATATTAATGCTCTACTGCTACTGACCATTTATTACATAAGACAGAGAAAGACGGCTAATTACCAGAGAGAGAACACAGCACAATGTGGACAAGGGATTGCTTAAAGATAAAACTGCAGTGAACTGAGGAGATTAAAGAAGTAAAGGGAACAGAAGAACATGTCATGGGAAAAAAGAAGGACGTTTAGAGCAAAGAAGTTATGTAAATCTGAACGAGAAAGAATGCAAGGACGAAGTGGTAATCCTTTTTAAACAACGAAGCAAAGCCTCCTTTTAGAAAATATCATTTTTATATTGTGCAATTAGCTCTTAATGTCTATACAATATTCTGTTTATTTCAAACACGCCAGATGCTGTAGCAGTGTTCCTTATAAAAGCTACCTGATGGGGCAGGTGGGATGTGTGTGAGTGTGTGTGGTGTTTGATGTCAATATAGCACCTTTGCCTTCTAGACAGTGAAGAATCGCTGTGTTTATTGGGACTCTGGAAACATACCTAGAGTCAGCAAATTCATACCCAGGTGAAAATAGAGTAGAAGTCTGTTAAAATTATGAAGAGTTTTAAGTGTACACTTGGTAAAATCTTATTTAGGATGTGGTAAATTACCTCTTTTTTGCTTTATTTTATAATATTTCACCTAAATCATGTTTAGCATACAAATGAGAAGATTGTGTTTAAAGAGTTTGGTATGGAGAGCCCTCCTTGCCAAGGTGACATATGCCATAACGTGTAGTAAGTGATCTTTTTCCAGAGCACATATGTTGGATACATATGGATACCAGTAACCTGCAAGACACCATTAGAAATACTTCTGAGGACTTTACCCTAAATATTCATAAATGTAATGACTTTGAGCCTAAAAACCAGCCGCATCATTAAGGGTAGTAGTAACAACAATAATAATAATAATAATAATAATAATAATAATAATAATAATAATAATAATAACCCCACCTTTTCAAAGCTTCCAAATCCCAATTTAATTTTCTTGTCTTAATCTTGTATGGTGTTATGAAATTGCATTTTTTTAATCATGTTTACACCTGCCATCCCTAATGCATTACCAGGTGTGAGATTTATGAGTGGAGCACATGTGACCTGCCACAGTTAATCACATTTGTAACCTTTCAGACACACAGCAGAATTTTTCTTGCTGTGAAACATGCTTTACCTTTTAATCTCTGCTGAGCATAGTACTAACTCAATACCATAATTTTTTCCTTATGTATTTCAAGTTCAGTCATCAAATTATTATTCCTCTTTCATATTTTTCTATCAAAGAACTATTTTTATTTCAAGGAAATACTGAAGTAGTCAGAGAGTGATATGCATATATTAACCTTTTCTGGAAAGAAAGAAACATGTAAATAGATGTGAATGAGGTGGTACTTTTTCTATCATACATCATAATATTTACAGACCATTTATATCATATTACTTTTAGAATATTCACAATCTTTTTCAGCATGATGCTCCAAAGAGCCACGGCAGACCTCGGTGATCAGGACAGTATCTACATGCGATACCGTACTGATGGAAGCCTATTCAACCTAAGGCAACTGAAGGCCCACACTAAGACCTTAAATCATCTCGTCCGGGAGCTGCCCTTGTTGCACACACAGAAGCAGCCCTGCAGCGTTTAAAATCCTGTTTTGCAGACACTGCTGAGCTTTTTGGGCTGGAATTCAGCTTAAAGAAGACAGAAGTTCTCCATCAACCAGCACCTCAGGAAGTCTTCCTTCATCCCCATATCACCATTGGCGAATCAGAGCTCAAATCAGTCCAGCAGTTTAATTACCTAGGTAGCCTCATCTCCTCGGATGGTAAGATTGATGGAGAGATAGACAACAGGTTAGCAAAGGCATATAGTGCCTTCTGAAAGCTTCATAAAAGAGTTTGGCGAAATAAACACCTGAAGAAAAGTATAAGGATCAGTGTTTACAGAGCCATAGTGCTGTCTACTCTCTTATACGGATCTGAATCATGGGTCATCTACCGCCACCACCTGCATCTCCTAGAACGCTTCCATCAACGCTGTCTCCGTACAATGCTAAACATCCACTGGTCAGATTATGTGACCAATACATCTGTTCTAGAACAAGCAGCAGTCACAAGTATTGAGGCCATGTTACTGAGAACACAGCTGCGCTGGGCAGGGCACGTCTCCAGGATGAAGGACCAACCACCGCCTCCCTAAGATCTTGCTTAGCTAGAATGATTTGTGTTGGAAGAGACTTTAAAAATCCGTTAGTTCCAACCACCCTGCCATGGGCACTACAACAGGTTGCTCAAGACCATCCAATCTGTTCTTGAACACTTCCAGGGATGGGGAATCCACAATTTCTCTGGGCAACCTGTTGCAGTGCCTCACCAACTTTACAGTAAGGAATCTCTTCTTACATTTAATCTAAACCTACCCACTTTCAATTTAAAGTAATTTTCTATTGTCCTATCGCTACACGACATTGTAAAAAGTCCCTCTCCAGCTTTCTGTACTATTCCCAATAGTCCCCTTTATGTACTGGAAAGCTGATATAAGGTCTCCCCAGAGCATTCCCTTCTCCAGACAATCAGTCTCTATCTTTCTAGGAGAGGTGCTCCAGCCTTCTCATCATCTTCTTGAGCTTCCTCTGGACTTTTTCCAGCAGGAAAAAGCATGCCCAGCATGTCCTTCTTATGTTGGAGGCCCCAGAGCTGGATGCAGTTCTCTGGGTGGGGTCTCATGAGAGCGGGGCAGAGGGGAAAGAATCACCTCCCTTGACCTGCTGCTCATATAGTGAACAACAATCATGATATTTAACTGATATAACTGATGAGTTATAACAGTGGAGTGTGTGAAAGGCAAGGTACTGACTGCACTATGACCTGCTTAGAAATCATAGTCTTCTATGCTTAGAAGAACGAACACTGCCTGGGACTATGAGCTCTTATCTCAGGGACAAAATTATATGAAGACCCAACCTAAGCTGGCTCCCATTGGCTGAGAAGACTCCATAACAATGATTAAATGATAGGAGATTTTCCCAAATAAACCAGGCATACAACTATGGCCAAAAAGGCAACTGCCCAGGATCCAGTACACAGTCACTTTTGCACAGGAGATCTGTTTAGAACAATGAAAATTGTTTTGGCTAACAAAATGAATTCCATAAACTAAATAGATATATTTAATCTATCTATCTATCTATCTATTTATCTATCTATCTATCTGTCTATCTATCTATCTATCTAAAATATATATTTAGAATAGGAAAATCTACAGAAAGCAAATCACAAAAAGTATTCTAAATATAAGGGCAAATGCTATGTATCATCGACTACAGATACTTTTTTATATTTAAGAACTTTCATTTGTTTTGGAAATCTACATTTTAACATGATCTGTCCAGAAACTCTCAGGCAACTCTAATGCTGCTGTACCACATGCACACTTAATGATAAAACTATAATTTTATTCAGATTTGTAAATCTAATTTCAACAGAAATTTCCTGTGTACAAATATGTAAGAAAAAACCCCAAAACAAACAAAACACAAACAATGAAGGTGAAAATAATGCTCAGTTTTACAAACTATGTCAAATTCTTAGGAATATAAGGATAACACTTTTTTTTTAAAATTATGACCTGTATTCTGTTTTTATTCAAATTGAATAAATTACTTTTTAAAATAATGAATAAAAAGAAAATCTGTCTTTAATTAAATGAATAGCACAAGCTCGATTTTATGAACCGAATTCTACCATATATGCACTGCAATAGCATTTGAAATCACCTTTATATCTCTAAATACTACCACTAATATCAGTACCTAAGAAAGCATATTTGCTTATCTTTATTGATGTATATTCCCAACATTTGTTTTTCACCATTGATCCAATCATACAAAACATAAATATATTTTATATTAATCTTATTTAAACCTCTATCTCATCTTGACATTTTTACTGCTGTATTCTTGTTTAAAGTTCACTGTTCACACACCTGCTATGAGTTAAAGTCCGGGTCCTTTATCCTTAACTGTTACATTTTATAAAGACCCTATGGACTGAACATTCGGTAATATTTAAAGCCCATAAGTACTCAACAAATTTTTCATTATTACCATTCCTTATTTGCCTCAATTTCTAAGTCTGAGTAGGACCTGAAACTTGTCTCATCTCATCAAAACTGAGAAGCTTCAGAGCTGTATTATGTATAAGTTCTATCAAGATTCACAAACTATGCATTCCTTCATCTGATTCCCCTGAGGGACCCCATGCATCTGATCATACCTACCAGATGGCTTGGGTTTATGAAACAAAGCCATGGCAACTGCTTTCGGTAAAAACACAGATAGGAAAAAATGAATGCAGCATTATTCCCTCTGCATGCTAGCCTGCAAGTCAGAATTCTTACACAGTATGGAAAAACTGAATCCAGTGCCCTTCATAACCACTTTTCTATCTTCTGTGTCTTAACCATCAGGATTTAATCTCCAAAGTGGAAGAAGAATATGTATATTCCACTGCCAAGAAAAGAGGCAAAATGAAAATAGCTTTTAAGTTAATTTAAGAATGCAGGAGAATTAATTATTTTCTTGCTTGAAGAATTATCACTATTAGGCAGTCCGTGAGCATATACCTTATTAGAAGTCATACTTCATTGTGGTGACTCCAAGAACTCCGCTAGAGTTGCTCATTCATTTCTTCTCTTATTTCATTTATCATTCCTTATTGACAGGAAGCTGAACATGAGCCAGCAGTGTGCCCAGGTGGTCAAGAAGGCCAATGACATCCTGGCCTGGATCAGGAACAGTGTGGCCAGCAGGATCAGGGAAGTGATTCTTCCCCTGTACTGGTACTGTACACTGGTGAGGCCACACCTGGAGTTCTGTGTCCAGTTCTGGGCCCCTCAGTTCAGGAAGGATATTGAGGTGCTGGAGCAGGTCCAGAGAAGAGCATTGAGGTTGGTGAAGGGACTTGAGCACAAGTCCTATGAGGAGAGGCTGAGGGAGCTGGGGTTGTTTAGCCTGGAAAAGAGGAGGCTGAGGGGAGACCTCATCACTCTCTATAACTCCCTGAAAGGAGGTTGTAGCCAGGTAGGCATCGGTCTCTTCTCCCAGACAGCCAGCAGAAGGACAAGAGGACACAGTCTTAAGCTGTGCCAGAGGAGGTTTAGGTTGGACATTAGGAAGAAATTCTTTACAGAGAGAGTAATCAGACATTGGAATGGGCTGTCCAGGGAGGTGGTGGATTCACAATCTCTGGAAGTTTTTAAGATGAGATTGAATGTGGCACTTAGTGTCATGGTCTAGTAACCACGGTGGTGTTGGATCAAGGGTTGGACTTGATGACCTCAGAGGTCTTTTCCAACCTGGTCAATTCTGCAATTCTGTGATTCTGCAATTCATTTGAATCAACTGAGTGATGCTCTGTTACTACTTATTAACAGTATTACCTCCTTCTAAAGCAATCTAGAAGGATCTGTCTTGTCACATAAATGTCCTGCGAATCTTTACATTATTAATTTATTATTGAAATAAACAGGAATTTGGGAGTTGAAATACAATAGAGAATCTAAATGCACTTGGATTTGGAAACATCCACAAAGACAGGTAGGCACTGAAATACATAATCTGCAGCTGTATGTTTGTAAGAGAATTCAGACTACCATTCAGTACTATGTGGGCTGGGGTAGAATTAATTTTCTTCATAGTCATGAGTACTGGGCTATGATTTGGATTCGTGCTGAACACAGGGTTGATAATATAGAGATGTTTTTGTTATTGCTGTGCTTACACAGAGACAAGGCCTTTACTGCTAATTTTTTTGTGCTGCCATGCTGGCGATGGGGCTGGGGTTGCATGGGAGACTGGGAGGAGATACAGCTGGGACAAGTGACCCAAACTGACCAAAGGGATATTCCAGAACATATGGCATCATGCTCAGTATATGAAGTGGGAGAAAGAAGGAGGAAGGGAGGAAGATTTATGCTTCCTATTTCTCCCTGATCCCACTGGTGTGGGAGTGAGTGACTGTCTGCTTGGTACTTGGTTGCTGGTTGGGGTTAAACCATAACACACCCTGAAGAGGGATATTTATAGAACCTTAGAATGATTTATTTTGGAAAAGACCTTTAAGATCATGGAGTCCAACGGTTAACCAAGCCCACCACAAACCATATCCCTAAGTGCCATATTTACACATCTTTTAAATACCTCCAGGGATGATGATGGAACTGCTTACCTGAGCAGCCTGTTCCAATGCTGTTTCTGTGAAGAAATTTTTCCTACCATCAGTGATGAATGATGAAAAGGGGCTCAGCGAGCATTTTCACCAGCTTCCTCAGTATCCTTGGGTGGAGCCCCATAGACTTGTATGTGTCTAAGTGGTGTAGAAGGTCGCTGACTACTTCCTCTTGGATTATGGTGGCTTCATTCTCCTCCCCATCCCTGCCTTTAGCTATGCCTTGTCTTTTGGGTACTTAGAGAACAACTGATCTTACTACTAAAGTCTGAGGCAAAGAAGGTATTAAGTGTCACAGCCTTTTCCTCAGCTCTTGTCACTAAAAATAAAACTCGAGTGGAATAGAGAGCCTTATTAGCTAATCAGAAGAAAATGAGGAGGAGAGGAAGAAGTTGCAGGTACCCAAAGTTAGTTAGGTACAAAAATATATCAGTCGCATTTTTTGCTTTGAGGATTTATTTTGAGATATGACCGTTTGTTAGCATGGGGTTAAAAATACACAGAAATTTTAACATCCACTTTTCCTATACTTGTGTTACCAGAGGATGAAATCCCCATTGCTTCTCCCAAGTTATTAATGGAAATTAAACTATATCACCCTGTCTTGTTCAATATAAGAAAATCGTACATTCCTACTCTCAGTTTATAGGTAAGAGTGCAACATTTCAATGTGTAACTAGGCCATTAAGATCTGTAGTTTCAATTACAGTACTATATATTACTTTGTACATTCTCTTGCATACTCAGTCCTACCAAAGCAGTTCACTAACTTCAGCCCCAATTATTTCTCATCTCAAAGACAAACTTTCCAAAATTTAAAGCTCTATCCCACATTTCTCTGAGATCCACTGTATCATTCATCTCTGCCTTTTGCCCTTACCTGGAGAGTGGGTCCTGATGCCATCTCTGGTGCTGTGTAGTATGACTCTGCAGGAGCAGTGCTGTGGTTTGAAAATCTGCTCACAATGTTAGCCACAGAACATTGAAGCACATTAAGCAAGTGCCTTGCAGACTCAGGGTTCCAGAGAAGCTGTATGCTGTAAAGAAGGAAAAGTCCTTGTCATCTAAGTAGAATGTATTCAAGATGAAATAGTATCAATAAGTTAACAAGGCTCATCACAGAGTATTGATTATCCTGTTGGCTAGTAAAAATCTGCTTGTTTGCTACAAAACAGAGAGAACAATGTTTAGACAACAATCCCTACTACATTTCCTGAATGTATTGTGTGCCTTTAGCTACCTGAAATAAGGGGACACTAACACCAGTTAGTCTCCAAAAGGTTTGTCTGTGATTGTCTTGTATACACAGTGTTTGATTTGGTAGTGTAAGCATGCTCTCAGATCACTTACAGAGCTAAATGCTTTTTGCAAAGAAATACACTACCTGAAAGTTTTCCTGGAAGTTCAGCAGGTGTAAGTTAGCACTCCCCATGTCTTGGTAGCCACAGGCCTTTGCAACTCTTCCCGTGTCAGCTTGTGAAAATGTGGAATCCTGTGGAGTTAATTGGCAGCTCAGCAGGGTTTTGGAGGAGCTAGGGTGACATATTGGAGTATAGATTTATGAACAGGGTAAGACATATTGTCAATTTATGTTAAGTCAGATAATACATGGAAAGTATGAACTAATCTGAGATGTTTGGGGAGACAAGCTTCTACACTTTACTACAGGATAATAGCAGGCATAAAGGCAATTACTGAAAGCCCTAAGGTCACACAGGAAATCCCTTGGCAAAGATTTTAAATCCAGATTGAAGTCCAGATGCATACCATCACCTCTCTATGCTTCTCTTTTCTTTTTATTTAAATGTGAAAGTTTCAGAAAGGTTATTCAGTCCTGCATTAATCAAGCAACATGTTTCAGCAAGTCTTGTAGGAGTTGCAAAAGGGTGAGGTTACAGTGATGATCGGTATTCCCTACACCTTATCTGCAAAGCAAGTTATGATAGTAGGAAAACACAGCTTGAAGTCAGCTACTGTTGATTTCGGTGAGAATTGCTCAGTCCCCTGCCGCTCCATTTCAATGGGAGACAGCATGGGCTAACTGCATAAGATATGAATGCTCTGTCAGCTTCCAAATGGGTGACTTGTGAGAATGGTGTCAAAGCATTGCTTTGAGCTTCTGCAAGTGTGTATTTCTCTCACTTTTTTCCTTCCCCCCGCCCCCTTTTTCTTTTAGTTTGCCAATATTTTCCCCTCATTTTTTTTTCTAATTAAATTGGCTGTAGTTCAAGAGAAAAACATCCCAGTCCATATGTCACTGTGTTCATTGCAGGCAAGTGTGGTAAAAAAAATAGCTACCTCTTCTATGTTTTTTTCAGACTCTAATAGAACTGTGTTTATTAGTTATATGGTTAAAGCAAAATACCATTTTTGCTTTGTTTTAAAGCAAGCTAAAACCCAGTGTCTTGAATACACAATCAACCTTCTTAAACCAGCAAACCAATTTTTTTCTATATAATTTCCAAAGCTTTTTCCTCTGTCTTTCACAAATGAGGCCACACACCTGAATTTCATTCAGTCAATGAACTGGGAATAAATTAATGTCTGTTTCACTTCTATTCCCCACTGCATTTCTGATTAGATATATGTTACCTTTCCAATAGATACAAGTTATCTAGGAGGAAATATATCACCAATAATAGTGTAGTTCTGCATGACTGCGATGACAGTGTGACTTAAAACTGGAGTGAAGACGGCTTTAGAGTTCCGCAGCCAGACTACTCTGAGGTAGGTCCCAACAGTGAGCCAAGAATATTTCTATATTGCACCCTCACTCCAAGGTATTAACAAATTCCCATGGATTTGTAGGAAGGAAAGCATGACAATTTCATATCTTTTCTACCACAGTTCAATGCAGGATTTTAAATGCATTCACATTAAAGGAATATTTTTGCACGTATTTCCCCTCATGGAGCGGCTATTGCTTTAATACTGACAATTTTTTAACAGAACTTGTCTTCATTTTTTAAAATCTGATCTTGCTTCATAGTTTTCATATCCATACTTCAATGACTTTTCTACATCTGGATTCCTAATGTTGACACTCAGGCAAATTTGGCTATATATATTTCTGCATAAGAATGTACAAAAGATTACTTAGATCTATTTCTTTGGTTTATCTTCCTTATTCTCCTTACTTAAGAGCATAGTAAAGGCCATAAATACCTAAACTTACTGTCCTGGTCCATAGCCTGTCTCTGGAAACGGCCAAGATAATAAGTTTAAGAAAATAGGGATCTCTGTAGTGTTATTTCCCCAGTAACCATCCAAAATCCTTCCAATCTAAATCAGAGATGACTTATTATTATTATCATCATCATCATCATCATCATCAGTCGTCATTATTTCTGGGTCTGATCTGCTAGAAAGGAGCTCTGCAGAGAAGGACCTGGGGGTCCTGGTGGACAACAAGCTGTCCATGAGCCAGCAGTGTGCCCCTGGGGCCAATAAAGTCAAAGGTATCCTGGAGTGCATTAGGAAGAACATTGCCAGCAGGTCAAGGGAGGTGGTCCTGCCCCTCAACCCTAATGAGGCCACATCTGGAGTGCTGTGTCCAGTTCTGAGATTCTCACTACAAAAGAGACATGGAGCTTCTGGAGCAGGGTGATGATGAAGTGACTGGAACATCTTTCTTATGAGGAAAGGCTGAGGGAGCTGGACCTTTTCAAACTCAGGAAGACTGAGAGGGGACCTCATCAATGTCTATAAGTATCTGAAGGGAGGGTGTCAAGAGGATGGAGCCAGGCTCTTCTTGGTGGGCCAAGCCATAGGACAAAAGGCAATGGGCAGAAACTTATGCACAAGAAATTCCACTTGAATATGAGGAATAACTTTACTGTGCGGGTGACTGTGCACTGGAACGGATTGCCTAAGGAGTTAGAGCCTCCCTCACTGGAGATTTTCAAGAACCAGTTGGATGCAATTCTGTGCAATGTGCTCTGAGATGACCCTGCTCGAGCAGGGAGGTTGGACCAGATGACCCACTGTGGTCTTTTCCAACCTTATCCATTCTGTGATTCTGTGTTAGCACATTGTTACCTTTATTAATCCTTGAAGATTACGTTTTATTTTAATTTATCAGCTTTATTTTTAGAACTCATAAACTTTTGGATTCTATATTACTGCATGGTACCATTTTTTAACATTTAATTTTGGACAGCTCCTGCTTCTCCTCTATGCCTATTTATTGAGATGTGGAAAAAATGGAAATCTGAACTGCACATAGCAGTCAAGATGTCAATTCACCATGGATTTAGGCAGGAACATATTGACATGCTGTATTTTACTCTCTACTTCTTTTTTTAATAGTTTCTATGATCTTGCTTACCTTTTTTTGACACCTATTTGACGCTTATATTTCATAGTGTCATCCAGAGAGTCTCAAGTAACTCCTTCTTGAATGGCAGAAGCTGATTTAAAGACTCTAAAATAATAGATGCAATTTATAGTTACTAAGAATATAAATATGTTAAATTTTTTGGCTACAAATAAAGGTACTACTAGGATTTTAGTTACAGATTACTGCATTTTAGTTTAGGTATTTTATATTATTTAAATTGGAACGGATATTCTCCTAATATCACCCTGGCTGAGTTTTTTCTTGCTCACTTTTTCCAAAGAATCTTGGATGTAAATCTCTCCCCAAGAAATCTGTGATTGTTATTTTGTTTTGAATCTATAAATAGCTTATTAAATGTTCAGATTCAGCTTTTCACACTTGCCAAAATGGAAGCAAGTGGTATAAACTAACTAACAATTACTGTTCAGAACTTCTGATGTATTTCAAGTGGTAATTATTCATGTACTTTACTCTTTTATGTATTCTCAAACTGCAAATATTTCTGTTTGTCCTTATGTCTTTAAATTGAGTCTGGTATTGAACTCGCACATCTCATTCCATACTTAACAACTCCGTATATTAAGGTTTTTAGTATTTTTAACCTACGGCACATAGATAAATTCTACATTCTTCACTTGTTTTAATACTCACTGCAGAGGTATAATTAAATTTATTAAAGAAAAATCCGGGTGGGTGAGAATGGGTCTGTATACAACAACTGGACAGTCTCTGAAATGGAGAAAAGAAACCAAACTAGAAATAGGTTATTTTTCTCTGTCTTCCTTTGTTATCTACTTAATCCATATTATGTGGTAAGGTACACTCCACATAGCTCCTTTTATGACTGTAATTCTTCTTTAAATAGTTAGAATTTAGCCTATTGAAACTGCCAGCAGATACTATCAGGAACTGGGATGTGTATTAATGACATGATAGTGTAGCAGCCCAGATATTTTATTTTGATTAAGTATCACACTGCCTATAAAATGCAATTGTGGTCCTCTTGAAATTAATGATTTTCTCATTAACCTCTAATTGTGCAGGATATTATACATCTTGTTTTCATGTAGTCTCCATACAGATAAATGGTCCCTTATGGACTGTGATTCAGATGAAATAAACAACGAGTTTCAGTAAAGTTAGATTCTCATAGAAATTTTCTACAGACTTAATTGTGTTTGCTTCAAGATTCTTATTCCCAAATTGAAAAGATTTTGAATTAATGAGGTCAAAATCAAAACTTTTATGAGGATGTGAGATTGATAGTAAATATAAACGGAGGTCTAAAGAGTCATTCCCTCAATAGTTCACCTAAGGGTTACTTGTGAGTAAACATTTTCATATGTTTTCCTGTGTCATTAATGCTTGTGTGTGTGTATGTGTGCGTGCATGTGCACGTGAGTATTAGGATCTCAATAATTTTTAGTTTCTAAACAACAAAGAACCTGTACAACAACTAACAGAGCCCAAACAGCAATATTACTAGATCTAGAATCACACAAGAAATCCTATTCCTGAAAAATACAGCCTTGTAAAGTAATGTAAGACAATTTAAAATAACACGTGAATGTACAGTATTTGACAAAAATCTGCAAATAGGATGGAGAGGGATATGTGGTTGTCCTGAGGAGCAGCAGTGTGCAACCTCAGAACTTTTTTTCCATTTTATCACCTGTAATCACTTCCAAGGGACTACTTTCTGCATTCTGTTTCTGCTCCAGATCTCTGTGGGATAACAATATGATTTTCTTCAGCATATCCCTGTTGTTTTGAGTATGGGTGTTCTGAAGGGAAGGCACACATCAGGCTCAAAGCAAAACTGAGGAAGTGGAGTGGCTGATGTATCAGCAAGAGGCCCATTATATGCTGATTCTGACCTTCAGGCAGAAACCTATTCCAGTATTACACATTTGTTTAACTGTTGTAAGTGTTCAAAAGAGCACTCATTTTTATCTGATCAGAAACACAAGCTACTTTGTTTCAAAGGGATGTTGTCCTCTTTGCCTGAAATATATCTTTCCGTTCTTGAGTACGGAAGTCAAGGAAACACTAAATATCAAGGACAAAGGATACAAATCAGAATAGTTTCAGATAAGAGGTAAGCTGTTACAAGGAAAGATGTAAAGTAATTTCTATATTTAGGAGAATTTATAAACAAAGGAGCTGATCCTGAAAGATTTAACTGCATAAAGTTGATAAATTTTAAGGATTGCTAGAGCATTCTCTAATAAATTTGAAGGCAAGACCTTAAGAAATCAATCATATACATATATACACATGCATAGGCATACACACACGTCTTTTTCACTGTACTATGCATGATTTCTGTCAAGAAAGTAAAACAAAAAAGGATCTCTTTGTAGACACTTCAGGACTGAGTGAGATGTGGTCTTAATGCAGGTCAGTCAAAGACAGCAGAATTCTGCCTGTTTTGACTCAAGTGTTGTATTTATGAATGACATTTTTGGCACAGTGTGAGCAAATGACTTTTCAGTTAATTCTCCCTCTTTGGCAAGCCATGCCCAGTCACAAAGGCATGTCATGTTAGATAGTGAAATATGTGCAATTTACATTACAAAATACCAATGTGTCTTTGCATCATGCCAGCGGAAAAAAAAATCAAGCTGATAAAATCCAGAAGACATCCACTTTGGGCTGTGTGAGTAATTTGGCACTGTGGACAGGAAAAGGATTAGAGATTATTATGTCTTTATTAAGTAATTCTTCTTTAATACTTCAGATATGAGTGATAACTAGTTCCTCGCATACTCATGGGAACATGATGAAAAGAGTTTGGATAGGCTTCCACAAATAAAGTATTCCCAAAAGTTACTCTTCCTAAAATCATGTTTCATATCATTAAGCAATTAGAATTCATAGATGGTTATAACCTGCCTCTGGTGAAAGCAAGCATCAACAGCTTGTTTTTAATTATCCATGTTACTATACTGTTTTTAAACTCTTTCATAGACCATAGTAAAAAAGATAAAAGAAAAAAAAAAGACAGTTTTAATAAATAATGCTGTTCTCTACAACAGTTATCCAAAGGAAACTACAGATATGTCATCCATATCATTTCAGTCCTCAACATCCACATGAGTGAAAGCAGAGGGGCACGTACTGACCTCTTCACTCTTACGACCAGCGATGGGATGCAAGGAAACAGCATGAAGCTGAACTAGGGGAGGTTTAGGTTGGATATCAGGAAAATGTTTTTCACCCAGAGGGTGGTTGAGCAATGGAACAGGGAACTTGTCACAGCACCAAGCCTGAAAGAGTTCAAGAAGTATTTGGCCAATGCTCTCAGGCACACGGTGTGACTCTTTGGGCGTTCCGCGCAGGGCCAGGAGTTGGACTCAGTGATCCTGATGGGTCCCTTCCAACTCAGCATACTCTATGATTCTATGATTCTGTATCAGCTGGGCAGTAATGAACCTTCATCTTTTGATTAAAGCTATGAGTTTTGACCAAAATTATTTTCAGGGATAAATATGGACATTAACATTGTTTAATATTTTCTTCTATGATCTGGACCTTGTGAAAGAATGCATCCTTGGCAAGTTTGTGGGTGACACCAAATTGCAGTACAGAGCTGATAGATGGAGGAGAGGTCTGCCTTCCAGAGGGATGTTAACAAGGAGGAATTGTCCCATTAGGAATTGCATGAAGTTCAACAAAGTCCTGCACTTGGAGCAGCATGACCCCATGAAATTGTCCAGGCTGAGCAACAGTTCTGCAGAGGCAGAAGTTGGGTATACTGTGAGCAACAAATTGAACATGGGTCAGTAGTGTGTTCCTTTGAGATGGTGACTCCTAACTATACGCTGGACTACATCATCCAAAGTATTGCTAGCAGTTTGAGGGAAGTGATTAGTCCCCTCTATGCCTCTGCACCAAGAATGGACCACTTTTGAAAGAGAAATATCAGCAAATCGAGATGACTGTTAAAGTGCCATCAAGATGGTTGGGAAATGGAGCTGAAGACATACAAGATCTGCTTGAAGGAATATGATTTGTTCAGCTTCAAGAAGAAATGGATTAGAGGTCTAATAAACTTCCGATATCTAATCGTGGGAGGTTAAAAATTGGATGATGGCAGACTATTTTTTAAAGTACACAAGGAAAACAAGCTGAGTGGTGCTGTTGGCACACCTGAAGGATGGGATGTCATCCAGAGGGACCTAGACAGGCTCAACAAGTGGACATATGGGAATCTCATGTGGTTAACAAGACCAAGTGCAAGGTGCTGCACCTGTGGCAACCCTCGATATCAATACAAGCTGGGGTATTAACAGATTGGAAGTAGCCCTGCTGGAAAGGACTTGGGGGTGCTGGACTTGAGAGGCTGGACATGACCCAGCAATGTGCACTTGCAGCCCAGAAAGCCATTTGTGTCCTGGACTGAATCAAAAGCAGCATGACCAGAAGGTCGAGGGAGGTGATTCTGCCCCTTTACTCTGTTCTAGTGAGACCCCACCTCGAGTCTGCATCCAGCTTTGGAGTTCTAAACACAGGAAGGACGTTGATCTGCTGGAGCTAGTCCAGAGAGGGTCATCAAGTTGATCAGAAGGATGGACCACCTCTCCTGTGAGGAAAAGCTGAGAGAATTGGGATTGTTCAGCCCAGAAAAGAGAAGATTTTGGGATGACACAATTGTGGCATTCCATTACCTGAAGGGAACTTACAGGAAAGATGAGGCAAGACTATATACAAAAGCATACAGTGACAGGACAAAGGGGAATGGGATCAAATTGAAAGAGACTAGGTTTAGATTAGATAATAGGAAGAATTTCTTTACTGTGAGGTTGGTGAGGCACTGGAACAGGTTACCCAGGGAAGTTGTGGATTTCCCCATCCCTGGAGGTATTCAAGGCCAGATTGGATGGGACTCTGAGTAACCTGGTCTAGTTGAAGGTGTCTGTTCCCACAGCAGGGGGTTGGAACTAGATGATCTTTAAGGTCTCTTTCCAACACAAACCATTCTATGATTCTAACAAAAACAATGGTCACAACCTGTAATAGGGAAATTCCAACTGCATATGAAGAAAAAACATTTTCATGAGACTGTTCAAACGCAAGAACAGAGATTATGTAGAACCTTAGTTTTTTCCTAGGTTTTTTGATGATGCTGTGATTTTTACCCTAGATCTGGGACACATTTTTGTCTTAAGTCTGAAATTTTAGGTTTAACTGAAGTAATCAGGATATCTGAATCATTTTTCATGGCTGATGATACATAGGAGATCATCCTGTAAGTAGTTATCTGCTTTGGCCTAATTTTTAAAACAGTGTGAAGGGCAGTGAATATATGAGACCTTCCAGTGACCACTATTATTATAGGGAAAAAAAAAGTGTAAAAATTATCAGTTGGTTACTCATTTTCTCACAATGGAAATTAAAAATTAAAAGCCAGGAGAAGACATTACTCTAATTGTATTCATTACATGAAAGAATCCTGTGCAAAAGGTAGATGAGTTAAGGAGCTAAAGGAACCATATGCCTAACTTAGATATCTAAAATTAGACAAAATTAATCCAAATCTTCATGTCCAGATGGAAGATCATATGAAAAGACAGTCATGAATGAGACAAAATAATTATTTGTGTGTAAACAGTGTATTCTTTTCAGAGGAACAGTTGCCAGTTAATTACAGGTTGTGAACTCCTTATATACACCATGGAATGATTCATGAGGGCATTTGGGGAAAGATTTTGTAATAAGGGTCAGACATTCACATTCTCAGATGATGTAAATCAGTCCTTTTCTTTTTGCTTCTTTCAAGATACACCACTGTATTCCATCACAAAATCTAGTGAACAGACACCAAATGTACAGCTTCACAGTTAGAATATCATATATTTGCATTTAACTATTAAATAGTATAGTCAATTAAATTTAATTCTGCCAGTGAAACCAGTTCTACAGGTCTGCAGCATTAAGCACAGGAACTGGATTTTGTTATTCTCTAAGTCTTTGCAACTACAGCAACAACAAAAAATGGTAGCCTGAAGCCATTCTACAACAAACTGTGATCTTGTCAGGTCTTATCAGCTCAAAAAAGTTGGTCCTGATGTGGAGACTGCAACAGGGAAAAATGAGCTTAAGGGATGCTTCTATCTTTTCAGTTTCTCTCTGGTACTGCTACAGCAAATGGTTTCAATCTTGAATTCATGTTTTCCAGCTGACTTTTTTTCTGATTATAGTTGTCTGTCCCTGTCTTTCCTGAGTTTAAGTTTACTGGCTTCTAGCCTTCTCAGTGGGTAAGAAAGCAGAAATATGGGATTCATACTCTGCTGGTACATACAGGGAATATGTTAGCTTTACATGGTTCTATGGCTACATGTTATTTCCATGCAAACAATTTATCAGAATGTCTTTTTTCAATCTTGAAGAAAGAACTTTTGTGTAACATGAAAATAAAAAAAAAAAAAAAACTAGATGAGGGAAAATTTTATGTAGAGAAGGAACATGAACCAAGTCAAAAAGGAAAATATATAAAGAAATATATCAATATCCTGAGATCTTGTTTATAAATTCATGGAGACAGGGATTAACTTTTCTTTGTGAATTCATGGCTTTATTACACGTATGGTTTGTTGTGCAATGAAGGACCTAATATAATAGGGCATGCAGGGAATTGAAAGGGAAAGAAAGAAGGAACTTTACACATGGTTAATAACGTAGGAGGGAAGAAAAGGAAAAAACCACAAAATTGATAGAAAGAAAAATAAGAAAATAAAAGTGATAAAAGAAAAAAAAAGATAAAATAAAGTGAATTAAAAGACAAGATAAAGAAGAAAATATTTGAAAAAGAATGAAACAAGACAACCAAATCTTGTATTAGATGTAATCATACTGTTAGCTAGGACACTTAGCTCACATGTAACAACCTACAAACTCTCCTCTAAGCTCAAATATCTTAACCTCAAAGTGAATCTCAACTGACTTGCTTAAAAACATCAATAATATGAATATGTTTTCAGTAGCTGGTGCCTTTAGAGTTTATCTGCTTCCAAAGATTTCCTTACTTTTGGTCTTCTTCATGACTGCTATTTCTTCCATGAAAATAAAAAAACCACTTAATAATCAGACTGAAGGTACACATAGTGTACCTCTTGCCTTTGGGAACAGCCAGAAGCTGATAATAAAAGACCAGCATAAAAACTCTTGATTTGGAAATATTTATTGAATTCCAAAATAATGTGTTCACCATTATACAGAATAGAAGAATACCTGAGTTTTTTTCCTGTTCTCATTCTCTGTGGAGGAGAGCTGGAGCACTTTATTTTCTGGGGCATCTGAATACTTCACTGTGTAGCTCAGAGGAAAAGTGTGTTTCCTCAGCATCCCTCTTTATTAATTTCCATTATTCTGAGACAATATGCTTCCTCTGAAAGGGTGTGGGGACAGAAGCAATTTTTGTGATAGTCCTTGTTCTCTTCAGTAGTGAAGTCTGTAATTTTGTCTGGCCTTTACTCTATGGAAGATGCTTAGAATTCACCTGTGTGAGGATGAGACACAACACACCCCTTTTCAGAATTCACATGAGTCAAAAGAACATGTTCAGTTTATGTTTCATTTACTGACTGATCCCAAAAAAATTCTTATTCAGAGGCATTACAGCAAGGAATAAGAATAAAGGCAAAAAGAGAGAGAGTGAAAGAGAGCAAGTACTCTCTGTATAAGCTTGTTCACAATATGGGGGACTCAATAAAGTAAAGAAAATATACCCCTTAGAAAAAAAAGCATGTGTTTTCTACAAATAAGTAAATTTCGGTAAAAACAAATAAAATTTCAGGAAAATCTAAGCTATTCATTGGAGTCTGCAAATCCCAGAAAAATAAACATAATGTATGGAAAAAAAAATCTAGATCCTTTTGTCCAGGAGGTTCAAGAAACCGTGCTGTGAGGGCTATTCTAGTCCCATGTATGTTATAAGCCAGAATCCACAGTAATCTTTAAGAATGGCTTCCCAGAGAAAAGGGGAGAGTATGCCATAGTCTGTTCTTTCTGAGGCACACCATAGTTTCTTTTTTTTGAAACAGTACTGCTCTTTTTAGATATATTTGTTGATAGAGCTCATTGATTTCTGTTGAGATTTCTATCAGATAGCACCTTGGTAAGTTTATAAGGTGAAGCAGGAGAGATACTGTTGTTATTATTTCATGACCTGGAAGACCTTTCCCAGATTTAGAAAGTAATCCTAAACAATCAGAGCTCAGTCTGCACAGTGATGTATATAAGCCTTTAGAAATGTTGTAGGAGTATCATTGCAATTCATATGAGTATCTGTCATTAATTTCAGCATATCTAATTGAAGGATGCTGCTCAATACACTGAGACTTTTTCATTTCTTTGAATATTTGGCACATATATATCAAATCTTAATACCTGACAAGAATAAGTACTTTCCTTTGTGAAAGAAAAACATATCATCATTCCTTTAAGAGTTTGTCTCTGCGATTATGTCTTTAGTACCGTCATCATTGGGAATGAGGAATATAGGAATATATCTTTTATTGTGTGAAAGTTTAAATTCCTTTGGTTTCTTGCAGCTACCTTCAAGTGTTACAATATTGATTATTTAAATATCTGTTGATGCTCTGAGTATTTTCATGCCGACTGACAGATTCCATTACTTTATCTGCTGAGGAATTCAGATTTGTTAAAGTTATGAAAAACAGCGCTGTGTACAAATCATCAATCTCTCTCCGTTGTTAGCACTGAGATGTTATGGAGACAGCTGGCATTTCCTTGACATGTTGTACGATGTCCCCAAAATCTCTCATCTTTCTAAACTTGACAGAAAGAAAATTAATAGCGCAGACAGTGATTTGTCATTTTGAGGACTATCCAGGCAGCCCAGTAATACTGAACGTACTAAATGTGCTGTTCACCATAGTAATTTGTGCATAGATTCCGCAGTGACATAAGGACCAAAGTGGCATTTGGTGGGTTGCACAGGGAGGTTAATTGGTCTCTTTAAGTAGTGGGCAGTTAGAGCATCAGCACCTCCTGCTCGGGCGCTGTTCTTGATGCCTTAAGATGGCAGCAGAGCACTTTGGCTGTGGCAGAGGACGTGCGAGCTGGGCTTGACAGTCCGGCTGAGGAGGGGAGAGTGGTTTGTAGATAACTTCTGTAACACGATATGAAATTAAACTGTTTTAATTTAAGGGACATGAAGTTTTAAATCACAATCTTGTGTTTCATCTAACAGTATCCTTGTATTTTTTAGAGGGAAATACCTGCTGTTAAGGTATGACAAGCCATTTAAAAGTTGAAATATCTGATGTGATAGAAAGAATGATACTGCAGAAAGGAATTACAAATCACATCTTCTAAAGCTACCTTGCGTTTCTTTCTGGAATACTATCTTCATTTGCAGTTTCATTTTTAGATAGATACTCAAGGCTTAATACTAGCCTTAATGCCTTGGACTCTTGACTTTAAATTATGACTGTGCAATTAAAGTCAAATTAATGTAGGAAGAACTTTACCTATTCAAAGACATTAATTAAAGAAAATCAGACCTTCAACTTGTAAAAAAAATTAAATTATTAAAACTATTAAAGACTGTGCGAGAAAACTAACTTCATTCTCCACATTTCACTCAAAGGCTAGTGATGTGTTTGTCAGAGGTGCAAACAGAGCCTGGCTGCTTATCCAGTAGTAAATACAAAATGTGTGTGGGTTCTTATGCTGAGGATTTGTGAAATTTTATGAAGCTTTTCCTAATGTCCACTCTTTTCTGTGTTATGTTCTTTAGGGATAGCAAGTTTGTGGTCCCACTTCCCATCCCTCCATCACAGTCCCAACAGGTTGCGGCACATAAGCGCTGTATGGCTGCATTTCTGTTTATTTCATGGAGCCATCTGTAAACTAACACAAATCTGATGGCTGCTCCCAGAGGAATGGAAAATTATTCCCTACTTAATGTTGTTCAGTAAGACACAATAGGTCCCAGTATATAATTCGAAAACAGGGACTGCAGCTGTATTTTACCTTTGTAAAACTGGAAGCTTGATGAACCTCTGTCTGCATCTACCCTTGAAAAACAGAGCTCCACATGTTAGTTTCTTTGCATCTGACTATCTGAGAACAGGTAAAAAAGCAGATGTAAAATCTGGCCTTTGTTTTAATCTCAAATCCTTTGCGGGTGTATGAAAACACCTATTATCCCTGTTAAGTTATTTATTTGTTAGTTTAATCCATGACATTCATCTCATTTGTGTCAAGTCTGAATAATTAAAACAGTCTATTAGTTTAATGTTTCAATCAGTAATTTGCATACTAGGGATTCAATCTGCCATTCTTATACAATGAAACTGGGAAAGGCCTGAGCTGCTCAGCACTGATGTAGAGCACTGTATAGATTAAAAAAAACAAGAAGTTAAAAATATGAAGCAGAACACTTTTTGTGTGTGTGTGTGTGATTCAGCTGACATAGGCAAAAGAAAGAGCTTCTTAAAGAGTTTAAGAAGTGCTTAAACTGTAAATGATAGCTCTGATTTTCTACAGAACTGTGCAAAGTCTGTGTCCTGTAATCTGTGAATTGGTCATTGTTGCCCTTTCTTCCATATACACCCTAGAAATTCAGTCTTTAAAAGAACACTATAGAAAACAGTGTGCTGCTCATTTCTTCCTTTACATTCATCTCAAATGAGTATCTGTTTGTGCAGCTAGTATGTGCACATTTTCCTGCAAATATAATGTATTCTTTATTTGAATAAACAGCTGCCTCAGCCCCTCTTCAACACTGAGTACTGAGCACTAACATCTTGTCCTGCTTACCAGTTATGAAGATAGGGATGTAGAGAAAAGGCTACAGCTAACAGGTTTATGCAAAATCTAAGTTTACACCTGGCAGATCTGCTGTCCAGGATGGGATGATGACACAAAGCATCACTATTCTGTTCCTACTTTTGTCATCCATTGCGACTCAAACCTGTCAACAGGGATGCTTAAAATATTTTCTTCTGGAGATGTTTACCTTTGTACAAGTAATTAATAAGAAGACTACTAATCATTAGTGAAACCATTGTTGATATTCAGGCACCCAGCTGAGAGATATTTTAGCTTGAAGTCTAGTCTTGGCTGCAGTTCTTTTTTAAAGCACCAACTCAAAGTGAGTGATGATCAAAGATTATTCTCAAAAAACACAGTGACATAAGCATTGTATTTGGAAGTGGAAGATATTAATTCAAACTCAGCTGAGTAGGAGAGAGTCCAAGACCAGGATTTTCACCTTGGAGAAACTGGGATTACAAAACTCAAGGTAGATGGGAAATGGTTCTGTGAATCTACCTATTTTCTTGCAGAAATCCTCAAATAAAACATAATGGAGGTGGTGAAGGATCGGGAGCACTAGTCTTATGAGGAGTGGCTAAAGGAGCTGGGACTGTTTAACCTGAACAAAAGGGGACTGAGGAGAGACCTTATTGCTCTTTACAACTACCTGAAAGGAGGTTGTAGTGACATAGATGTTTTCTTCTCCCAGGTTTCATTTTCTTTCAATTTCATAGCGTGATTTTATTTCTTTTTCTATTTGCTTGTATTTTGCTTTTTATTAAGCCATAAGAGCAACACCCTCATCTATTCTTTTTAGAAATGGACTACTTTTCCTACACCCGAAATGTACCCAGCACTTTTGGAACAGGAGGTAGTCACTGACATCACACATATAAACCAGCAATGCAAAATGGTCTCCATAGAGCTATGCTGATTTATCAGATTTTCATGATATTGGTGTACAGCTGTCAGTGATTCTTAATTTACAATTACTATGTCAAGCTACTAGCATCCATAAACATTCACCTGTAGGGTAGTTTTGGAATGAAAAAATAATATTATAAGTTTCAGAATGTCTTATTTTGGGCTAAATTTCACAATTTTATTTTAAATTTTACTATCAAAATACTATATTAGGTATTTTGTAATAAAACATTTTTAAACTGAAGCTTTATTTCTTCATATAAATGTTTGCTAGCATTAAATGAGTCTAGTTAGTCTCCTGAGTTAGTCCCTGACTGTGTTTCTGAAATTCATTATGTTAAAGTACATGCTGTAAAACCAATGTTTTATTTGTATGGATGAAATAATCACAAGCCACAGCTAAGCTTCCCAACCTGACAGCGTATATGAAGGATGTTGAAAATGTCTACATGAAAATGTGAAACAAAGAATGCCACATGAAGCTTTTAAAAATGCCTTAAATATTGAGAAATAAATATGTGGTAGGCATGGTAATTTCATTTATAATAAATGAGACTACTGTAGAATAATTCAGTCTGGTAATTGAATATGATTTTTCAATTGATTGATTTAAATGAGTTAAAGCAAGAATACACAGAATAAATGCTAAAATGTGAATAAAATTGTGGGTTCTTTCAGACACTCGGCTATTTTGGCATTACAGTACTGCATCTAAATTACAAATGAGCTCAAGGGCAGGGTACCAGACCAATGACTGTATGTAATTTATGTGGGTTAAGAAATGCACCTTATATACAGAACTAAGGATTTATTGCTAGATTAATTAAAGTATTATCAATCTAATTAAGGAGATACTATTAACTCAGTCACAATCAATTACTATAACATCTTATAATGACAGAATTGAAACTGACAAAGACAAACATTCCGGTAGCAACCCTCTTTCTTGGTGTTAGGCTCACTCCTACAATCTGCCCAGCATGCTGAGGTCAAAGGCACTAGTCTTCCTCAGGAAGAAGATATGCAAGTATGGTGCATTGTCAACATTCTGACTCATTTGGCAGTAAACATCTGTTATTGACAGAGGATGGCTTCCTTCTTGCTCTTCAATGTGCTTAAAACTCTGTTTATGTTTGCTGACAGTTTACTTACCTCATCTTTATTCACCAATTCTCACTTACATGTGCTGTTGTTTTACTATGTATGGAATGTTTTGCATACACTGCATATTTATTCTTTGTTTCTTTTTTTCCTGAAAAGAATTTTTTTTCCCCAGTTCACAAGGCTGCATGCCTTTAGTGAGTAGTAATTAAACATTTTTTGTATGACACATTTTTATGGCCCTGGGCTGACCGGTATCATGTTTTCAAGGCTTACACCGTGATATTTACTCATACTCTGAGAGTCTCTGTTTCAAGCTCTTGATTTTCTTCAACAGCCTTCAAGCTGTAGTTTACCAATAACAACTAATATTTTGTTAGCACAAACTAATCAGATAAGCAGCCTTTCTGGAGTGACACTGAATATATCAGTCTACAAAAAACGTAAGTCATTGCCACACATAGAATAAGCAACACATCCTCTCTTGCATAAATTCACTGTTGGTGGAATGACTATTTTCATTCTGGTTTACTCTGCTGCATGATAGGCTTTCACAATATCAGCAAGCTAATGCAAGCAGGATGAATTAGCAGTTGCTGATGAAGTTTTACATGTATTCTGTAAAGTCAAATCTATTCCGTCTACGTACTTTAGGGGGCTTTACATGGGTGTCACATAATCACAGATGAGTATGCTACTTAACCATTGGGGAATCTGAGCCTCCTGACCTAGAACTTCCAGGCTACAAGCAGGCAAATATTTAACACAAACAGACACATTGAGAATTGCTCTCAAAGGATAAGGCATTTTATTTTGAATTTCCTAATATCTTTATGAGAAAAAGAAGTAATGAAATGATGAAGTGATCACAACTAAAAGAGAAAGTTGCTGTGGTTTGCAGAGAGAAAAAGATTTACCAACAATCTTATATCATTCTCATTTCAACTTGGAGGAAAATACCAGCTGGTGGCATGCTTCATAATGGATGTGTTTTTTTTAAATCCTGTTTTAAATTTTGTTGGTTTTCTTTTCTTTAAAGCTAAATTGCAGCTCTTAGTGCCCTCCATGGAACGTTCACACAATAAGAAAGACCATGGGATGAAATATGCAATGGCACAACAAAAGGGCAGAGTTAAAAATGAAACAATCTGCTCTAAGGAACAGAGAGCTGGGAATCTGAAAAGCTCACAGACAAATTCTGCTCCTGGTGCTATGGTACCTCTTGTCTAGCTTTGATCAAACGATTTCCATTTTTTGCCATTTTACTCATCTATGTTAGAATAAATGTCCCTGATAGGATGAGAGTTCCTGACTACTTTGATACACAAATAGTACTATTGTCTAGTAGGTGTTATATAACTTCAGTCATATGCATATATTCAAATATCATAATACATGTTCCATATTCAATTTCAAAAGGTTAGTTCTTGATAGCTATAATTTTTTTAAATATCAAGTAACCACCCTGAAGACTTTTTTTTCTGACAGTCATAGCAAGAAAAAAATGTTCTGCACAATCTGTTGTCTCTTTGAAAGTATAAGTGGAAAACAATTATCTGAAGGTGGTAAATTTATTATTTTTTTTTTTTTTTAAGAAAAAGTAAATTCTAGAAACAGTTAAGTGGAATCTTGGAATGATGGATCTGAACAAAGTAAAATAATTTTTACAGCTGAGATTAAGTATGCCAACTGTTTTACATAACAGTATTTTATAATTGATTTATGATTACTGAAAAGAGGAGCTTATAAAGACATCTTCGAAGGACCTTTTAATCCAGTTGTTCTAATAGAATCTGCTAAAACAATTAATAATGCATATAACACTTTACTATGCTGTCATTTTTCTTTCCTAGTTAATGGATATTGCTTTCAATTTTGTGTTCAATTACGCTGATTAATTAAGCTTTTTTGTCCCCTATTTGTATTATTGGATTAAATCTTACAGAAGTTTCACTTTGGGGTAATTAAACATAATTTTAATAAGAAAAAACTAATTTTTGTTTGTTTGTTTATCTTTATAAATACCCTTCTAATCCTGCTGGTACTTTTTTTCTCATGGAGAAAGCCAAGAGGGAGACATAGTTATGTAAATGTTTCAGAATATACTTAATTTTTTTCTCTGCACATGAACTAGAAAAGGAAGGAATTATAGCATGAGGGAAGGGATGCAGGTCTGGATCTTCCAGATAATCACAGTCTTACAGTCCTGGCTTGTTTTCTCTTTTACTTGTTATAAAGCCCAAATCAGACATATCCCACTATGCTCCCTTTGCAAGTAGTTTTCAGTTTGAAGGTCCAGTTATCTAGATACTTAACTGAGTGATGTTCAGCTGCAATGGCACATATATAACAGACTCTTAAGACACTTCTAGCTGCCCAGGTCTTAATGGAAGATCTCATAGAACTTTATTTTCATCTAAGTAACATTTATAAGAGCCAGAAGGGATCATACAAATCAGGGAAAAAAAACCTACCCAAAATATTAGGGATCAAATTGCCACAAGATTTTCTTGCTTACTGTTTAAATATAATGTTTAATGCCACTGACAGAACTGCAGTAGGTGACATTGTGGCTGATTTTCTAGGAGACAACTTACCTTTGGCACAACACCAGCCACATCTACTTGCAATTTGGCTTCACTGTAGGCAGATTAACCAGTGTGCCACAGATGTGGCTCCTTATTTCCAGAGTTCAGAGGCTTTCACAGAAGAAGAAAATGGACTATGATTACAAACTCCTACATATATAGAAAATTAGGTTGATTAAAAAAACAACTCAAAACTGTTTTATTCAGTACAGCTCAGAACAAGGCTGAAGGGAGATGGTGAAGTTTTAAAATACATTTTCTAAAATGTTCTGAGTCAGTCAAGAAGAGGAAAATCACAACAAGGTGGCTAGTTAGCTAACCCACCTGAACCCTAAACATATTTCCAAACCTAGATGAACTCTTGGAAGCTGACACTGTTGAGCTAAAAACTTTTACATTGAAGAAAGACCTTTGGGAAACAGTCCCTTTCAGTGGTGCTTTCTGAATGTGGAGATAAATGATGGGGGCAATAACTTCTTGTTTAATGTTATCTTTCTTTTCTGCCACCCTATGTCTTACAATGCTTCCCCAAGAAAGAAAGAAACATCATTTTCTATCCAAGAAGTTTCTCTAGAATTTTATGCCATTAATTTATTCTGTATTTTTTAAACCAAAGTTAGGGTACTTACAGGTCTTGTCTTCTCTCTTCCTGCATTGCACTGGAATTGAGACCCTTCTATACCATTTCACTGAAATTGGCCAATAGAGGTGCAGATCTATTTTTCATGAGAAGCTAAGGTGCAAACAATTTGTATGTTGCATTCTCAGAATACATAGTGCACTATGAATAATTTTAGAATTTCCTTGCAGGCAATGTTTGAAAAAGATACTGTTTCTGGATTTTTTTCTCTATTAGCAGCAACCATCTACTTCACTTCAATGACACTATCCCCTCTTCCTAGGGAGGTGAAAAAGCTTTAGTATACACTATTCATGGTCACCTCTTGCCTACTCTTAAAATTACTTTTGCAGGTTAAGACTATCCCCTGAACATGCTTGTGGCAGCATCAAGGTCTTTTCTTTAAGTCGCTTGTAATTATCTTCCATGAAATTACAGAAATATATGCCCATGTACAAAGCTTCATTTTAAATCTTAATCTTTCCATTGATAAATAAATCCAAATAACATTATGTTTATCTTCCTTCGTTATGACAAGCACTCTTACAATGGAAATGGTTGTTGACTCAAAGACAGACCCTGCAGCAAGTAAAAAATAATTGTGTCAGACTCTAAAAATGTGCAAATTAGTTCCAAATCCTTAACAATATCTTTACATGGCCAATCTTAGAAGATTTTACGTATATTGTGACAACATAGAGTCCCACAGTAATGTAACAGCTGAACATAGTTTTTCTTCATAGATACATAATCATCTATGAAATTAGTCACTGAATGAATTTTATGCATATAACATCATGTTATTTAAGCATATAAAAAGATAACTAACATAATAGTTGTATTGAGAATAACCACTACAACACTTCTTTATTATTTAAATATAAAATTAAGATGTGGAATTGAATATCACAACCATGATTTAAATGAAGTTTACATTTTGATGTCATTTTAAAGTTACTTTTTCCCTGTGTGGTGGGTTGACCTCAGCCTAATTGCTCACTCACTTCCCCAGAGAGTTGACAGAGAGAATCAGAAAGCAAAAAAGGGGAAAAACTCATGGGTCAAGAAAAAGACAGTTTAATACTTGGGAAAAACTTAAACCCACTCACCACTCCCACAAGCAGAGCAAAGCCCAGACAACCTCTGAGAAATAACTACTTTGGAACATCCCTCCTGTTGTAGCATGCCTCTCCAGTTGTATTGCTGAGCATGGCTTTTATGGTACAGAAAATCTCTTCTCTTAATTTGTACCAGTTCCCCTGGCTGTGTCTACTTCTGATATTTTGTCCTTCCCTAGAAGGATGACTCCAAGCAAGGGAGTCAACTGGGGGAATTTCTCTAAAATTTCACTACTTGAAACATCACTGACGACACAGTCTGGATTTCAAATTGGGAGTACATTTTGAACAGTCTGTTTGAATATATTGATTATAGAAGGTACCTCAGTGATTACTTTTTTCACTGCTAAAGTTAAGGGCAGGAATGAATGTCATCCTGACATTTTGCGCTACTTTCGTAATACCACAAAAACACTCACAATATAAACTTCCACTCAGCTTCTGCTTTGCAGTCATAATTCTATTGTGGGAATTTTCCACTACAGAATATGAGCTGCACTACAGATGAAAAACCATGCACTGTATTGCAAAATATGACTGCATGGATTAACAAATTCCAGTTCTATTAATCTAATATTTTTTAAAAATTAAATTGTTTCAGACTAAAATAAATAGAAATCACCATGGATTAAATGAAATTGTGGGTTTAAAAACTGTGGTGTAATGCAGGAATGTAAATAGTCAGACAGAATTTTGAACCATACTGTGGAAACTCCTTTTTCTTTTGACACTGTAAAGTTGCGTTTAAAATTAGCACTCCCTTGAAAGCTGACAACTGGATCAATGGGCACTTTGAAGCAGATGTGAGTCATTACGAAAGTCTAATCCTTTCTTTTTCTTTTCTTTTTTTTTTCTCCTGATAAATTAATAAATAAATCCAAATATATAAATTAAGGAACAAATAAGGTACTCTTTGTAGTGCTGTAAACAGACTGTGACCTAAAACATTTGTTCAGCACTCTATTTTGTTAACAACATCAGATTCAGTTCACTGGCTCATATTACCTGGAGACAGAAAGAAAATTGGTTGAATTAATTAGGAAATTTGCAAGACAGGTAATTCATGTTTAAGACTCCAGAAAACATACACCATGTTTCATAATAGTAACTGAATTGCTTAGCTGATACGCAGACGATGTGCAAATATAACTTTTTTTTATACAATAGAGGTATTATTTATACAATAGAGGTACAAAACAAATCCAGATTGAAATGAGAAATCTCATCCATCAAATCAGAAACTACTCACAGTAAAATTTCATATTTCAGGGCTAAATATATATGCAATTTACATAAATCACTTTGTTTTCACATAAAAATAAGAAAACTTGCAGGAAAAATATCTTATGTACACTAGAAATCAAGTAGATGCTAAATTTTTATTATTTTTACTAAATTTGTCTCTAGATTTACTTTATTCTAGTGTAGTTATGGCAAGGAAGAACTTGAACATTCTGATGATGATGGACACTTTAAATGAGTGTTATAAAATGAAAACCTTTAAATTTGAAGGGAACTGTAAATGCCCTTCATATGATTCCGGTGTAATATGAGGTAAGGAATGACTGTAACATCTAACAGTTGTACAACTTCTTGCAAGTAAAAAATTACGGAAGTCAATTATAAATCTAAACATCTTTCAGTAATGCTATTCTCTACGCACATCCCATAGGCTGCTTTTTCATTGACATAGGGGAAAGCTGGATAAAGTTCTAGTGGAGTGCTAAACTGCATTAAAGAGCACAGTCTGAAGCACAAATTTAAAAATATGCTAAAATATCAAATACATTTGTGCATTGGGTAAAAAAATACATCACTACATTAACACATATTTTGGTCCACCATGGAAATACTTTAGTGTCCATATAGAAAATCATTCCTTTCTATTATTCATTTTCAATGCCTCTGAATTACTTTACTAGTACTTGTTGCCTTTCTCCTCTGAGTGTTTTTTTTTGTCTGCTTTTCTAAATTCCACAAGTCTATATTGGGTAATGGAACAAGAAAAAACAAATAGTGATGGATCATTTATAGATATTTTAAGATTATACTGCCTTCCTCAACCTTAAATATTTCCTGAAATATTTATTAATTTATTATTACTTATAATAAAAATTACCAGATCTGCATCAGGCTTATAGAGTCACTGCTTATTGATCTGAGGTTTGACTGGTGAGTCCCTGAAAAACCACTTCATGCCATTACTGAAATTATTGTTTGCTACCTTTTCACTTTGAAAAATGTAGTCACTTGTACATAGTATTTAACCAGGAAATGGAACACCATTTTAATATAGGAAACATAATAATAATAATGGCCAGTCTTCGCGAACAAAGATCTTGGGAAAGGTCTTTTACCTTTCCAGCCTGCGCAATGGATTTTTTAGGTGAGACACAGCATGCGCTGAACTGAGCCCACCCTTTAATCCTAAGGTTCATCTGCCGGGGCCAAGCAAGCTTGGACAATGGCAGTGAGGTCCTCAGGACCTCAGGACGTAGGTTTGTTTAGAGTGACCTTCTCATAGATGGATGACCTCACAGGGCTAACAAGCTCCATCTGCCCGGGGGACCAGGAATCGAACCTGGGTCACAGCGGTGAGAGTGCCGCATCCTAACCACTAGGCCACCAGGGGTCCCATATAGGAAACACTCCTAAAGGAAAACCATGAGGGTATGTAAAAACTGAAATGACAGTACTTAAGATACATTGGCCTAAAGTGTATACTAGTTCCACTAATATCTCCAGTGGAAGGGTTGTTTGTGAACTTTCTGTCCTAAAAATTTCTGCAGAGTATTTCCATCATCTTAACTTTCCTTTACATGATTTATAAATTCACGATTCACAGTGTTAGATGGATGGACAGACATTCCTGATATATTTAATACAGGTGCTTGTGCAACAATCTTATTTTATGTTATTTTCACAGGGCTATAATATCCTACACAATAGCTATATTCATACAGATAAATAAAATTAAGATGTTCTGTTTCTCTGCATCTGATGGAAAACTGCAGCTCACAAGACCATTAGTTTGTGATCTTATCCATCTGTGGCCTTGTTTAGCTTACCAATATATCTCCTTCCAAACAATCATGCTAAAAGCAACAGTGGATGTTCTGCACCTGCCTCAAATCTGTTTCAATGTTCAATTCCTTTCGCCATCAGAAATCTTCCCTTAGTATTTGTTTGGTCTCCCTGCTTCATTTTAAGCTTAGTGGTTGGGCATCAAGAATGCAGTATATTCTTTCTTTTCGCCACAATATGTATTTGAAGATATCTATATTTACATTAAGAGAATATAATGAAAAAGTTATCATCAGAACAAAAGAGTTCTTTCTAGGTCAAGTTACACATATGATTTTTTCTGCATCTTCTTTGTTCTTCCTCATCATTACCTACCTTAAAGACAAATAACATGGGTATGACATAGATATTCACAGAAAATTGATACTGACAATTATTTTACTACATGTTTTCCTAAGGTCCTAACGTTAGAATTAGTTTGACTAATGTGGCAAATTGAAATAGAACTGACTGATCAATAATTTTCCACTTATTCTTTTAGCTCAAAAATAGTAAAACATTTGTCCTTACCCAGTGTTTTGAAATTTCATGCATACTCCATGGAAGCTCTTGGGCAGTTCTTTGTGTATACTATTACAAATTTATTTAAAACATCTCAAAAGCATCTAGAAATCTTACTGTATCCTTTTACACGTCTTTTGCTGATTTTCTTTTACCTGCTAAGTCCTATCTCTTCCACCCATTAGTTTCCAATCATTACAAAATTGCATGCAGAGAAATCAATTTACCAAAGTAAAATTTACAGCATTAAATAAGTCACATTTGTTTTTGCTGGTATAATAAAATTCTGTTTCATCAGTGTAATGAAGAATACGCTTTCCTAGTGACTTCAGAGAGACCAAGATTTGGAATTCTGTCCTCATCCTTAAGTTTTTAGGATGAAAGTATTTTTTAATGCTCTCTTTGCCAACCAATTTGGGCACTCATTCATTCTCACTGAATTTCCAACAACACTTTTTTCCAGTTTGAGTTGTTAATCTGTATACCTTAATCTCTTTGAGCTTAATCCATTAAACATATTTTTTTTGCATTAGGTATGTTGCTTCACAGTGCATGCCACAGTACAATTGACTAAGCAGCTTTAGATGTTGTATATGAAAGGAAAAGCATATTAAAGTAAAATTACACAAATCCTTGTTTGGTCTTTTTTGAAAGTAGGGGACAAAGTTTGTTTGAAACACAAACTTTACAGAAAGGCAGAAAGATTCACTTTATGTAAGTAACATCAACAGTTTTATAACCTTAGAATCCCAGGTACTACACAGATGTGAAGAAAATGTTTAAAACTTTGTAAGTATTCACTTTTATGAAGCCATATGAATGTATTTGTACTGTAGGTTTGTATGCTGTCAGCAAACATGAATCTTATCTTTCTTCATTGACACAAAGAATAGCCCAGGTGATTACCTTAAAAGAAACATAAAATATTCTCATTACAAAAACTTGCTGAGGTCAATCTTGGCCTATAGCCTTAATCATGAACCTACAACACCGCCATAGTCAAGGCAGAAAGGTGACAGAGAAAAATGGTGAGTAACTAAGCCCCACAAAGCTACTCATTCATTCCCCTGCCAATGAGACCATGGAGAGCAAAAGTGACAAAAAGTCACGGATCAAGATAAAGACAGTGTACTAAGTGAAACAAAACTCTGTGTGCAAGCAAAACAAAATAAGTCCTTTATTCACGACCTCTTGTCAGCAGGCAGCTGTTTAGCCACTTTCTGGACTGAGTTTTTAATGGTTACTTGGGAAGGCAAACACTGTAAACAAGAATGTCCCTCCTTTACCCTCTTTTCCCTGAGGTTTTATTGTTAAGCACAACACCATAGCATACAGAGTGTCCCTTTGGTCAGTTGGGGTCAGCTGACCCAGCTGTGTCCTCTCCCAGCTCCTTCCCCATCTCCAGCATACCCACTGAAGAAGCAGAGTGAGAAACAGGTATCACATCAAACACGCTGGTGTGTTATCAACACTCTTTTAGACACAAGTCAAAAACACAGCAACATACAGGCTACTGTGAGGAAAATCAACTTCATCCCAGACAGCTCTTGCACAATCTTTACCCCTTATGCCATATGATTTTCATCATGCTCAGGCCTTCACCATCCAATATATCCTTGTTAGGCAGCAACCACCTTCCTGTCCTTTCATACATACACAGGGCACCAGAGCAGTCACATCTACCAGGCTGGAACTGTGGCCATCCAGGCTGGAAACTGCTTCCTGAATCCCAAAGTCCACAAGTTCTTAGCGCTTAAGAATATAGTTCGCACAAACCCCACTCAACTTCCCATTACCATTGTTCCTAAGTTGAATTTTTTTTTCCATAAGATATTGAAAGTTCAATGCATGGAGGTTTTAAAACTAAAAAGCCGTATTCTGTTTTTTCCCTTCAAATATAAAAAATATTTATGCACTTGTACAGCAAACTATATTCAGTGTGTAAAATAGAAAAATGTTCAGTGAACAGAATTAATAGATTATTCATTTATCTCAATTTATGAGACACTCAAATTATCTCAAATGAAAGTCATGAGTCTCAGAACAGTTCTGTAAATAGTTTCTCTGAGCTTTTTTTTAGTAATACATGCAAAATTAATTTGAACTTTGAGTCATCTTTTCTAAGTCTCAGCAACTGGTTCAAGTATCTAAGGCCTTAATTCCACTACAGAGATGTTCTTTTCTCTACTTGAACTGTACTCTTGCTAATACGAACCCGAGTCAAAAAAACCAGTAAGCTACACCAATTGAAATAATAAAAGCTCATTCTCAGAACTCTGTTATTCAGAAAATTTTTACTTTCGTTTAAACGATTTTCATTCTTTTACATTCAAGAGAGTGAGTAAGAACAGGCTCTTTATTTTATTTTTCTCCTCAGCCATTGGCTTACTGGTTTCAGTCCATCTCAAGGTCACAGTAAAGGTTACCACTATTTGACAGTGAATTATCCTAAACGAAATCAATTGGTGATCTCAGTCTAACCTCTGCTGTGTATGTCCTCATCACAATTCAGCAGAGTGGAGACACGCTAAATGGACCCAGAATTTGAACTCAAGAGATGTTTCCTCCAAGCCTCAGTTAAGACATACTGCATAGTAACACGAATAAGTGTCTTTATGATTAGTTTCTTTGTGTAGAGTATTATATTTTCCTGTCATGAACAGGAAAAATAATTTATATATTTTAATAGAAGAAGAAATTTTTTTAGAATGATTCCTGATGAATTTATATAGTTAGTTTTCAATTTATTTTATTTTTCTTTGAGACCTTCAGGTGAAGTATCAAATGCAATAAATATACAATTTTCTGAGAGATAATGGATTACTTTTCCTTATTTAAATGACATTATTTGGAACAAAGTGATATTTTTAATATATTTATGTATTGTGTTTAATCCAGTGAAGTTAATTTCTTCACCATGGTCAATAGTTGGTACTATTAATGCAAAGAAAAGAAGTGATTTTCATGTGATAGCTATACTGTCATCATATGACTATGGCAACAAGACTTTGTGTCCTTGCTTTGTTGTGCCAATTCAAATCTTGTGTCAAAAATCTCATAATAAAGCAATCTCAGATAACGGAAGTTCCAGAGAGATTTGAAAATAATTAGGAATATTCACCAGTTTATACCAATAACTATAATAGCACAGTGATAAGTCTTGGAACTCATTTACTACTCTGTATCTAATCAATATTGTATTGTCCTTGTTTCATCTGGGATAGTGTTAATTTTATTCTTAGTACCTGGTACGGTGCTGTGTTTTGGATTTAGTATAAGAATAATGTTAATAACCCATTGTCGCTAAGAAGTGCTGACCCTAAGTCAGTGAGCAGGTGCAGAAGGAGATGGGAGGGACCATGGCCAGGACATCTGACCCAAATTGTCCAAAGGTATATTCCATACCATAGAACATCATGCCCAGTATATATATCAGGGCAGTTGGCTGGGAGGGGCTGATCATTGCTGGAGGATTGGTCTGGGCATCAGTCAGTGGGTGATGAACAATTGTATTGTGCACCACTTGTTTATCTTGGGTGTAATTTCTCTTTCACTTATTGTTATCTCCCTTATTACTATTAGTATTATTACATTTTATTTCAATTATTAAACTATTCTTATCTCAACCCAGAGGTTTTGCCTTTCTGATTATCCTCCCCATCTTGCCATGGAGGGGTTGGTGAGCAAGCAGCTGTGTGGTATTTGGCTGCCAGCTGGAGTTAAACCACAACACGTATATATGTCTAAATTCACAACAATTAATCAACAGACTAATTTAACACTAGGAGATGTTATTGATGACACTACTCTGTGAAAATATATAGTTTAAGTAACAGAACATGCTCTAAAACTATAGCCTACAATTTCTGAGTAAAGATCCAATGATATTATGTTGAAACATCCTCCTTCAGTGTTGGCGACAAAACCTACTATACTCTACTGTTTCCTTGATGACATCTTACTGACAATGATTTTTTTTCTCCTCATTCTTATGTAATAATTTGCCAAATAGTCATACATACCCCCTACATATATATATATGAATTTTTATGAATACATACACAGCTCTGTAAATTTGACATACATAATATCTAAGCTAAGCAACTAGAAAATTTTAAGTGTTACATTGACCTTTTTTGATGCTTGGAAAAGAGTTGATGCTATTATGGTAATTTCATTGCTAATTTTATTTTCAATATCTTTACCTCAGATTTATCTCCCTTCCCATTTTCTAGAACATAAAAATGTATATTAGTTACTCTTAAATATTTGTTAATGAATTTCACAGGCATGCTGGATGCAACTTGTACAAACAGGCCAGAAAATCTGAAGCCAGAGCCAAGGCAAACTCATGCCAAAACATTAGTCGATCAATTGGAACTGATTATACACATACAAAAGGGAGAATGCGTGAAGTGATATATAAGGTCACTGTGACAGCCAGAAGGTAATGCCAAAATATTCCTACTGGCTTGGCTCATTCACGTGTATGGGCACAGAGCTGATTCAGAGCCAAACACTCTGCATGAGCCAAGCTTAACTTCCTTGGCTTGCCCACCTTCAAAGCACAGCTGTCGTGGCAAAAACAACCCATCAAACATGAATTCATTTTGCTAGTTTTCATCTGCCATGACTTTGTAAGATGCAGCCACCAAGGGCAGAGTTCTTTGCTGCTGCTGCTGTTCTGAGAATAGTCTGCACTACTGAAAAAACCTGTTGGACTCACATTGCCTATTGCAATGAGGTGTCAGCTTCTGCATAATAAACATGCTCCTAATGAGGTCTAGGCACCCCTAACCAAGATTTTGAGTGTGACTAGTGATTTTGACTGTGCTACGTGCTGGGGCCCATCTGGAAGCACCTGAGCGGTCTGATTTGCAAAAATCAGAGTCATCTTTGCAAAGGATCAATTAAACCCAGTCTTGAATGGGACCTTCCAAAGCTGGGGTTGTCAAAATGATTAGTAGTTTTTTTACTATCTTAGTCTAATTAGTTTGAGTAAGGGAAAGTAGAAACACATCGACAAAAGATATTTCAAAGTCACAATAGTTATTTTCTATTAACTACAGTAGAAACTATGACATTAGCCTTTCCTTGTCATCCATAAACTGCTCCCTCCCCATCCCACCATCCCCCCCCATCCAGCCAAAAAATGTTGTCTTGAGTTTCTTTTCATCTGCGATGTGATCCTAAATTACACAAATTCAACTGAGATGCATATATATATGTATCTGAATTATATGGGGTAAAATCCAGCAATTTCAGTGAAAAACCTTTAATTTCTGCTTATTGCATAAATTTTAAGATATTTATATAGTTAATACAGAAATGGAGTGACAAGCACAGAGTTTAGCATGAGCTTACATTTAAATATAGATATAGACACTTCCCTTGTCATTTCCTCCCACTACACCGATTGCTAATAATTTTATGAAAATTTGTGTTATGATTGTATGAAAAAAATAGAACACCATTTCCAGCCAGATAAAGTACAAAAAGCTGATGGCAAAGTAACATGCTTTTAAGTTTATCTGGATTTTCTGGCTTTGTCTTCCTACACTAATGTCCTCCTACTACTAATTTGTAGGGGTTCTAAGAAAAATTTCTGGATAGGAAAAAAAAGCACATCACTTCTCTTAACATATCACACAGTTTATTCTCAAGTATATATTTTTCCTTTTCTTCAAGGAAAAAATGAAAGATTAATTTATTATAAGATATGATTTGATTTTACTGCCTTTAATTAATCTTTGGTTTATGATTGATTAATAAATTTATTATTTATGCAAGACTCCTAAAACATGAACACATATTCTACAAGCAATCCATTTTCAGATTCTTATCTGAAGTAAAATCTTCAGTAGTGATTGAAGTTAACACTTGACTGCCTCAGGATTTTTTATTGAAATCAAAACGTAAGCTCTTGTACATGAAAACTATCACAGAGATCACGTGAAATATTTTTTAGATGTCATAATAATATTTAGATAGTTTATCATCAAGATTTTTGCAATTTGTCTTACAACTGCTACCTTACTTTAGTGTAGCAAACATAGTGCCATGCCAAAAGTTCGTGAACAGTCACATTTAAAAGTATTATTTTAATTATATTTTCACACATGCAAAATCAGTTTCATTGATATCTGTGGAAATAATTAAATGTACAATCATAAAATCATAGAATGGTTTGGGTTGAAAGGAACCTATAAAGATTGTCTACTCCAACTAACTGCCATGCACAAGGACATTTCACTACAGATCAGGTTTCTCCAAGTCCCTGACTTTGAACACTTCCAGTGATGGGGCATTCACAGCCAACCTGTTTGAGTGTCTCACCACTTCATAGCGAAGTAATTTACTGGAGTTTAACTGTGTATGAAACTATGACCTCTGTTAAAGCAGTTCCAAGGCAGCTCAAGTCCCTGCTAGATGGAATTGGCATCATCGTGGCACCTGAAAATCCATCCTTAAAGACATCATTCACTGAATATGCAATAAAACATATTCTCATGCTGATGTGCAGTGAACCTTTGTTGTTCATGTTAGTAACGGACTTTTCCAAAAAGTTTCCTCCTTGAAATCTTCTGATGAAACAAATGGAAAAATAAAGGTCCAACATTAGATAATATTTTAATAAGGAAAACCTCCAGTCATCTGATGCCACATCCATATTTTCCCCCGTATACAGTCACAGAAGAATGCAGAAGAATTTTTAAAGTTTTTCTTTCAGAGGAAAACCAGATTTCTTCGAGGCAATTCCTAAATTGAAAATGTATCTCAGTAAAAAATTACTGTTACTGTAGAAAAGCCTGACCGATTGATTCCACTGTTTGCTTACTGTGAAACAAGGGGATGACACAGAGGATGATGCTTAGACAGAACATATTATACATTATTATACATTATTATTGAGGACACATCAAAGAAGAGAGAGATGGGTTTTCAACCTGATTGTATCCAGAGTCAGACATTTCAGTCACTGGATTTGCTTAGAACTTAATCTTTTACCTGATGTCTCCTTCTTCCCTCCACTTGGAGGCAATACTGTCTCTGCTGTCCTAGGATTCATACCATGAAAGATCCCTCACTTTGACACACTGTATACTAATAAAAGAAGACAGTCAGACTTCAGGCATGAATCTTTCACTATAGAGTAAAGTTATGAAGAAAAGAAATTATGCTTCAGAAATTAATTTAGTTTCCTAAATGGGAACTGTACTTCTTTGGCAGTTTTGCTCCATCCAGAAATCCCCAAAAATTCCAAAGCTCTTTTCTGGTAAGTGAAAGGTTGAAATAGGGTTTTATGTGAAATATTTTAATCATCAGTGATTAGCAGTAGCCCCATAGCAATTAGTATTTAAATTAACAAAGAAGTAATTTGAAGATATTGAGGATGGCTAACCATGCTTTTGAACTTTATTCGACTTTCTCCAAGAAAACTACTTTAATATTTTTTCTGGAATAAGAGTATATTCTGAATCTTGCCTAAATAAAAATGGAATGGCTGTTGTATTGTATGTATTGAATAAATGTATCTTTTATAAGGCAAAATTTTATTCTGCTGGCCTAATATCAAATGCTGTTTTCTATTTCCCAATAGCAAGTAAAGACACTGAATATATACATGAGTAAATTATTCAAGTCTGATTAGTAAAGATCTCACATTATATTTTACTTTCTACTGTGACTGTACTACCTCTGTGAACATTTTCCCTCAGTTTTTATGAAGGGGCAAAATGAAACTTTTAGCATTGGATTATTATTACTGTTATAATTATTATTGTTGTTAGTATAGACAACTGCTGTAATGTCTAGGAAAACAGTCAAAACTGCATTCTAGCTAATATTATTGTACTGCCCAACTAGTCCAAGTCAAATTAAAAATGAATCTTCATTGTAAGACCAACAATTGTGATGAAAACATTTAATCCTAGTATTTTCAAATTCTGGGGAAAATGGGTTTATTTTTGGATATACCAAGACAGTCAGCAGGTCAAAATGTTAAGCAATTTTCAAGTGCCTCACATTACCAATTACTGAAGATTTCTGTCTGAAAAAGACAGTTTTTCTATCTAACTTTTCAAAGTTATCAATGGAATAAGGGGGAGTTTTGCAAAGATTTTAAAGATTTTAAAATATCATAATAAACTACTAACATGACATGTAGTGTGAGGAAAGCATAAGAGAAATTGAGAAAATACTGACACCTTGTTATAAGAAAACACTGACACCTTGTTATGAGAAAACAGACTAAGTTATGTACAGGCTCTGTACAAAGGTACACATAGCAAGTGTTTGAAATAATTATGTTCTGTTGATTGAGACCAGTACAAGAATTGCTGTATATCCTTGGGGTAACCCTACTTAAGCCCTGCTTTGTCAATTTTGAGAACCTTTCTGTTCACATAACCCCTCTTTACAACTTTTTTACTTGATTGTGGATCATCATCTCCCTTTTTTTCTGATTTCTCTCTGATAAGTGGGAAACTTCCCGAGATGACAGGTCAGGACAACAGACAGAGACCTCCATCCTCTGCAGCAGGAAAGCTCACACTGCTATAATTGACTGCTTCTTCTTATTCTCTTCTGTGGTTCAAACAGCACAACTGCTTCATTTGACAGTATTCCCTTACAACTTCAGTCTTGCAACACTGCTCCTTCTTTCTGAACTACCCCATGGGCCAAGGCTGTCAAAATTGCAGAAACAGTTGTTTTAACAAGTATCCGAGACTGCCTTGTGGTATATCACTACCATATATGAGGACGCATATACCAGTCTGAGCAGACGTGCTAATCCCCTGCCTTTTTTTTTCTTTTTTCTCAAATTGATGTACAAATTGCTACCTGTTAGCTATGCTAAAGGTACCTGATCCTCCCTGATCAAGGTTCAGCAGAAACAAAAGGTTCAAGTGCTTGTTAAATACATCTAGAGGTTGCTACAAAGGTTGACAGATGGTAGGGCTCCTGTGGCTATGCTTACCTTCAGATTCCTCAAGGGCTCCTGGGAGCCTTCAAGAATCTCTGATAAAATCTGGAGGGTACAGAAAATCTCAAAGCAGAGCCCAGAAAATCCTGTCAAATAGGATTTTTTTTTTTGAGTAGTATGTAAAAGAGTATTTGGAAATGTCCTGTGAAGTGAGCATATATAAGCATTTACATAGGAAACAGTCTTACCTTTTTCTGCCAGTTTTTAAATAGAATGAAATATTCTAATGCATTTGCTACAAACCAGATATTAATATTTTTACTGAAAATGAATAGTCAGCATCTTCCATTTGTATATTAATCTATATTTCTCTTGGATTCCTTGCTGTCATAGCATGAAACCAACAAAAGACAAAGAAAATAGCCTGAGAAGATGGTGGGGTTTGTAGTGGTCCTTATTTTTGAGGGAATGCATCTAATGATTGTCCTAGAGGAATGAGCAAGTAGTGTTCTGCCAAAAAATTCCCTAACATAAACTTCCAGCAGTGAGTTTGGAATCAGAAAAAAAGCACTGCTACATACAGAATTTTTCTCCTTGGGAAGAGAATGAGAACATGGATTATATATGACAGCTACATAAATGCATTGCTTAATCTTTTTGAGGGTGCTCAGATACAGGAATGAGAAAAATGAACACAGGAGCTTACATAGCATGGCCTTTCCTCACAATCTGATACCTGAATAGGTAATGACTACTAGAGAAAGGATTGAAGTCTATGGAAATAAGCTTCCATGAAGATAAATGAAATTGTGATGCAGAAAAAGTGGAAAACAGACTAATTTGTAATTAATTGCACAACTACCAAAAATGAAATCACAGAAAATGAAAGGAGACACATTAGAAAATAAAATATTATTTGTATAGAATTTGCAGTAGTGCAAACAAAATGAGATAAGCATGACCATTCTTTCTCTCCTAATATATTTTCCAGTAATCAAAGCGTAGTGTGTGATTAAAAACAAGCTTAAAATTGTTTTTGAAATATTTATTGTATTTGTAGTCCCACAGCTAATATACCTGTATAAAAAAATGTATATATAAAGGTAAACTTTCCTGAAGACTTTCAGTTATGAATGTATGACAGTAAAATAAATTCATTTAAATTGCATGCATTGGAACTATTGAAAAAAAAAAACCACCTACAGTCTTTTCTGGTAGAAAAGAGTGCAATACTGAATTTACAGAAAAGGGTACACAAATTCTATTAACAGCTAAAACTGTTTTTTTAATTATGAAATCACGTGTTATTGAGATCTGAAAGGTCTGCTGACAACCTTGGTTGTCAGCAATTATTGTGGTAAAAGTGAATTATTTACCTAATGAATTAAAGAAAAAAGGAATATATTCTGTGAGAAAAAGCTATATAATAAAATTCAGTTTCTTATTTATTTACACCAGATGGGAAGAGGAAGGTACATAAAAACTGACTTCACAGCATCCTGGTCCTGCATAGGCAGATGCTCAAATTATCCTGATACAAGAATACAATTATGCCTGAAATCTTGTTTTCCAGTTTTCAGACCTCATTTTTAGCTGCAAAATGAAGTCTGAGATTCAAAGAATAGAACCTCCTCTTACATCTACAAACCTAAGCTACCATTTATAAACAGGTTCATGCTTTATTTCAGAAAGTTTATGGGAAAAGAAGAGCTAAGCTTCCATAGGAAACCTTCATGGCTACAGAAGAAAAGAAATCTATATTCAGTTTCTTTCTTGGACCAAAAGGTGACCACCTCTCCCACAGCACGCTCTGACAATATCTGGAAACAGCACAGTCAGGGGTTGTGCGTCCTTCCTGACAAAGATACTACTCTCCGACAAAGAATGAGATGATAATAAATCTGAAAAAGTGGTTTATACTCTAAAGCCTAATAGTCAAGAAGTATCACTAAAGAAGAGAGATCATGGTTCTGGACAACACTTCTGTAGAATATATCTGGTTTTATTTTGCAGCCTGAAGAACAATCAGAAGAAAGATCAGGCATTTCTCTGATAATCTGGCATCAGATCCCATTTTCTTCCTCTCCACCCCAGCTGACATACTGTTTTACTCTATAAAAACTTGAATGACATTCATAATCCACCATCATGGCCTCCAAATATTCAGTTATCTGTTGTTTCATAATCAGATTCTTCAGTCAGTTGTTGTCTATTTTTTAAAATCCACGTTACCAGTTCACTCTTCACTTTAGATTTGCCTTCCAAATCCATTCCTGAGCATCAGCCCATCTTCTTTATCAATAACTAAATCAATTCGCTATTTACACAAGTTCTTTCACAGTTCATCAGTTTTACATTCCCCTTTATGCTGGAAGTTCAGCCACAGTGTTTCTCGTAGGACTATAGATGCAGAGATCTATCATTCTCCCACTATGTTACACCCCAGTCCAGAAGCTCCGTACTTTTACCAGTTGTACACCTTAATTTTAAGCTTCAAGAGATTTCACCCACACAAACCCTTGCAAAGTGTTTGATTCTTTGACACCTTGGGTTCATGTCTGGAGAAAAACAACACATTTTTCTCTAAGAATTTTCTTTTAATTTGGTGAGAAAACAGGTGTTTTGGCAAAAAGGGTTTTACAGAAATAACATGCTACTTCCCAAGCGCATTACAGCAGATTACAGAGACTAGCAAGCATTGCTATAGTAAAGGAACCTTTGTTACACCCAGCAAACACAAACTCCATACAACTTAAGTAAAATACAGAAAACAGGTGTTGAAGTTACCCACAGGAGTAAAGGAAGAGAGATTAAGAGAAGAAAATAAAAAGAGAGAGAGGAGATAGACAAATTTACCACTCTGGAGGTCACATCTTTATGGGTCAGGAGGTCAGAAACCAAGGGAAGGTGCAGACCTCGTGCATGTCTGTTTATACTCTGGCTTGTGGACACTTCCTCTGGTTCAGGGACCTCTGGTGGGACCTCTGATTCAGGGACCACTCGCTGTCCCCCAGCCAAAGTGAGAGGTGCCACAGATAATTAGAGGCTCCAGTTGGTGTGGTGTGGGTGGGTGACCAGGTGGACCTTATTGATTGTCAGCCCAGGCACATGGCTGTCCCTGCCATGTGCTCTGCATGGACATCACCATGTTGGTTGCAGGTCTAGGCCTAGCCCTTCCACCTCCACCCCCTCCATGCACCACCTTAAAGTGGTTCTGATCCAATAATAACTGATCTGGTGTCTAACACAACACCCTTTCTTTTATGTCCACCAAGACATCAGTAACTTGTCTACCTAGGAAATACTTCTAAACTTTAACATCTATAAAGTCTCAGACTTCAAAAAAAAAAAAAACCAAACCCAACCAATACAACCAAATTATTTATTCATTTTGACTTACTTTGAAGAAAATTAATTCAGTAGCAAACAGGAACATGGAGAGAAATCCAAAGTGGTCCAATTGCGGTAGATCAATAAATTACCACAAGTAGTAGTTCTCAGCTTTCCACACCTTATTCCCAATTATGAAGCAAATTTATCTAGTATAAATAACCCCAAATCACAGAATCACAGAATTGTTGGGGTTGGAAGGCAAATCTGGAGATCATCTAGTCCAACCGTCCTGCCAAGGCAGGGTCACAGGTTACACAGGAAACTCATCTAGATGGCTTTTGAATATCTCCAGAGACGGAGGCTCCACAACCTCCCTGGGCAGCCTGTTCCAGTGTTCCACCACACTCAATGTAGAGAATTTCTTCCTCATGTTGAGGTGGAACTTGTGTTTTAGTTTACGGCTATTGCTCCCTGTCCTGTCTCTGGGTGCCACTGAAAAGAGTCTGGCACCATCCTCTTGAAACCTGGCTTTGAGATATTTAGATGCATTAATGAGACCCCCTCTCGGTCTTCTCTATACAAAATCCTTGTTATCAAACAAGATAACCGGGTACACAGTGTAATATCAACATATTTTAATTTTTGGCAGGGAGAGGACCAAGAGATTGCACTCAGTTAGCTTATTGCTCAACAAGGGAATAATGATTTGATTAACTATAGTAACTCAAAGGTTTTCTGGTTTGTGATACCATGCTTAATGCTCAAAAAACATTGGCTTCAAAAAGAACATACTGTAACATTAGCTCTGCAAAAACTGGCTTTCAAATATTCAAAGCATTTTATTAGAACCAGGTCTTCTATCTTTCCTCTGAAATTATGGATGCTCAGATCTTGTCTTTCTGAGGAAAGATGAGATATGATTATACCATTCTTTGGCTTTCAGGAAAAAAGCATCAGACATCATGAGATTAACTAAAAAAAATCATTATACTTGAGAGAAAATATATGAACACTAGATTTAATAATGATCTCAGGGCATAATATTTTCAGAACTAGTTGCTTTGAAAGCAGTTCATGATGCAACCTGACTCACAAGATATACTGTCTTGTGGTGTACCTCCATGACAATACATAAAGAAATCACAACCAATTTTCTCCTGAGGTTTTGTGATCTGAGAGGCTAAGTGGCAATGTCTTTGGTCTGCACATGAGCACCTAATTACAGGACTGCAAGATCATGGCTATTATCATGTCTTAAAAGTGCATATATATATGAAAAACTTGCTTCAAAAGCTAGTCTGTAGACCAATAGTGTTCAAGCACTAAAGAAATACCAAAGCACAACAGTGGATCTGGAAAGTTATTTTGTATTCAGATTAATAACGCAGACATCAGAGATTTCAGATGAGAATCTGCTGTTTTCCTGTTGTACTGAAATTAACAGAAATTGTACAGTTTTAAGGTGGTAAATATTAAGTGATGACATCTCTAAAACATCAAAGCAATGCATGGACTAACGAGAAGTTTGCTGGGAGGGGTTAAAAAAAATTTGCTCAAAGAATTATATTTTAAACTATATTGCTTCACACAGTGTAATAAAAGTATAAATAGTGAGGGTATGAAATTTGTGGGGTTTTTTTAATATGCTTTTAAGAATGACATTCAACTTCTCTAATAATTTTTAAAATCAAGTTATGCTAGAAATTAAATACTTTTTTTCGTTTTTGGGGCATAGAAAAAGAAGAAAAAATATTCTGTTACTACAATAAATGGGGGAAAAGACACGCAAGGTTGTATTCTTGAAAATAAGTTACAAAATTTTGAGATTTTAACAGGGGAAAAATCTCTAAGTTGAAATATTTTCAGTATTTTTCATTTTTACCCCACAACTTCTATATGCAAAGTTTTTCCTTCATGCAATTAACATTGGCAAGAAACTGATTGTTTTCTAAATCACATATTTTTTACAATCCTAATTTCGATATTATATAGTGAAGCTAAACATTGCATACTATTTGTCTAGAAGTTTCCATAGTATCCTCTTCCATCTCCATAAAAATCCCAGTTAAAATTTCTTCAGCAGAAGTTACTGATTCTTATGTCCTCACATTCAAAAATCTGGTTTACAGGTCACTAAAATTGGTCAGGGTGTAGTGCCTGATAGTGAGGCCAACTTGTCAGCCACGATTGCTAAACTTACCGACTCTGAGAGAGGGTAGTGATTTCTGAACTCTTCAAAGGAATTGGCTTCTGGCTTAGAAATGGATACTTTACAAGAGCACCAAAGAGCAAATTCAGTCTGTCCTGAATCCTTGAGTTTTAACACATTTTTTAAAATCTAGCTTCACACAACTGTTTTCCATCCTATGAGCTTATATGTACTACTTAGCATTATATATATAGTGTCATACAGGAATAATAGTATTTATCCACTGAATTTATGATTTATGTTAGATTATTTGCCATAAGGCATTAATTTTAACAAGACCTTCACAATTGTTAGGCTATCAGCCTGATAAACAGAATAAATAATAACAATAATTTAAAATATCCTACAAAATTTCTTCATGATGACTTTTAAAAGAATATAAACTTTTTTTCATTTAGGCTGAAATTGGAAAGTATTCATCTAAGAGACATTTACTGTTATTTTATTATATTTTATTCAATGTGTCAGAATATATTATGAAAGTGGATTTTTTGCTTTTTTCTTTTTCTCCAAAATAATCAGGGTCAGCTTGCAAACAGCTAATCACCTCCTAAAGTAAAATAAAAGTCCAATTGCCATTTCAAAAATGTCTTGAAAGCTGCTGGTGTTTCAGTTTTTTACATGTTAAATCACAAAGCTTTACTTTATGGCAATCAAAAAATGATTTTTTTATAATCACTGCAGACATATCACTTAAAACATAAATTGATTAGATTTTTTGCAATACAATTTTAATTGCAGTGCTGTATGTTGTAATACTACAGCATTCAAGATAATAGAAATGCAATTGATCAGGCAGCACAAAGACCTTTTTTCAGTTTCTTTTATAAGGTCAGACCTTGAGAATTCTGAACGTGGAGACCTCAAAAGAAAAATGGGAAAACAAAAAGCACGTTCAATGGGTTTATAACTTAGTTAACTAAGCATCTGCATTATAGAACTTTCATCATGTTTAGTTATTTTGAGTGCTGTCCAAAGCCCACTAGTGAGAAGATTCTCCAGTCTTTAGAATGTTTTCTAGGTAATATATTGGACTTTGATTCAAAAAATATTTACGGAAATACACTTTAAGTGCTGGTGCACTTTAGTTTGATGACTCTTAAGCTTCACATGAAAGTGAGGATATTTTACTACTTTTATTATTGTATTTATTTTATTGTGGTATGTTCCTGGACAACCAAAAGGTTACATTTCATGTTTATTTGCAGAAATATAAATTAATGACTTTGCTTCAAGAGAATGGAGAATAATAAATCTTCATACTGAAAATTCCAAGAATAAAGTCTCAGTTCATACGTAAGAATCATGGTTAGATTCCCAGGGGTGTGGAGGATGACAGTGTAAGTGCCTAGGTACTTGTGTTCAGCATTTTGTACCCCCAAGTTCATAAAGTGGAACTGCTATCTGCAAGGCTCCTGTTTCAATCACTATGAATACAAATAACTGCCTAAATCCACATATTCCACAACAACCTCAAAACAGACAATCAAAATGAAACATTTCTACTACTGCTGAAGAGGCAGATAAGAAAATCTGATCCCACAGAAAAAGAGGTTCTATTCCTTCTTTTATTCATTGAAATGCTGCCGGTAGCACTGAGATGCTGTTTTGGCAGTAGGAAGCTGGTAACGGTACAGGAGCCTCTCTGCTTGTAGAACTATGATGCAAGTACAAACTAGAATGTGTGTATTAGCATATTTTTGACACCTCCAAGGCTCTACAATTTTTTATGATTGAATAGATATTAAATGGAGTTTTCTGCTCAGTTTGAAAAGCAGCATCCCACATCTCTGGTTATCAATTATCTTTTGCTTCTCATGCATCCATCACTTCAGTAGCTCAGCACCAGTGAGAGCAAACTTCTTTCTGACATAATTACCATGGCTCTTTTATTGAATTCTATTGTACTCTCTAGTTTTCTTGGTCATAAACATAGAACAATAATTTTGTTTAATGGTTTCAAGGGCATATTTAGAATAATTTTTCATTGGCCTGACAGTGTTTGAGCAAGGAAATATCTGGAATTTGAAGCATTCTGGCAATAGCATCTATACAAACATTGAAAGGAAAATGGTCCTGACATTTCAAAAGCATTTAGACTATCATATTTTGTTTGCTTGAAAATTAAGTCAGTTATCCTGGGGAAAAATGTATACAGTTGGTATTTACATTTTGTCTTTTAAAGATACCTGTTCCTGAAATGGGGGTTGTGGGGAGGGTGGGAGTGGAGAATAGTATCACACTAATGTATATTGAATCATTAACATTGTTTAAACAAATTCTGCTAATATGCAGAATCTTGCCTGTGAATTATAATGTGGATTTTGTCTCCTACAGGTAAAGAAACCAGCAAAACCTTCCAGATCACTGTAACATATTGAGTAGTCCCTTCATAAGAGTACACTAGAACAGATTCTATTTGTCTGTCACAGTTAATACCCTCAGAGCAACCTAATGTACCAGTCACTACAGTGTTCTGTACAACCCCTGCAGGTTCATTTGACAGATGTTCAGGGAGATTGGCTTAAGGTGCGAAAAATATAATATGTAATAGAGAGACAATTGAGTGATGATGAGCATGATAGTATGCTTGGTTACAAGGATCATAACCGATGACAACTAAATGCAATGGGCTGTGACTTCAGTTTATAATCCTTTCTTACAGTCTTTTGACAGCCTCAAAAATAAGATGGATACTTCTTGTGTTGTTTTTCTTCTTGCCGGTGTTTTTTGCTGTCATTATTTCTTCTCATTACCAAAATCCTAGAAAAGCTGTATGTTGTCAATCTCTTGACCTTAATATTTATTCGATTTCAATAACTGATAGACCTGAATGAGATGGATTATAAGCATACTGCAAAATTGTTATTCATGTCTCCTTTACACAGTGATGGTGGCTGCTCTGTGATGCAAAGAATATATCAGATTATCAGATGATGAAAACTCCCCAACTTCCATTGATATCAAGTGAATCCATTTCCTGATTTATATTACCAATCAAATAATCTTCTTTCAGTGACATTAGATTTCTCCTTCTGAGAAATATGCATAAAATGGATTTCATTTTGTCAGAGGAGTGTAATTTCACCTGTTTCTCTGTCACCTCTTGCTGTTGTGGATTTTGTATTTGTTCTCACCACTACAAATGGTAAATGTAGTAGGTAGAATCAAAACTAATAGATGTCATGTTCTTTTTACTAACAGAAAGTTTAACATGGTTAGGACTTTAGAGTATAGCTCAATGATACAGAAAATGTCATATTTAAAAGAAACGTCAAAAACAATTAAATACAAGATACATGTGTTAGAATTGAACCAAAAGAGTCATAAAAAGAAAAAGGGTCTCAGAAAAAGTGTGGTGACACAGATCTTCAGTGAGAAATCAGTGTTGCATGTAGGTGGTCTACAAGGTCTAGGAATTTCAGAAGATTTACAGGATAAACCAGTGGAGAATGCTAAAATCTGTTTTCCTCTGAGTTCAAATACTCTAGGAACAAACACCTGTGGTGCTGTCAGAGTGAAGGGTGTGCTTGATGGACAGTAATTGCAGCTATGTTGCACAACTAGCTAGAACATCTGGTGGGCTGTGTCTGGGATTCACCTACACAAGCAGCAATGCTATCTCCAAGGATCTGTCCGTGGCCACCACTAAATTTTATGTTAGGATTACTAGAAGACCACCATATGTACCATCTTGTACATTTTATTCTTTACTTTCCACCTTCATGTGTAGAATGTGCTGCTCTTAAAGAGCTTTTAGGGGTGCTAAGACAGAGAACAATGGCCTAGGGATAATGCTTGAGGTCATATCACTGCACACCAGGAAGCAGATCAGGCCAACGACAGCTATGGGATTTTTAATTCCTCTGGGCAGAAGCTATGCTCTTTCATCAGATTATTAATTCTTCTGGGACACACAAATCCAACTGCATAGGTGAAGTACATGACAAATGCTACCGATTCAGAAATTTTTTGTGACACTGCTAACTTGCATTAATTTAGTGTGTATGTAAATGACTGACATAGAAAAATCAAAGATCTTCCAACTTTACATTATTGGAGGGATTTGACTTGTGAGAATTTTGGATCAAATGAATGTCTCTATTTCATGGTGGGCTGTCCCTAGGCTTGCCTTCAATAATTTATTTGTTCCAGAACTTTTGGCTGAAGAACCAGTTCTGTATCCTACATATTTGACTGTACTGAACAAATCACTGCTGCCACAGCATCTGGGAGTTGGCAAAAACTGTCAGATATACAGCAAAGATACAGCTCTGTTCTGGATAGCTCATTAGAGCAATCCTGCCACTCCTGAATGTGGAGATTTAACTAGATTAAAAATGAGAACTAATTTGGTCCACAGAGCTTAAGCCTGTTACACAAACTCACACATGATATCAAAGTTTGTCTATAAAAAGAAAGAAGAAGCTAGAGAAAAAATTAAAAAAGGTGTTAAGTAATTGATTTAGTCATTTCAATCTGACACTTTCAAGATTTATGTCTTCCCTTTAATTCAAACAAATTAACTCTCTTTGTATGTGTTTTAATGTCTGTGGTGTTGCACTACTCTGTGAATTCGTGCTCTCTCACTTCCATCTTTCCATGATCAAGACCCCTTTCTGTCAGCAAACAGGTTGTTAGCTGAGAGGAAAAGCTGGATTTTAGTTTGATAACCTAGTGTTTTCTCTTTCCAGTGGCTAAGGTAATATTTTAACTTGCCTAAGAAGAGGTCAGGAGAAATCTGGCTCCATCCACTTATGGTTCTATCCCAATAGCTCACAAGGACCGGAGCTCTGTCTGCAAGGTACTTTTGCAGTGATATGTTTCCATAGATTTTGTAAGATGCATGGTCACCAAAGCAATAGAAATCTACCTGATTAAACTGTGTAATTAAAATCTTGGTTTTTCCCCCATATTAGTCCAACTGCAGGAGATTTTGAAATGTTGCTGAACTTCATTCAACACACATGATGGTGATTCAATTGTAAACATATGTACTAATGTGCTCAACTTCAGTCATATACTTTGAGCATTGTAGTGCTGGATTTTGTCTTGCATCAATAGTTGTTTGGAAATGGATGATATTAGTAAAATGATGTATCCAAAACTTTCAGAAAAATAAGTTATTTGTAGGAGGCCAACCTTCCCACAATCTCGTCAGTGGGAAAACCTTAACCAAAAATGGGTTTCACCTCTTTTTAACAAAGTTTTCACATGATGTTTCCCATTCATGTTGAAATTAAAAATCTTTGAAGAAGCATTCTTTTAAGAATAGTTGTGGTATTTTGTGGACAGTGAAAAGATTGCATTATTGCCAAATTCAAAATACATCTAAACAAATCTTTATAAATAGATATATTCTGCAATAGCAGACCTTTTAACTTTAGTAGAAGCTTTTGCAGTTAGTCGCAAAGTAGGGCTGTGGCCCTTTAAATTTTGAAAGCCCAAAATTTTATATAGTGGGTGTGAGGAAATGAGAAATTTCAGATGGAAATGTGCAAAAAACCTAATTTCATAACAATCTGGAGATAACATAGGCACTGGGAAGAAAGAAAGCCAAAACAGTAAGTACTACAAGAAACCCCAAAAGGACATTTCAAAAAAATGCACATAAACTACAACATTTTCAAAAAAGATAATAGGTTTGCTATTTCCACAAAAGTCAGTGGATTGTGAAGAGCTGGGTGTTTTGTATTCTCTTTTGTGGCTATAAGCTAACCCTGTCTGCTAAATTTACAGGTTTAGCAATCAAAATTGACATCTATAAGTTGGAAAATATTTAAACAACATCTTCAAATGCTTTATTGCACCAATAGGAATGTGGGGTTTTTGTTTGGTTTGTTGGGTTTTTTTGTGGTTTTCTTTTTTTTTGGTGTGTGTGTGTGTTTTTTTTTTTTTAATTTCTTTGAATATTATGCTTTAGCGACTCATTTATCTTTAAACTAAACAGGAACAATAAAGGTGTTAACTCCACTTGGCTCTATTCTTTTGCCATGGGTTTATTTGCAAATTCTGCTTTCCATAACTTTAATAGGTTTCCCTGGTTCAATCTTCTTTGGGGGGGGGGAATCATCAGCAGAAAGAAGCAAAAGCATAATTTCTTCTTTTGATGGAAATTACAAGTTATTCATGCTGCTTAAGTTCAGCAGAGACTCTCGAGAGAAAATAGGAGTTTCAATCTCTCAGCTTTTTGCACATTTCACTAAAGGCTCATGGATGGTAGCTCAGGGACTATGATGCAGAAAGAAGGGTATTACTTTTAATGGAAAGGTGTAACCTTATGAAAGATTTATGTGAGTGCTGGTATATGTTTTATATTGTATTCTATTGGTAAGGATGTCAAAATATGATTTCCACCTTTCTAGAATGGTGAGAGTTCAAAGAGTTAATGTGGAGGCCATCAGTGGTGAATGTGTCATAGGATTTTATGAGCTGGATAGGAGTAGAAGAAGCTCTACTACAGTCTAGTTTAATCTCGCACCATCTATATTCTTCTAGTATAGTGTTTTGGTGAGATATTTTAGGGACAAGACATCTTTTTCATTATTTGGATGATCTGAAAAAATGCACTAGAGAGGATCACAGTGTCAGATAAATTGATTTGTCTATGAGAGACTTTTTGAGTGATATAGTTTGGGGAAAGCAGAAAGGGGACTAATAGAGAAAAGGAGGAGAAAGGAATGTTTTATCCTTTTGTTTCAAAGGAGGACTTAGCGTTTTTCAAATTCTCTATAACTACCAAAGGTTAAAAAGTACAGCAAGTAAAGCAAGTTAGAACAGCAGTCTCAGAGCAGTCATTAAATTATCACAGTGGTGAAACTTGTAGAAATCTTTGGGTTGAATAGTTTGATCCATTTTCTAAAATTGTATCTTCTTCAGTCAAAAGAAATGCTAAACCTTCAGGGATACTCCTGATTATATTGGGATCTCAGAAAGATTATCTTGGAGGTAGGTAGCTTCTAGTTAATTTTCTTTTTTTTACTCAGGAGATCTCCTTCCTTTTCTCAATCTTCAATGACCTTAAGCAGTTAATTAGGCTTTTAAATCTTCCACTACTTTTTAATCACATACATGTAGTTTATGTCAGCCAGTAACACAGATTAGAATTCCCTTGCATTCACAACTATATACATCATTTTCCTTTCAGTTCTTTAGAAAGATATGACAATTTTATGCTGTAAGAAATGCTCTGATAGAAGAACTATTTCATAAGTTTTTAATTAAAATACGTAGTGTGATTCAATTTAACAAATTTAATGAATGACATATTTTGAAATGAAAATAAAATTTCACTAATATGTAAAAGAGCAGCAAAAAATTAAAGACAATAAATACGAACATTTAAATTGTGATATCTTCAGAAACTATTGATGACTTCAGATTCTAGTGTTTAGGACTCCCTTCACATCCAGCCATGGCATTTTTGGAGTTTCAGTAAGATATATTTTAATGTTTTACCATGATAATAAGGACACATAGAAGACTTTCAATCTAGCATTATTTTCAAACCGTTATTTTCAGCATTTGTGTGTGTAAAAAAGTAGAGGCACCCGCAAAAGAGGAAGCATTTTGTCTTCAATAATTACTGGCAAGGTTTTAGTTCAAACACCATCTCCTGCTCCATGTGTCCAGGCTGATTGCCTGCAAAAGTCTGAGGAGACAAGGAGAGAAAGGAAAATTGCACATGATAACACTACCGCAGAGGAAAGCCATACTCTATTTTCCATCCTTGTGAAAGACAGGGCAAGTAGCACCAACCTTGAATTGCAATAAGACAGATTTGTGTTAGACAGTGGGTAAAACTTTTATAAAAAATGCTATTTAAGTTAATGAAGTGTTGGCATAAATTATCTGCACAGTTTTGTATCTCTATTATTCTGTAAAGCATGATAAGAAAAATTTATCTAAGTAATGATCTAGTTACAGTGACTCCTTCCTTGAGGCAGGAGGTGAAGTAGGCAACTGTCTGAGGTATGTCCCAGTCCTACAGGTGAAAGCTTGACCATTCCCTCTTCCCTGTAAAAGTCTATGCATTGCCAGTGGTTGAAAACCAGTAGAGAATTAATATGATGAAATTTTTAAATCTTGGAGCTGTAGTTCACAAATTCTCTAATGATTTCACCAAAAGACCACATTATAACCTTATGCAAATATACAACAAATATTTCTGTTAAACTGTCTTGACAGAAAAGTCAGGAAGCTGTTAAGTGACCATTACTTCTGAACTCAGAAAAACAGTCTTGATATTTGTTTGTATCCTGTAGTGTGTTAATGTAGAATAGATCAGAAACAACTCTTTTAGAGGTATTAATCCCAGTAGAAACAGTAGATCTGGCATAGATAAATCTCAATACTGGATAAATATCACTCTAATAAATATAAGGTGCAAGAGGATAAGTATAATTATAATGCAAGTTAACATGTTTGTTTATGCTCAAACCGAATAAAGTATCTGTGGTAAATTAGAGCCTCATAATCTCTTAAAATGCTGATTAGTAAAGACAACAGGTTACAATTCTATCCTGGAGGAATCTCCCCTTAATTACTAAGAGTAATGTTTCAGAATAAGCGTGTCAATTTTGGGGAGTTTGTTTTCTGGTAACTGTTGAATTCATTCCATGCATTCTGAGGTTTTTTAAAACTAATTGCTTAACTAGTTCGTCTTGTAAAAATCTGAACAGAGTGAAGACTTTGTAAAAATATGAATAGTTGCAAATCACAAGATTGAACAGTCAAAAGTTAGGCTTACTAGGCAGTTAAATTATCATATTTTGTTATATAATCACATTTCCTTTTTTTTTATGCTAATTTTGCTATCAAAAATATGGGAACAATCTAACAATTCATTGAGGGATAATTTTACTTCTTAATTTACTGTTTCAGAGTGTTCAGACAATATTCTGATTAATCCAGAGCTTTATTTAAGTCTTTTTAAAGTGCATACACTGCAATCTAGACTAAAAAGAGTTAAAGAAAGGAAGGCAATAAGATAATTGTATATATTTCCAAATAAGTGTAAAATTGGAACCCATGTGGGAGTAAACACATTGATTAAGTACAATGTCTTCTTACTGCTCAAATTCACAAGAGTTCCACATGTATTTTTACAGGATTTCATCAAAGCTAATACTGTCTACTCCATAAGCCTAATAGCTTGGGTTCTACAATTGAATGAAATTAAACTGCTGTAAGCAGAAGTGTGCAAGCCGAGTAGATGTTTACAGATCATGTAATGATTTTGAATGTGAAAAAAAGAGAATGAGTTTGTTGTGTTTGTTGTCATCTTTGTTGTTGAGGAGACAAGTTGTAGAAGTTATCTAGAGGTTACCAGCTCCATAACAACTCGATTGAATTACTATAATTTAGAAAGAATGTAATGAAAAAATGAGTTACTAATACCAAGTCCCTGTCTATCAATATAGGAATGAGTTGCCAGTCACTACAGCTTGTCTGACACAATCAAAATCTTCCTGGCTCCATGTACCTTTGTGATGATTTTGAGCAGGTATACTATTTGCAAGGTAGCCTCACGGGAATTTAGATGACAGTGAATTGCTATGTATCTATTAGAGTAAAGCAAAGAATGACTATAGAGGCAAAAGGAATATTTTGTCCAGAATAATTTTTCCACTATAATTTTCCACTGAGTATAAGTTCCCACTGTAGTTAGGGACTGATACAGTGATGAATAATCTATTGCAAGTTGTTTAGCCACAAAATGAAGAATCTTTTTTATTTTCTTCACTAAGTATGATTTCTAAAATATTTTCTTCAAAGGAAACTTCGACAGGTCACTATTCTCTGTTGGTTCTGACTTGTTGCCTAAGTTCTATTAACATTTCTTTGCAGACTGAATAAGTCAATGTCTTGTAAACAAGAGCACAGAAATCAAACTCAAGATTTTTTTTTTTAATCAACTCTACTCACAAACAATAACATCAGACAAAAGAATGTATTAAGGTAACTGTAAACCTATTTTGTATTATGCCACTCACTGTTTATATCAGGGTCTGGCAGACATTAGGCATGTCCTGATGTCTGTGATGAAGACAGCTCCACCAGATTGCATTACAGATTATATCACTGCCTGGACATTTTAAAGCTCTGCCCCAGATGATCATCCCATCTATAAAACTTCAACTCTGGGAGCTACCAGCTCACAGGATTGGCTGTGAGTTTTACTTTAATATACATATGTAGGGTTCTTTAATATCTCAAGAGAGTAAGCCATGAGCTTGTTCCCAAGGAGCTTCTTTATTGATTTATGGGAGTAAATGAGGAGACTTGGCTAAAATTCAAAAGGACACCACACAAGCTAGACAAAATATTCCACCACAATACTGACTCCGCATATACTGTTAATACACAACATTTAAGTCAAAATCCAGTACATCAATTCCACAACACTTAAAGAAAGATTCAATCCCTCCAACTCCAAACCACCCCAAGCATCAAGAAAGGAGCAAAGAAAGAGAAGCAAAGGGATCAAGAAGAGAGAAGGAGAAAGAGGGGGAGACAGATTATATGGCTACCACCAAAGCCTGGTAGAAGACCAGCCCTCACAAGTTCAAGTGGCGGGGCCGCGACATGAGGCAAACACATGCCCTTGGTTTTATTTGCTCTGATCCCCATGGACAACCCCTCCAGTCAGGGTGTCTGACCCATTGGCCACTCTGGGGGTTCCAGGCCAGGATGAGGGGCAGTGTCCTCACTGTCCCTGCCAATCTGAGCTGGTTTAGGGGCTGCAGGAGGTGTGGTGTGTTATAGTTTTCCCAGGCTGTTTGTGACTGACAGATACTCTGGGGCTTCCCTATGTGGGCTCCAGGGACCTGGCATGAGGGACACGACGCCACCCCACCTCTGTGAGGTTCGACCCGTGCCATCCCCCCTCCACACACACACACTCCCCACGAGATGGTTCTGACTCAATAATAACTAATCTGGTGTCTAACAGCATCTCCAGGCCCATGTTTGCTAAATCACTGACCTGAGACACAACGTCAGAAAACTTTTTTACTGGGAGGTAGTGAAGAGGAGGACATAGGAGAAAATTCTGAGAAAATTCTTTATTATTTTTTTTCTATGGCACCCACAAACTCTTTAACTTCATATCTAAAAAACAGATTTTCATTTTTATTTGATTTTCCTTTTAGATTCCACAGCAATATTTTCCTATTAAAATGTGTTTCCAAATCAGCATTGCACTTTCTCTAAGAGCAGAAGGGAAGCACCAAGGCTAGCTTTGGTCCTCAAAAGGGTAAATGGAGAAAGACTCATTCTAAGAATGACTTTTAGTGACGTTTAAGTTCCTGCTCTCAATAACTCTTTACAAGGATTAGGGCAAGTAGATTACAGACAACTTTGTAACATACACTCTTTAGTCTTATCAGGAGTCATAAGGAATCAGCCTAGCAAAAAATTCCCCATGTGGGAGATTATACTGGATTTTAACTACCTAAGTTTTTATCATAAAGTTCAGTAATTAAGTAAGGATTGGCAATATGTATTTCTAAAGAACCTGTGTGAATGAGAGGAAAGCTGATATGGGGACCTTTTGAGCCAGAAAATATCTGTTTTATCTTGCCTAAAACCTCACAATACTCTACTTCTTCCTAAACTTCTTTTGTTAGCCAGTGTTATCTTTGATGTGAGAAGAAAACATGCCATTTCTTTCCTATACAACACAAATTTCAGTGGAAATAAGACAGTAAACAAATAATTATTATGTGTAGATACCTTTGAACCAGTCTAATGTAAATGCTAAACAATTCACTGCACTAAAAATATGCTTTTGAAAGCATGTCAAGAAATCTCAGGCTATACACAGGTCAGTTTTGGAACAGAGGAGATAACTGCAGGTGTGAAAGCACTGAACACTCAGATAACTAAAGCATTGTGGAATTTTTAATCAAGAACAGCTACTCCTAAAATGTAATATTCTGGGGCCAGAACTGGAAAAGATGTGCTGGTTTTGGCTGGGGTAGAGTTAGTTTTTTCACAGTGACTAGCATGAGGTTGTGTTTTGGATTTGTGCTGAAAACAGTGTTTAAAATGTAGAGATGTTTTTGTTATTGCTGAGCAGGGCTTACACAGAGCCAATGCCTTTTTTGCTTTTTGTACTGCCATGCATGAAAGGAAGTTGAGGATACATAGGAGGTTGGGAGGGGACACAGCCAGGACAGGTGACACAAACTGACCAAAAGAATATTCCATACCATATGACATCATTCTCAATATATAACGTGGGAGAAGAAGGAGGAAGGGGAGATGTTTGGAGTGATGACATTTGTCTTTCCAAGTCACCGTCACATGTGATGGGGCCCTGCTCTCCTGGGGATGTCTGAACACCTGCCTACCCGTGGGAGGCAGTGAGTTAATTCCTTGTTTTGCTTTGCTTGTGCACACACCTTTTGCTTTTCCTATTAAACTGTCTTTATCCCCACCCATGATTTTTCTAGCTTTTACCATTCTCATTCTCTCCCCAGTCTTGCTGGTGGTGGAGTGAGAGAGCAGCTGCCTGGTGCTTGGTTGCTGGCTGGGGTTAAACCACGACAGAAGAACACAAACACTTTTGAGTTTTGGAGGAAGAAAAGATTGCTAAAATTGTTTCCTTCCCAAGGACTAAATGCTGTATGAAAGGGGACAGAGAAAATGGAGTTGCCAACTTATTATTTTCTGGATAAAGCAAGAAACCTGCTCTATCCTACTCTGCACTCTATGTAAATTTCTAAGATACCAAATGGCAGGAAATTGATACAGTATACTTAAATTCATTTTATGTGTGTGTGTGTGCGTGTTTGTTTAATATGCAGTGATCACATAAAACAAATAAAAAGAAACATATATAATACTAGGTCAAGCAGAATGATATAACCAATTTCTGACCAGTGGTGACTTAGGGACTTCTTGAATAACAATTTGTTTCCGCTTTTTCTGTTTAACAATACTTGATTTTTTTTCCAACATGAATTTTATTTTTATAATTTATGTGTCTGTGACATGGTGAGCAATGAGGGTCTGTAAATTAACTACGCACCATATGGAAAAAATGGAAAAATTGTAATCTGATTTCTCTACTCTTTTCTTTTTTTTTTCATTTCTGTATGTTATAAGAAATATTAAAAACTAGCAAAAGACCTAGAAAGCTTCCAAAAAAAGCATAGTTATTGGTGGTATTGAAAAAATGAGGAGAAAATGGGGCAACAACTTTGCATTTAAAGTAGTTAATCTTATTTGTTTTGACAGTGCTGAGCATTGACAAGTCTGTGGGAACTGGTTGTTCCTAGAACCAAGAAAACCCCAAACATAAATGTCCTTACAATGTATACCAAGGAATCTAATACAACTGTTCATAACTAATTACTACCAAGACTTGTTTTGTCCTGTTTTAACATAGCTGAACCTCATCATGTTCTGTGGAAATTGTCTTTAAAAATCCTTGCCAGTTGCAGAGGCAATTAGGGAACATACAACGCCCATCTCATCAGCAATTTTATGTCTCATCTTCAGGGTGAAGTTAATCAATTAATTTGATTTTAACAATATAGTAAGATTGAAGTATAGTAATAGTGAATCCTGTTGATTATACTGGAACTTTCCTGAGTAGATGTTAAAATTGAAATACATAATATATATATTACTGACTGAAAATTCAAATTGGTTCCTTTATAGTGTAACTTTTTAAATGACATTAACTTTTTTTATATTTCTAAGATTTAGTCTAAATGGAATTTGTGCTGGTAATTCAATGTATTATTACTAAAGTCCATTATGTAGGAAACTATTTTAACTCTTCTTTTGCCAATATTATTCAATGTCTAATTTAAGAGGATTTTTTTTCTGTATAGTTTTTCCCAAGCAGCTTACATCTTCCATTTACCTCTTTGCAATCAGTCTTTGTTAATCAGTAAATTTTGATTGAGACATAAGGAAGTTAGTTATTATATTCTCTGCAGAAACGTTATAGACCTTAAGTGAAAACATCCCTATATCTCAATCTTATAGAGATTTTAGTGACTCTGATCCTTACTACTTTTCGCTTTGTCACACTATCTTTTAATAATGAAAAACTTGAAGAAATGAGTCATAGATTTTTGAGCTAAAACAATATTTATAATTAATTTTTTTGCTCTGCAATTTGACAGCTTTCTGAGAATGGAGTAAAAATTTTAATATCTGATCTCACAACACTTAGTCCCTTGAAAGATAAATGTTGCCAAGTTAAGATTTCTGCCCTGGTAAGCAAACAGACATTCAGTGAGTTGCCGAAATGAGTCAGATGATATTTAGGTGTTTCTGTCCCGGTAAGATAATAATAGAGATGATAAATAAAAAAATATAAAAAATCCAAAGTAGACTACCATCTAACAGTGATAACTGATGAGCTGTCCATCAACATAATTTTTCATCATGATGGCAAAATCATGAGCAATCAACTTAATAGGTAATTTCTCTGTCATGTAAGGACTATATACTATATACTATATAACTGTGTAAGTTAAATGCACAACCATGGTAGATCAAACAATCTTCTGTTGCCTGACATAATTTTATTTTGAAATAGAGTGGGAAACCACTATGCAATGCATAATGGTTTTTCATTGAGCAAGGTTCAAGGAAGGTGGAATAACTTTTGCTGTTCACCATTTTTAATTCTGTTACTTACTTTGCAAACAAAAGAAACCACCTGTAAATTTTCTGAAAAAAGAGCTGAATGGATGACTTTTTTTACCCTAGCTTCCACATCTATCACCAAGTCATGTTCCTAGTTATGTCATAAACTATTATCACAATAAATCTTGAGAAATTTTAACAAATAGAACTAGGGTTATAATAAGAACATGTCAGTAAAAATAATCTCTGCTATTCTTTGGGAAAAATCCAGTGATACTCCAGAACCCCTGAAATCTTTGTTAACAAATATGAAACAAACCAAATGTCATGGTTTAATCCCATCCAGCAACTAAGCTCCAGGCAACTGCTCACTCACTCCTCCAGCAGCAGGATCAAGGAGAGAACAGGAAGAGTAAAAGTGAAAAAACTTGTGGTTTGGGAAAAAGACAGTTAAATAGGTAAAGCAAAAGCTATGCACACAAGTAAAGGAACACATAGAATTCATTCATTCCTTCCCATGGGCAGGCGGGTGTTCAACTATCCCCAGGAAGGCAGGGCTCCATCACAGATAATGGTGATTTGGGAAGGCAAACATCATCACTACAAACGTATTGTCTTCCCCACCCCTCATCTCCCACCTTCCTCCTTCTTTCCCCCAGCTTTATATACTGAGTATGATACTATATGGTATTGAATCAGAAAATTTAGTTGCTTTTCTTTTCTTAACTCTCGAAGATGTGAATGATTAAATTGGGTGCTCCTCCCTTTGTAGAATACAATTGAGTTAAGGGAATAAAACCAAATAAATTATTAGTATCTTTCCATCATGTAGAAAATTTCAATGAAATTTGAAAATACTGATATGTTGTGATGTCTGACCTGCCAAACATGGAAGAATCTGGAAGCCGTTTGTTGAATTGAGTTGACATTTATGCTACATCACTGGTTAAATTAATTATCGGTATACATACACACTAGCTTTATAACAATGCATCAGAGAAATAATCAGGGAAGCGAGGCTGGCGATAATGTTTATTTTCAACCAGTGACCTGAGAAACCACACTGTTTTGATCTGTAAGGCTACCTACTTCAGGCATTTAAAGCAGGTGCAGAGGTTGTCACAGTCAGCTTTAATGCTAGTCCTTTCCACCTAAATCTTTGGAGCTTTAAGGCTAGATCTAGAAATTGTCTGGTCTCCACATGCAACTGTACCTCCCGATGCCTGTGCATGAGTGTAAAGCTCATCTACTCCTCTCCAGACAAAGGAGAAAGTTGAATACTCCAATGCGCATCTGTATGGATGGTATTAATGGCAAAGTTTGCCAGAGTGAACTACAATATTGGGCAAAATGTTGTGCTAGATGCAATCTATGTGACAACACAACAGCTTGAAATTTGTGTTTGTATCGGAGGATTTTGTAATGAAAATGTTTAATTGTGTGTTTTCACACAAGTTACAAATCATTGTAACTTGTGAAGACAAAGAAAAGCACCTTTGCAATTGCTGAATATTGGGAAATTCTCCAAATAAAGATCCATGCTGCTAGCTTTGGTTAGTCTATTGTACATCCAAGTAATTTATTCTCATGTTTTATTGACTCTGTTTTATCTGTGTTTAGCTGTGTCAGTGTGGCTTGATTCATAGCAATGAGTGTTGGCTGTCATTGACAAAAATATAACCAGCTATTCTTAAAGCGAGAGGAGAGGTACACAATGAAGAACAAGCATTTGTTCAACACTTATATTCAAGAAGTTCTTGATATGAAACAGTTTATAACAAGTCACAGTAGTTTTCTATAATGTGTTTTGAAAATGAATATTTTTACAAGATCAACACTATTTATTTCATGATTATTATATTTAACTTTTTATTTATTATTTAACATTTATGCCTCTGATATCTAGAGAAAGGTCTGTTCTGTATAAGTATTTGCTCTCATTTTCCAATCACAGTACAGTTTATTGTGAAGTCAAATTTTTCTGTTATCTTCATCTTAGAGGAAATGTGTGTCTAAATTACAAAGAATAACAGTAATTTGGGATTTTTGTTTGTTTGTTGTTGTAAAGTTTGTGTCATATTGGTTCATCTTAGGTAAAAGAGAAAATGGGCTAGAAAAGTGCAATACATTGCAAGGAAATAGAAAGTATGCTTGAGCTTATACTTAGAACAGCTATTAACTTTTCCCTTCATTTTGTCATTTGGTCCTTTTTTTTTATGGTTCTACAATTACCAGCCATGCCCTACCTGCCCATCTCTCTCTCCCCCTTCTCCCTCCTTTCCTTCACCATGTAATCTAGTTTCATTTAAGTGTTTATGCATGGTGTTTTATGTCTGGAACAGATTCCCTTTGTCAGTCTAATACACTTTCCCCAGCTCCTCAAGTTCTTTATTAAATTACTTTTCTAAAATAAGATTCTTTTCAGCTCTCTCTCAGTCTCCCTTAGTAACAACAACAGGGAGATGACTCAAATTCATTAGTGTTAAAACATAAACTGATAAGACTTATAAGTACTTGGGTCTATTGAATGCAGTTGAGTCTCATAAAACCATGAAGATTTTTGTGCATATTGTCCAAAGGAAGGTCCTCAGTGATATGGCATCAAATGTAGTTTTCTTCAAAACAATTCAGTAAATTGTTATTCAATGGAAAGGTGTCATGGGTTTGATTCTTCACATAAGAAATTCAGTGGAGCAGACTGCAGATGGTATTTCTCTGCCATCATTCAATGTTGAATTCAATGAACTTCTTGACTCAGGGGACTTTGCCACATAGTCAGGGGCTAAGTTCGTTTGTCTGAGGAATCAGGAAGATTGTCTTCATACATATTGAGGAGGAAACACACTCTATTCAAGTGATGTATATAATAGAGCTTTTCTGGAGGAAGGGTTGTGTAAAAGTCATTAAAATTTAAATTAAAAAAATTATCTCTTCTTAAAGTAAATAAGCAGATATTTAAATATACTGTTGAAGAAGACACAGTTACGTATTTGACTTGTATACCGTAGGCTTTAGATCAATCAAATATTAGATCAAATTAAGGAGTTAGTTAAGCATTTAGATCAATGAGACCTAAACTCATACTGCAGTACTTTTGTGATCCAAACCTGTAGTTTTTAGATATTTTTGATTCATTACATTCTTAGTATCTTTTAAAGAAATATGACGTTATCATATTTTATTTAAGTAGTATTTCTTCATGATGCTATTCCAAGATAAATATTTGTGGAACAAGAAATATGCTTCATGTGGTTTTCTGTTACCAAAATGAAAATTCTTACAGAAATGAGTTTAGTAGAAATTCCTTTTTGTGTTTTCATACTGAAACAAAATAGTTTGACTTTAAGAACATGATTCATCAGTGGGGCTTTTAGTGGAACTATTTATGTGTTTAGAATATGGACAAAAAATTGTGAATGTGAGACAGTACAATTCACGTGATGTGTTATTTCCACTACAAGAAAACAAATTACGAAGCAAAATGTTTATAATATAGTTTATATGTTGAGAAACAGTCTCTATTTGTGTATTCAGATGCCTAAATTAATGCAAGCCAGATCACCAGTTTGGAAAAATAACTCTCTTTCACTTTCTGGGATTTTCTTTAGAGTAAGTCCAGATTTTAAAAATAGATTTTTTTTCAAAGCCTCCAAGAACTAGATATTGTTTTTCTTTATTGCCAATGAAATTTCTTGCCTATATTTACCTTTTCATTTTTACCTGAGTCCATGTCACAGCATCATATTAACAATGTTTTTTCCTTGTTGCTGATTTTTAAAGATTTTTAAGTACCTCTGCTTTTCCTTCTAGCTTTGAAAAAAATGCACCCTTATTTCATCAAGTTCAAATATCTGCAAGTAGTGTAAGCTGAGCCCAAGAACATTTGATCTTAAGAAAGGAAGCTCTTTGATCAAATATAAATTTTAATGATGTTTGGATTCTGATTTCAGAAATTATTTAAATACAACAAAATGAAGCTAAGCTGTGAAGACAGTTTCATAGGCTGTATGCATTCCAACCCTCAAATAACAGATTATGATATATGTAAGAATTAACGGATTGTTATCTAGGAAAGGTAAAGAAGGAAGAAAGAAACTAAAAAGAACAACCTATAGTATGCTCTGAAGATTATTCCTGTAGAAAAATGACTAGAGACATGAAGAAAAAGTTGGTCTAGATGAAAAATGGACCAACAATAGTTTCTCTAAAGAATTTTTTGGGGATTTTAAGGTCATTTTTGTAGTGAAAATCACTGTGGAGCTGACACAGTAATGCTACAGCCTATATCAAAGGATAATTGAAGGGAATCTCAATTATTATTCTTATAAAGCTGGTTTCAAGGTCCAAACTTTGCTATACATGAGGGTAGTTTTTCCTAGGGATAGAAAGCGAATTTTGTTCTCTGTAAGGAAGGTGCAAATGGATCTAGGACATCAACAGCCTTTGGGTCACAGACATAGTTTATACAATGTAAAGTCTTGAAAGAAAATTTAGCAGGTTCAAAAGCAGTAACTATCTTTGAAGTTTGAAAGCAATGTCTTCCCATAGGAGAATGAAAAATGCGTCAAGTAATTAATGTTGTATGATATAAAAGCCTAATGTCACTATGAATAGATTTCTGATGTATTTAACACATTATGGTATAATAATTTACATTTTACAGATTCTCTATAGCTATTTAAAGCAATGAAATATATTTTACATTTTTTAAAAAACTTTTATAAAAACATGTTGCAAAGTTGTGCTGAGATATGAGTCCCTTAATAACCTCAATGTTTATGTGATTACCCAGAATTACTAACGGTTCACAAAATTAACATCTTTGACAGAAGAGATTAAGAGAGGACCACTCTTCAATACTCTACACACTGGTGATCAGAGATTCTTACAGAGTAGCAGGTGATCTTACAAAGCAGCAGGTGATCTGTCATCAAGCCATTCTTTCATTTAGGTGAAAGGGTAATTTTTTGTATTAGTTCTGAAACTTTTATCTGGCCTGCAAAATAATTGGCTTGGATTAGGGTAATTTTCAAAAAGAATCATGACTCAGTTCTGAATGGAGGATGTGGACTTTTCTGGACCACAGTGGAAACTTAAGTAAATTAGAAAATTAACAAATGGGTTTTATCCTCAACTCATTATTTCAAAGTCTGTAGTTTAGGGAGGTTTCTGTTCTAGGTGTGGAACCATGGTGTAGATTTCTTGCTTAGGTACCTTGATCATGATATGCCTTTCAGGTGTTGCAGGTGCTCACTTCCAGGCTGTGATGTCTTCCTGATGGCCTTTTTTGCTGTTCTGACTGAGAGTCAAACACTGAGATGCCTGTGGGTGAAGTTAGAGTGTCACTGGAGACTGTACTATATTTCTTCAGTTTTGACTGGTTTTTTTCATGTTAAGTGAGAGAGAAGGGATGAGACCGATATAATTTTAGAACTGAATAATTACTGATAGTACTTCCATTTCTCTGTCTTTTCATTAAAAGCTTAATATTTTGGGTCTCTGTGAAGCACAGTGCAGTTAGTTTTTACTGGATAATTTAACATTTTTTATTTAATAAAACAAGGGACAATACATAACTATCTCCTGTGGAAACACTACCCTCACTTCAATTATTACTTCAAAGAATAAATTAGCAACTTTCCATTTTTTACCAAACAAAAGTTCTGAAAGTAGCTATTGAAAGAAAATTTCACAAGTATTATTTCACCCCAGTGCATACTAAGTAATATTTAAGAGATATGTAGTTGCATTGCCGTGGAGATGCAAGTAGTGCAAAAGAAACATATGATTAAGATGTAATTTAATTTTTATACAAATTTCAACTTATAAATTTTCATTCGTAAACTGAAAGTAGGTTTAGATGGGATATTAGGTAGACAGTCTTTACTGTGAGGCATTGAACAGGTTGCTCAGAGAACTTGTGAATGCCCCATCCATGGAAGAATTCAAGGCTAGCTTGGATGGGGCTCTGGGCAACCTGGTCTAGTTGAAAGTGTCCCTGTCCATGGCAGGTGGGTTGGAACTGGATGAATTTTACAGTCTTTCAACACAAACCATTCTATGATTCAATGATTCTATGATTCTGTGTTCTTAGTTTAGATCTGAATTCAAGTTCTTCACTCTCTTAAAATCTGTTTCATCAGCTGATAGAGAATAAATATTCCATAGTATTTGTCTACTCAGCTTCATTATCTCGACCACAGTACTGCAGGTGGTTCTCAAGTATAACTAAAACATTACATATCTGTTTTGGGCACGATACTATTGGTATTATACAGCTTCATTCTGGGTTTCAGGCTTTGAGCAAATGGGTAATCAGCCAAACTAAATGTCCTCATGTTCTGCACAAAGAATGTGACTCTAGTACACCATTTTCCCTCAACACTGACCAGTTTTCTCCTACTTTCTCTCACTATTTTCACCTAATTCTTTCTGGGGTAAAAAAAAACAAAAACAAAACCAAAAACCACTACTGACCTTGCCATCATAATATTTGTTATTTAACTAGTGTGCATAATCTCCATAGCTTTCTTTGGAGCTGTCAAAATGGACAAGCCCTAACTTTCCATTGTTCAAGTTGACAGTCTGAAAGCTGAACGTTGCTCATCCCAATTCATAAAATGCTCTTCACACTTTATTTTAATAGTGCTCAACATATGTAGAAGTAGGGGAATGGAATGTCTTTCACCAGTAGCAAACTTAGTGGGAAAATAAGTAAAATTCATTGGGTAATTTCAAACAGATGAAAAATGTTTAAGAATTGTAAAGGATTATGATGTTTTATTTTAATGGTCTTCAAATGGAAAGTTAAGTTTTATTGGGAACAAACAAGAAAGATACTATGATTTTATTTCATAAAAATCATTCTTTGGTGATTTAAAGTAATTTAGAGAGTGACATTTTTCTCATTATAGATGTTGGAACTGTATTATGCTACATGGATATTTTAGGCTACATGAAGTTTTTGCTTTTTACACAATATAAAAAAATAAAAATCTGGTCATTTCCAAGCTTTAAATTAAATAGAAAAGGTGCCATCCATGACGGAAAAGCAAAAGTGCTGTCCAAACCAGGTACGTAAAAATCCCTCAAACCCTTATATTTTCCTATACATTTCTTCCTGTCCCACAAACTGTCATTTTGCTGTAAACATAGTAATTTCTTACTTACATATATTAAGTGAAAATTGATGTACATTTATGGCAGTACTTAAAGGAAAAAGGTTGTTGTTTGATTACTTGAGTGTTTTGTAGTAATGTATAAATGGGCTCCCACTCACTTGAAAATGACATCATTTTTCCTCAGACAGAACAGATTTCTACCTTTTACCTGCTTAAAATTATAAATAATAATTCATTATAGATGTCATCTTGTCCTGATTTTTCTTAAAAATCCTTTACATGATGGGTTAAACTTTCACAGGGAAAACTCTTATTTTCATGGATGACCAACTCTGTAGCTACATTTGCCACAGGTTATTGATTTTTTTCACGTGGCAAGGACAATATGAGACACTATGATGTAGTTAGACTAATAGATCTAATCCTTTGGGACTTACTGACCTCACCACTCTATTCCAATGATACATTTAATATTGAAATTGAGTTGCTTTGGTATTTTATTCATGTATTTTGAAGAGTTTCTCTCAGGGTCTTTCCTGCTTGTGACAATCCCATAAATTTACTTGGAACTAGCACTGAGAGGTGAAAAAGTGTTCCCAGTACTCGTAGATGAATCAATGTAATTTTGAATGCATGCATTTGAATGAAGCAGTCTGTGTATAAGTATTTTGACTTTTTTAAGTGTTAGAACAGTTGTGCTTCCTCTTTGTAAGTGGCAGTGAGTAGTTCAGAATCTGAGTTTTCCTTTCCTTCCATAACCATATTTATGGAAATCCTGTACAAGGGATGAAGAGACATCAGGTCAGCTGTCAGACTGCAGGTTTACTTTGATGACTTAGTTTATGCAAGCATCACAGTTGCTCCCATTTTCACTGTACCTTGGTATCATCCACATTAAAAATAGTCTCTTTAAAAGTAAAACGATAGTTTACTAATTGCCTGTTCTATCAATCTGCGTGTGGTTTGACTGTGAACCCAAGATGCTTGATAAATGTTCACATAACCATTGACAAAACAGCTGAAATTATACCTGTGGTGTCACCTATGCAACTTTGTAGCTTTCATATTTTGCCTTTAGTGACATTTATTAAGCATCTTTTCGCTTGTGCTAAATAGACAATTCCTTTTGAATAAGAAATTGCATCATTTGCTCTTAACAGTTTGTTCTGAAGTAATGACGTAAATATTAATGTCTTCTGATGCACCGAGATAAACACTACTCATAAAAAAGATGAATTATGTTTTATAATCTGAATAAGAGAGACAAAATGAATTCATCTAATTTAAATAGTGTCAAATGCACTTTTACTATTAACATGAGCAGTACTGAGGCTGAATACCAGTTATAAATTATGAAGTGCTTTTTTTTTATGAAACTGAATATAAGGACACAAATAAATTTTATATTGTAAGATATTCCAGGGTTGTGGACCTGTGTATGTACAGAGAAAATTCATAGTTTCTTTGTAAGTCAAGATGAGGAAGTAAACTGTACTTTTCCCTCATTCAAACAAGAAGATGGGGAATAACGGTTTTTGTAAGTGACTGCCTCTCCAAGTTCATAAACTTGACATTTGAATTTCATTTTCACAATAAGTTGCAGAACAATAAAAATCATTATACAGTGTGATACTTATCAAATGACTTGTGAGATTTTGGTTCAATAAACAATTCTATAAAAACAAGTAAACACAGAAAATATTTAGCTATATTTTCAAACCATAGACAGTAGACTCAATATTTGTTTGACAATTTAAATGTTAAAATAATGGATTTATTTATTTCTGTTGTATGAAATAAACAGAAATCTATGTAACAGCAGACTGCAAATGCAGATTATAACAGAGGTAACATAAAAAAATTTACATAACAAAAGACCGATTTACTAACAGATTTCTTATTTGTGAATATAGGTACCACCAAACATGTACTGCATGCAGGCAATTTGTTGAACAGTAGTTCAAACTTTCAGTATCACAATGCAGGGAACAATTTCTTTCAATTTTTAGAAAAAAATAAAGGAAAAAAAAGAAATGTGGCCATTAGAAGTCATGAAAGAAAACACTAAGAAAGGTTGGAAGGGGATTTAAAACCCACGCTGGCTTTTGTATGGCTTTTGTGAGACTGATTTCCCTCTCAGATATTAGAGTAACACTCATAATATTGGTAGAAAAATGTTGAGAGCTGTTCAGAGGTGAAGCCAAGCAGATCAATCTGATTGAAGTTCAGTGTTTGGAGACACTGAAGAACTATCGACCCCAACATACAAAAGAACCAGGTCCCTTTAAAAGTAGGTACACTGAGTACTGAGAATTGCAGCTTAGTTAGCCTGTGGTAGCCTCAAAATTACAGTCCCAAGGAGAAACTGAAGCAGTTTTGACTATTGCCTATTAAAAACAAAACAAGGCAAAGCAAAGCAAACCGAATACAATAAACAACAACAACAAAATACCAAAAAACAAACCATAAAACTCTTATGAAAGTCATTGCACTGCTTTGTTTTACAGAATCCTTTCAAATAGTTTCTACTTGATTCTAATTCATTTCTTTCCTTTGCTGAGATTTCTTCTGTCTTGTTTAAGTCCTTACTGTCTACAGGGATGAAGCATGTGATTGGAATAAAAACAACAGTAGAATGTGGGAAGTGAGTTTGTTTTTTCTAGTTTAATCAGACACAGGTCTGAAATTGTTATTAGTATAGATAAAATAAATTTGAAGATAGCATATTTTCTTGCAAAATAAAGCTTAAAACAGTGCATATTTTCTAGTGCCACTACCCTGGAAAACTAGTTTTTATGATAGAGAAAATGCAAAATACTCCCTTTTATCATCAGGTACAAATTCCACCATCAATTCTAACTAGTAAATAGTGGTCTTAGAAAAAAGGCCAAAAGTTGTTTCTTCTTAATGAAGCAGGATGGTTAATGAAGGCAAGAATGATGTCAAAATTAAAATTTTGTATAAAACACCTGTAAGTAATGCTTACCTGGATGCTGAAATCAGGGTAAAATCTTTTACCTCTTATTTTGTAATTTTACAGGTGAGTTGTTGAAAAGGAATGTTTTAATTTGGATTTGTGAATTTTTTTAGCGACTTACTCGCCTGTGGCCACATAGAGGGGAATTCAAGAGTGACAAAGACAATAATTTTTATTGGTCACTCTTCTGGGTCTTTTACTGCTGAATGTCTTTATAAATTAATCATGCTAATAAACAAACTTTATACCTGATTCAGTGAAAGCCATCTTAATCATAGCACTAATTTTACCAATAGTGTGATATACTGTGATTTTAATTCTTACACTCCTTCCTTGGGAACAAACACCCAAGAAAATAATGTTGAACATCAATAAAAACCCTTCAACAACCAAAAAAACATCAACCAAAACCTTCACTATGGACAAAATAATGAAACAAGTGCTTTAATCTAGACTTGTTCTCATAACTGTAGTAAATATAAGTTTAGACCTATACTGAAAATTGGAAAAAATTAACTCACTACTAACTCCACGTATTTACAAGGGGACGAAAACAAGGGGAGAACTGCATTATGTGTAACAGCAAGAAATAATTCAAAGCTTTTGGATCATTATAACAAGAAAAGAAAATGTCTTTAAAGGTAACAAGGCACTTCAGCATTTCTGTCTGTAACACTGAAAATGAGAAGGCTGGAAGTTGTGAAATGCAGCTACACAGATTGACTGACTGGGAATCCTAGGACTTACATCATGCTAGAAAACTGCAGTGTGTCTGTGAAGGTGTTTGACAGAGCCCTGTTTGATAAATATTTAAGAATGAGACTATTTTACCACCCTCCTTCTCTTCAAAGTTTATTCAGACATGACACACAGTGAGGATAGCACTCCCTATTTCAGGGGATATTTTCAACTTTAGTATGGTTTTTTTAGTATGTTTAATTTTCCAAATTTTCTCTTCATCAAGCTATTCCAAGATATTCACATGCAGAAGTCAGCAAAAGGCTTTAAATGTAAACAACATGTTTTATAGCGCATACAGTATTCTTCTAACTCTGTTTTTACTCTTAGTGTGTTATAACAGGGGCAGATTTCATATGGTATAAATACATTAAAATGCATAGTTATGCAGTATATTTTTATATTAGGAAGTTATTTGATAACTGCTAGGTTGCCTCAGATTTTAAGAGTCACTGTCTAGATCTTTTTCAGCTGTGACACAAGGATGCTATGAAGTTAATTGGCAATAGAAAGAAATCTCACAAAATCCAAATATCATTTTGTCATTGAAACCAAAATGACTTCGGCACGACCCTGTAAAGGAGTGTATTGATTTTCAACTTCTATTATTACTGTGCTTTACCTACCTATGATTCCAGGTCAGCTCAATTTTCAGAAAGTTCTAAGGTCAAATACAGATTTACGCTTCCCACAAAAGCAAAAAAAAGGTTTAGAGGTGTACACACAAAGACTTAATGCATGAAAGAAATTATGATGACATCATTTCTGTTTGTTCTTTTTTCTTATGGCACAATTTTCTTGACAATTATTGGAGTAGACTAGAAGTATAGGAATAGAAGCAGGGAATAGCTTGTGATACATTGATCTGTACAGCATTGTAACTTCATATGGCATCATGGCATCCTTTAACCTCCATAGGTGTTTGAGGATACAGAGAGAAGGAGAGGTAATCTGCTGGGTTAGGAAGATGTTTTCAGTAGAAGTGTGAGAAATGAGATTTAATAAAGGAGAAGTGAAAAATACAGAGATTTTACCAATTCCCAGAAACTTATGATTATATTACAATCTCAGAGTTCGATTTAAATGCTGTTTGTACTGAAGATGTTGTTGTTCTACATTAGAACCTAGAGGCCTTAATTAAGGCCAGGTTCTCACTAAATAAAAATATGCATACTTGAAGACATTAGCAGAGTATAGGACAAGTATCAATATTTACAGTTTACAAAGTAGAAGTTACTGGAAAGTTCCAACAATTTCCTGAAAGGTAGACCTGAGAAAACTTCAACAGCAGTCAATAGTGAACTTGAATAACAGAACAGGTTCTTCAGCCTTTATTCATAAACAATGAATCTATTTTTTGTGTAAAATTATTTGTCTGGTTTAAGCATAACCAGATGAATCTATCATGTAAGAAATTGCTAAACATTTTTTTCACTGTCTCCTAAGTTCAAAATCTACAAAGTAGTTTTTCATGCATTCAGAAATGTAGGATCATGCTGAGATTGAGACTAAATCCAGTCAATTTTAACCCTACAAATAAAGAGTTTACAAAATTTGAAGGTATGAAAATCACTGCCCTTTTAACATTTGTGCCTTATTGTGGTAACAGCACGGGTAATCCAAGCAAAGTATTATTGTCAGAAGTGAACATGCGTGAACAATTATCAGTGATAACAACAAGGGATTAATGATTTTGCTGTAAATTAGTATTTCTCATGCCTCATTGCATATGAGTAAAGGTGCCAAGAGATTCCCCTATGGAATAATCACAAAGTCTGTCTTGTGTCCCTGGATGGAGATTACATACATGCTGTGTTCTCCTTTTGTCAGAATGGCATCTAACCTAAAAGGAACTTATGTGACAAGCCAGTAAGCATATCAAATCCTTTAGGATTAGGATATAGGTAAAAAGAGGTGCTGTGGTAGTTCTAAGGGAATACATTTCACTGTCCTGCTTCTCCATTCACACCACTCCCCTAAAATACTTGTGGAAAGTGGCACATGATTTTAAGCTGACTATAATGAGCTCAGCTTTACATCTGTAAATGGTGTTTCACATAGGCTAGTTCAATATAGGGGTGTGCCAAGGTCTGGTTCAGGACTCAGTCAAACTGAGGTGTCAACTGTGCATCACTTGTACCACTGTGAGTGAAGGTGAAACACCCCTCTGGCACTGACCTTTCTTCAGTTTGTGAGACATAACAACCAGAGCTGGCAGGACTGCCATCTGTATTAGAAAATGTCAATAGATATCTTGCTGTTAGATTCAGAGTCTATTTGTACAACCTTTAATCAGTATTAGACATGACATAGGTCAATGCAGTATCTTTGGCACCCAGATTCAAAAGCTTTACTTTGAAAACACTACAACACAAATCATACGTCTAAATGTTTATCATTCCAAACATGAGGCAGCAATGCTTTGAAAATGTCAGAAGGATCTATATCTTGTTTGCTTGCTTTCTATCTCTTTGAAAGTTCTAGCTGTAATGATTTCTTATGGAAGATTTTATGGGTGTCTTACACATTCACAAAAACAGCTGTTATTCTTTGAGAACTAGTCTCCTTTGTATATTGGTCTGTTACTTATGTCCTTATAAAACTCATAAAATAAAAACACATTAGTTCCTGAAAGAGATTGTTGTTTCTGATGAGTCTATTTTTTCAGTCATTTGGAGCGTCAAATATATACTTCAGGTTTTATAGACATTATATTAAAGAAAGCATGACACTGCCTATAGAGGAAAAGTCCTTCCACTTGAAATATATACTGTGTACTGAAATTCAGGCACTTACATTGCAAGTAACATATAGATTCACTTCAAGTGTTCAGGAGATGAAAAGTAGATAAATATTGAACAAATTAGAAAGTTTAAGTACAATCGTTACGGGGAAAAAAAATGTTATGTTAACATGGCTCTACCAAAAGTTCATTACTTGTTTATTATTGCTTTTTCCAAACTCTGTTCATATAATGAGGAATATTTATGTGTACAATTTTCTTGAGAACCTGTTTATCTGGTGAAGTTCATTATTTCTTGTAAAATGAAAAAAACCCCAAAACAGTTACTTCTGTTTATTAAAATGACTGGACATCAGTATAACCACTTCTTATTCAGAATTCTATAACTCCTCTGTAGTTACTGTGGCAGTCAGAAATAGAAGTTGAATATGTGGGTCTAACGCTGATCTCAGTTCCTTCACTGATACATGTATAATGCTTAAAGAGTATAATCGATATCAAATCCACTGTAAAGACTGCAGTATTAAAGCAGGAACTTCAAATATCTGCTTAGAACATTTTCCTATGGTTTAACCACTGAGATTTGCTATAAATTGCTTTTTATGTTGTGCTTGTTGTGTCTGTTTCTTTACTGGGTCATACTGCCACAGCAAGAGAGAGAGCAGTGCTCCTTTGAGGAACGAAGACTGGCAAAAAAGACATGGGAAAACTGCAGAGAAAAACGATGTGATTAGTCTCTTCTGTCTAGGCATCTGCAATGTGGTTGTCTGCTTTTGAGCCCTTAGTCAACAGAGAAAAAGAGGTACTCTCAGGAGGTAGCTCCTCCAACTTATTTATAGTTATCTGTTTAAGGATAAAATAGATTGCTCCTCAGAAGAGCCTGTTTCCCCCTATCAGCTATGAAGGAAAGCTAGGCAGTTATTTCAGAAGCATAAATCTACATTACGGATGCTTATGTTTTGTCAGAGGAATCCCACTGATTGCAATGAACGGAAAGAATGAGAAATTTATTTTATTCTCATAGAACTGTGCTCAGTGTTAGAGCAAATGGTTGTGGTAATTCGCATTGGGTCTTTTTTGCAGTGTTAAACATAATGGAAGAAGAGTAGTGTAAGACTAAATTGGATGAAAGGCAATACTAAGCAAGGAATTGGTCGTGTAAGGGATGACATTCCAATGTCTATCACAGAGCTCACACACTAGGGCAGTATGGGAAGGTGTTTTGCTTCAGCGTGCGGTGTAGCAAAGTGCAGACACCTGTGCTCAGTGTGAGCCAGGTGACAGGTAACATGTGTCATGTCAAGCAGTGGCTTGTTTACACAGCTCTGACTGTAAGAAGCTGAGCCAGCACTTACCACTGCACTGCAGGCATGTGTCAGTCTCAGTGTGATTATGTCAGGTGTATCCATACTCTGTGTCATGATATTCTATAAATATAACCAGAAAATAGAAACAAAAAGCTGTGATGCCCTATCTCCCTGCAATGCTACTAGTTGGACTGCAATTGTCCAAAGGCCAAAGTGCTGGACATCAAAGACTTATCTAGACACAAAACTTAAAAAACCTTCATTCTTGTAAAACTCACAGCTTCACAAGACTTTATTTCTAGTATAATTACATATCAGTATTAAGAGATCAAGTTTTGTGGACTGGAAGACTTTAGGCAGTCAAAGTATATGACTCCACTCAAAACTAGCTATATCTGAGAAATTTAGACATGATTTAAAGTATATTGTTACATATTTCTGGATTCTGAGTGAATACTATTAACTCAGAAGAATTCCAAATTCAGTGCACAGAAGTAAGAACAGAAGAAAGAATATTTTCTACATACTTAATTACATAGACGTTTTTATCCTTGGATGTACTATATACATATATATTATGTATATAATATATATACTAAAATTGTATATGCATAGATAGGGATCTGTCTGTATGTCACTGTAGATATTCAAAACCCAATTGGATGCAGTCCCGCACAACTTGTTCTAGCTGATCCTGTTTGAGCAGGAGGCCTAGGCTAAGTGATCTTGAGATGTCCCTTTTAACATAAACAATTCTGTGGTTATATTAATGGGTTTAAGTAGATTTTAGGCAAAAAAGAGTATAAGAAAATCTGGCTTAAAACTTCATTGGTTTTCCTTTTCTTTTTTTCTAAAAAATTATTCAGAATCAATTATGGTAGAAGCAAAGTCATGCAACATAGTCTGCATACAAAACTTCAACGAAAAGTCCAGGTTTCATCATAAATCACAGATATCCAATGTGAGATTTTGGATCAAGTCTGAAAACAAGTCAAAACTTTGTTTTACATGACAGCCAAGATGTATTCTCTTTTGAATTCCTGATCTTTATCAACCTTGGCAACATCAAGTTGTCAAGTTGTAATTCATTTTATTTGTTAGGTCATTTGCAAAGATTACTGTGGAAACAAAAACCTAAAATACAGCCATAGATTGTATAAAATCATTCAGAAAATCTGACAGGGTCTTAGAAAGACATCTGTGATTAATGCTCAGTTTCACTGGCAGGTCTTTTGTAAAATTCTCCAACAATGGTAGCTGATGACCTTATCAGGCCCTACTCTTCTGATGAAACCTTCTCCTCATTGCTTCCCTGCTGGAGTTGTGTGACAGTCTGCTGTGAGACTCTGTGTGATCACTGGAAGTTACTGCTCTTTCTTGCTTTTGAATTCTAACAAGAAAGGGAATCAGGTGAGTCAGCTGTGGTTCATTGTGGATGCTACAGAAGATGGGAACTGCAGAATTTCATCATTTAAAATTATGCAAGTTCAGACTGGGCTTGCCACTGTGGATGAACAGAGATAAGAAGGCAGTAAAATTGTCTCCTTCCAAATGCACATAGTTAGTCCATGCCAGAGCTGTCATCAGATCTGTGGCTGATGTAAATTTACACAGTACTAGAAATTCAGCAGTTTCAGTTACTGATATGAGATAGGGTTGGATTCCAAAGGAAAACAGGATGCTGAAAGTTAGCACCATCAGCAATAAAATTGACTGCAAAATTTGACAAAGGCAAATTCCAAACTGATACAAAATATTGCAGTTCCTTACTGAGTGTTGGCTATTGATTTAAAAAAAATAAATCAAAATACAGTTTATTTCAGGAAGCATTTTATTTAAGTAATTTTCACATGCAATGTATAGGGCAGATGAAGAAATATACATTACCTTACTAATTATAGGCACTTTCCTCATTATCACAATTCCAATTTATCTCATTATAAAGTTATTCTCCAAGTCACAACTGAAGTTGTGAAAGGTTATTGAAATTGGTATGTGAGTTCCACACATGCAAACCTTGTGGTAAAAGTCCCAAAACAACACTCACTAACCCCCCTCTAAAAAAAACAAACCCAAGCCACCACAAAAAATACCAAAAGCTCATTGGCTTTGAAAAATTTCCAAGTACTGTAAGTTTTTTTCAGAACTGTCCAAAATTGTCATGTGTAATCAGTGAGTGACAAACAGGACTGATCTAGAAACCCCAGCTTCCCCTTTATGAACACTGCCACATGCACTATTCTAAAATATCTAATACAGTTGGGTATTTGTTTTCCTGTTTGTTTTCTTGCTCTGCTTGTATTAGGTATGATCAGGAAATAAATGTAATTATTAGTCATATAAAATCTGCATAAAACTAGTCAGATTTGCTAGCATTTTAAAATGACTTCTATATTCACTTATAGATAAGTTTGAAGCAGGGTTGTGATTCCTTTTGTGAAGTTTTGTATTATTTTAATAGTGCATATGGCCTTAAATGAATGTACTCTATTATTTCTGTCTTATTTGTTTGTCACAAACTAACGCTTAATGCCAAAATTAAGATTATTAAATATGCTTATAATAAATAAATGTTCATTTGGACAACTATCCATTAATAAGTGAAGTGGACAAGAAGACTCGGAACTCTGATTTGTATCTCTTGGGTATTTAAATTCTAATTACTAGCAAAGAAGAACAGAAATACTGTACTAAACCAGTGACACATTTTGGTGATGAGCAGACAAATGCAGTAGGTTATGTAAAAGGTGTACCTCAGCTGAACATTAATACTCCTGGGGAAAGTCCTCCTACAAAGGTTAATATTTGTTGTATTTTCTAAACAATAATAATAATTGTTATTAAACAATAATTATTATTTAATATTTTAAATGCATCCCCCACAAAACTAGTCCTCATAGGTATAATATTTATCTCCCAGTGTTTCTTAACTGGCCCATAGGGTCTGTGAGAGCTCCTGGCTTTCTCTGTCTTAGTTCCTGTCTGAGTTAGGTAAAAAATGAAAACCTTTACAGTCTAGTTTTCCAGCAGGAAGGTGGGGTTGCAGAGGACAACTGTCTTCATCTTCAGACTGGAAAGTCTTAAAAAAACCCCATGCACACAATGCTGTTATAAATGCTCTCCTGAAAGGAGATGCAGATGAGTTACTATTACTGATCACTGACAGCAGAGCTTTCAGGGATGCAAGGCTTTGGGATCTGATTTGAGATCTTCCCTACACTTCCCTACATCTGTAGAATACAGTATTTACAGGAAATTGTTGCTTACTTACTTTGAGGTATATGAGACAATAAGTCAACACCGCTAAGTTTTGGGTTTTTTTCTCTGTGCAACATTCATTTCTGCTTTGTTAAGACATTTTCACAGCCAACTAGTTTTTTTTCTCTCACCCACTCATATGTTTTTTCTTTACCACTCGCTTACTAAAAGAGCACTGCAGATAAGCAGATTTTTTAAATGCATATTCTTGTGTATGCTAGCACAGGCAGTACTCAGCAACAGCCACAAAATCACAGCTGAAATGCAAAAAGTAGATTTATTTTCATTACCTTGCCAATGAGATGATCTCCAAACCATCACCCAGGCAGAGGCACACAAGTGGGGACACAGGTACTGTGTAATTCAGTCCATGCTGGAGGGTGCTTCTGCCTCTATATCAGGGATTCACACCAGTGCAGTTTACCACCGTGTTCTGATCTTTCCCGCATCAGGGCAGGAATCTCAAGCGTGTTTGATAGAGTGTCTCTAGACTATCACCAGCCTATGCCATCTAAACACATGTTCTACTTGTCAAACACACAAGACTAAACAACGATTAGTATGATATATGTTCTTTTCCACACTCCATCTGCAAGTCAATTGAGTGTGTTTATAGACATCCTCACCGATCTTCCATTATTTTCCTAGAGTACTGCTTTCAAACACAACACACTTCCTTCTCTTGAAATAAAGATTTTTTTTCCAGTAGTTTTCAGATTTGTCTATTATCTATATATGAAGACTACAAATAATGTTCATCTAGAAATATATTCCAGTTGCGGCCTTTGCCAACTGTTCCATGAATATCTACTCTGCTTTGTCTTCTTTTTCTTGGTGCTGGGATTAAAAAAGCAGTGTTCAAAGCAGTAACAAATTCACAGTTTAGAAAAATATTTTTCAGAGTGTTTTTCAAGGTTAATTAAGTATGGCCAGTCTTCGCGAACGAAGATTTTGGGAAAGGTCTTTTACCTTTCAAGCCTGCGCAATGGGTTTTTTAGGTGAGACACAGCATGCGCTGAACTGAGCCCACCCTAAGGTTCATCTGCCGGGGCCAAGCAAGTTTGGACAATGGCAGTGAGGTCCTCAGGACGTAGGTTTGTTTAGAGTGACCTTCTCATAGATGGATGGCCTTACGGGGCTAACGAGCTCCATCTGCCCGGGGGACTGGGAATTGAACCTGGGTCGCAGCGGTGAGAGTGCCGCATCCTAACCACTAGGCCACCAGGGTTAATACGTCCAGATGATAGTGAAAAAGATGATGTACTTCCTATCTCCAGTTTGACCACTCCTGTCCACTCTAAAGATATTTCTATCAACAAAAGAAAAAGAAAAGGATTTTCTGAAGACATACTCTGAATTAAATACTCTTAACTATGGTCCTCTAAAGGGTTTGCTTAGGTTTGAATGAGATATCTTTGGTACAGACCTTATCTATCATGTTCAAGCAAAAAATCAGCAAAAGATACAGTTTATTTTGGAAGCATAGTTTACGCCTGAGAAAATATTTTTACTATTTTTGTCAAGGGAAACAAGACTTTCATTGCTAAGTCATAACTTCCTGTCCTTATTCTGTTTTAACTCTAATTAAAGTGGACTATTTACTACTAAGTGATCCTCTGAGAGTAATCATGAGGGAAAGCCTTATGTCCTTGGAAACTACAGGGACTTCTGTCAATTATTTTAGTAGGACCTCAGTTTAACCCTAGTTATCAGTGAAGTTATGCTCAAGACTTTATGCAGTTGATGGTGGTGTACTGCCCAAGCCCTCATCCTACACAGAAACTCCACAAAGTCAATGAGATGTTGCTTGTGAGTGGGTTGGCCAGCACTGTTCCAAATGCTGTATTACGAACTTGAAGGAAAACCAGACCAAAGAAAGAACATTGAGAAGCAAATTTACAGAAAGATAAGTAAAGGATGTTCTAAAGATGGGGATGCCATAAATGTTATCTATATAGGCTTTGTGAAGTAGATGTCAATCAGGAACAAGAGAATTGGAAAATACCTAAGTGCCACTCTCCTGGCCATTCTCACTAGGATTTTCTGCATAATCCTTGGTGCCAGGAAGGGCTGACAACCTTCTTTGTGCTTCAAACTGCAGAAACTATGCAGCCTGCCCTGAATATCATCCATCTAGCATCAGGTCATCCTAGTTTTGCTCACCCAAGGCAAATAGAAAACTTCTGGCCATCTTGGGTTATAGGTAGGAAAGGTTCATTCATTACTGATAATTATCTGTCAGATTACATATGATATGGCTAAACATCTTAACTGCAATACAGAATGTTATTTACAATCTTATTTTTCTACTTGTAAGAAACTGTATTGTAAAAAAGATAGGGTTTTTCAGCAAGCTGATTCTTTCATAAGATGTTTTGAAGTTACTCAGAGGTTTGCAGTGTTAGCAATTGTTTTAGGAATGATAAGTTAATGGGCAAAATGTAGCTGAAAAAGGTTACAGTTCTATTATGTGCAGATAGAAATATCAGCATAATTTTTGCTCAGACTTGCAAAGATAAATCATATTGTTGACAAAACCAAAATGTGTGAATGTCAACCCAAATATTTAATCTTTCATCATAAAGAGTAAAACCAAACTACATAATTTTGATGGAAAGCTGTAGGGAAATTACTTAAAAATATTTTTATTAATTAACCAATAATAACATGATCCAGTTTTTTCTTTATATTTTGAGTTGTGTTTGAAAAGAATTCTGGTCAAGATACTTGTAAATCAACTGGGCATCAGTAGATCATCATAGAAATGAAGACACAAAGTGCCTGTGTAGGAAATATAGTGTGTAAACACAAATGCATTCCTGCAACTAGTAAAAGAAGGAAATTCTAACTTTATTATAGTCAAGCAACTTGTTAAACTTAAGCATATCAAAATGTATAAAGAACTCAGGAGGCAAACTACTTTAGTGTGCCCTTTTCTTCGATAAGTGCATTTTTTACACAGAAAGTACTGTTATCTAGATGTTTTGATGTATATTTCTAATATCAGGAAAGAAATCTGAAACCCTTCCTCTTTATCTATTTCCCCTAATATTTTTTCCGCTTTTTCTTATTTTTTCCCAGATGAAACACAACAATGCAAGTCATAAATTACCAAAGATACTTATAAACATAAAATATTTAGCTAGAAAAGAAGACATATTTCAGGATATGATAGATTCTATACACTGTTTAATCCTGGTGTCCTGAAACTGCTGTACAACCTATCAAATTCAACATTTGGTTTCTTACATTAGAAAAATTAAAAGTGAAGAGATATGAACATGGAGTTTGTAATAAAGCAAATTTTTTCCACAGTCTTCTAAGATGAACAATATTTTAAATGCTCGAGGAGTACATTCCCAACACTGTGGTTTCCCAAAGGTCAATAAGATGCTGCAATGCAGTTACAGCAATCAGATATGACCTTTAACAGTTTTAATTTTCTTTTCCACTGTAATTTATAAAAAAAAAATTCAGAAAATCATTATACTTTTCTAGCCTTGTTTGAGTCAGCTTATTTTGTCTAAGACAGGGCATCATGCTCACTAGACAGCATATTTAACAGCTTCATATATGATTCAGTTCCCTTTCAGGCTGGTGGCTGTGGGATTACAATGTCCTAAGGAATTTAGAGCATTAATTTACTGTGCTTCCTGCTCATGAAGACAGGAATGATGCTGAGTGTGCAGAGGTACAGCTCAGAGCTGAAGGGAGCAGTGGGAATGGGGAAACCTCAAAGCATGAGGTGAGAAAAGGATTTAGTGGAATGCTCTCTTTTCACCTCTTCCATAACCTATATTCTCTCTAAAATGTAGAGAGAGACACACTACAAAAGAGTTTACAGTTCTCTGAAGTTTCTTGCACAACATCAACTCTTTTTTCACTGTCCATATCAATGATCCAGTTAACCTGTAACAGTGAGGAAGCAGCTGCACTGCTAGGAAATTCGTTCTTCTGGAAGGAAGTTTAGAATATAACAGTATTTGTGTTTGAGTCAGATGAATAGCAGTGATTTCCTTCTGAAATATCACTTCCACAGGTTTTTCTTCTCACAGAGACTGTTCAACTCACCAGGACTGCAGGTACTGGGATCTAGAATCACTGAGATGAGGTTTTGTGTTCATAAATCACTGTGAGAAAGAATATAATAGATTTAACTAGGTGAAGTTAGTTTCTCCATATATTTCACGTGAGAATATTGAATTCAGGAAAACTCAGATGTTAGATGAAATATATAGAAAAATTTTTCATTGAATATTCATTCACTCAGTGTCAGAAGGAAAATTAGGGCAAAATATTCAGTCTGGGTAGGGAACTTGAAAGACAGAGGTGTAACCAAGTTACAAAAATGATGGGGTTTTGCATCTAGAACAGACTAAATTCATATGGTATTTATCAGCGTGGTGAATTTCCTTAAATCCATTTGGGAACAGCTCCTGGTTTTCAATTGTTTGCTTACTTGGTAGCCATTTCAGGAGTAATAAAATTGGCTAGATTTTGGCGTTGGTCTAGCAGTTGGCTTCACTTAGGAGGACACCACTCATCAGTCAATGTGTATGCTTTTTTCCTAGACCCCCTAGTACAGGAGCATTATGAGTGAAACGAACCACTTTTTTTTTCTACCCCATTTTTCCCCAGGAAACCATTCAGATTCTATGTGGTTTTTATACACAAAATGGACATCTGTTTCTCATGTTGAGTGGCCTTCAGAAGCATCAGATAATGATTAGATCATTGCTTAGCATTTCTCACTGAGATAGCACCTTTAATTGGGAGACCTCCAAGAACTTGAAAATGCATTCATTAGCTGTTTCTTTAGCTAGGGTTTTCTGCTTGTCATCTTTAGGAATGAAAACATGAAATTTACCTCTGTTTCTCTCTCTTTTCTTATTCATCCTGTTGTGGGATGATATAATAGGCCTTTAATCCTGTCACCCTATGTAAAGATAACTGAACACAGGAATATTAAATATGTCTGGTTTACATATTTACTGTTGATCTTGGCTATTCAGTCAGGGTGCTGGCTTGACTGAATTGAATATATTAACTCTAATTTTGACCTGAAATGCATCAGTCATTCATTCCTCCTCCTACTGCTGAGCTTGTAGTGTGTGCACTTTGAACTCTGCAAATTATTGGTTGGCATTAGAAATGTCCAAGTCTTGATTCCTCTGTCCAGTTTTTTACTATGACCAGAGTGGCAGAGTTTATGCCAGCCTACTGCTCAGTGCCTGGTTTGCTCTGTGGTACAGGTCTTCCAGCTAATCCATAGCAAGTGAATAAATACTCCTTGAAACAGAACTCCTGGCATTTGAAATAAAGATTAGCTGTCAGTTATTGAAAACCAGGTGACCAAATGTTTTAAGCCTCTAAATTTGAAGCACTGATACTTGAAAATTGTCTGTTATTGACCAGTATTAGTTAAACTTTGATCACTTTCTTTCTCCTCTTACAAACATGGAATATTTCATGTTTTTTTCTTCCAGATGGGAATGCAGGTGTAGTGGTGGTTACTTGCTGAAAGACACACAGAGCTGTGGTGGAAGGGCTTGAAGCACAACCTGGGTATTCAATAGTGTGTTCTCTGAGCTTTAGGAATCCTTGTAGTACATTCAGAAACTCCATTTGAATTTAGCCATTGGCAAAAACATTTGCAGATGTGAAAATTGCATTTTAATTAGTTTGTATGACTACACAAGGTAGGTTTGTAGCAGGAGTTACTATAATTACTAGTAGCAAAATTGATATAATAATGGCCATATGGGCATTTTTCTGTAATTATCATTATTATCTAGTCGGCTTCTAAACACTGCCATGGCTTCTGAATGGTCAAAGATGGCTTCTGAATGGTCAAAGATGACTTCTGGGGCTAGATTAGTCTCTTGTTGTGAGATAAATGAATGGAAATGCACTGAGATATTCTTCCCTAGGCCATTTTGATTAACAGCAGACACTGGTCTCATTAGTGCTTTGAGCAATTGATAGTTGAAACAAACCAAACCCAAACCCCAGTGTTGCCTAACTTCTTTCATTGCTGATGGTCCTTTTTGCTACTCAGTATAGCAAAAACAGCTGCCTCTTTCAGAGAGAATTCAGTTTGTCTGAACTGCACCACACAGAGCCCAGGGACGTGTGGGACACAAGTTACTTCTTTGGAATCTGGGTTCTGGGGTGAGCTAGTAATAAGCCAAGTCCTTGATGCAAGCCAGGAAGGAAAAGGATGCTGCAGAGGGAGCTCGATGCGCAGCATCTCTCCACATACAACTCCTGGAGATGATTCAGGTCCGTGAAATAACCTGACAGCTGCCGATATAGTTAGGATGATCCTTTAAGGCTCTGCTTCACTCTTTCCACCTGTCAGCTTTTTCTGCACATGATATGCTTGTAAGAAGAAATGTACCATCTCCCCAGAAACCAAATTAATACAGAGCTTCTTTTGCCTTTGATGTAAAGATGTTACTATTGCTTCAGAAAGTGCTATTTTCTAAAAATATTTTCAAATGCATGTTAAACTTTTATTAAGGAAAATATTCTTTTTTACATAGGAGATATAAAAAAGAAAAATTCTTATTCTTTTCCCCTGATATTTGCTTGTGCTTAAATGCATCTTTTCTGAATGCAGTTTTATTCATTATTTCTTAATGAAATAAATTCAGTCTGCTTGAGCAAAACTTCTTTAATAAAATCCTTGTGTGGACCTGAGATTTTCTTTGCTTCATTGAGATCTGTTACTTAGCTTTCCTCCGAATCCTTGCAGGTTTTGGATTAATATTAAAAGGGCAGCTATGTAGACAGTATTCTATACTAGCTGCTGTTCCACAAATATGCAAAGAAATGTAGTCTCCTATACTTTTCCTAGACTACACTAGCTTCTAGGACAAGAGACTGATTTCTTTTTTCATACCTTCAACATCTTTTCACCATTGAACTTCTGCATTTTTTTATGTTTTGTTTCTTGCTGGGTATATGCCTGGGAGATCAAGCAAAAATTCACTTTTTGTTTTTTTCCTGGTGGTGTACTTGCCTGAGAAATCAAGCAAAAATACACGTGTGATTTTTTTTAACTGATCTTGATATATCTGCAAGTGTTTCCAACAAGAAAAAAAAAAAGGCAAAATAATAGCTAAAAGGATGTTACCACATTAAAACAAGTAAAAAGAAAAAAATTAATTTAAATTAAAATAATTTAAATACCATATTACTGTCACTTTAATCAGGCCTAAGCAGAGTAACTTTTGTATTTCATAAAATAACTAATAATTATACAATTAATATAGATGTCCTTAATGTGACCATTATGTGTCACTATCCTTTGGTGTAATAGATCGTGGTATTGAAGCCAAGATTTTGCCCCCAAAAAGGCACGAACAAAAAGAAACTGCTTAGAGACAAAGTTTGTAGCCTTTAAGCAGGAGGTACTTTATTTCGCAGGCCTCCGGAGCGCCCGGGGAACAGTCAGGTCATCCTGGAAGAACTGCTCCACTCCAGAAACGTACAATCGAACTTTTATACACTTTTTGCTAAGCAATTACATCACATATTATGAATATTCATTACATTGCAACATCTACTTTTAATATTCATAATAGGCGGAGTTGAGGTGGAGTTAGAGGCGTGGTCCTTAATTTGGGGAGAACTTCGGTGGTAGTTCCGGTGTTTCTTCATCATGAACCCCCTGTCCTTTCCATCATCATCTTCCTAAACTTTTGAACCTTCCCTAATTTGGGTAGTTTCCTTATGCATTTGGCAGGGATTTTCAGTATCTGGCACAAGTACTTAATTTCTTGGCTTATCCCTCTTCTTATCTCTCTTTGTTTCCTCCCCATATGTCTCCTTTTGTGTGTGCTAGCATTTTTGTTCATGTTTATGTTCTTCTGTGTCAGGGTGTTCTGCATACCTTAAAGAATTATTGCCTCTAATATTTCTAAGACTAAGCTTTTCTGCTCTTGCTTATACTTATATTATGAATTTAACTCTTTACTTTTCATATAGTTATATTTGCTTTCTGGGTCTCGTCTGGCTTCAGTATTTTCAGAGTTACAACCTTTTTGTTATGAGACAAAGGCATAAATAAAAACGTAATCTTTTTATATAAGTATTTGGATCTTGAATTAAGAAAAGACAGAAGAACATATTGACATGACAGAAGATGCTTGCTATTGAGCATTTACTGTGTATATATGCTTTACAGTAATATATATTGTGAGCTGATATTTTGGCACATGATAACAAGAAATAAATTGTACTAAGTGCAGACAATTAACAGACTATCTTCTTGCAAGAGGACCCCTTTACTAGAGAAAATAGAAAGTACAAATCATAGTAAGAAGTCATCCAGCTACACAATTATTAGATCAGGTTCTGTCACCCACTCAAGCATAATTACAGCAAAGCTATATGAGTGTATGGGGGACGAGCTACTACAGAACATAAGCCAACAACCCCCCCCACATACTCCATGATATCCTAGTACATTACATAATCTTTTAAAACATCTGAAACAACCTCAGAAAAAGTCAGTGCTATAGAACTTCCCAAACTTCCCAAATTATATACACATATATTAGTTTTCTTTCAGCTTCTCTTGACTGATGTACATGGAAGGAAGCTTAATGTGTTTACATAGTAGTATAGAAGGTTTTTAGGACAGACTTGACCCAACTCTTACGTGAAAATTCCTTGTGAGGAGCCGAAGTGATTAAGGGGTAACAAGAATCTTTGATCTGTGAGATTACCATTTAACTATATGAAAAATCAGCCACCACTGTTGGGCAAGGGGCCATACTGGGCCATACTCTTTATGTAACTATGTAATTGCTACAATAGTCATGACTGGATTCTACATTCATGATCAGTGTCTTCTTGACCATGCTTGTCTCATTTGCAATCGCTAAAGTAATTACAGTGATAAATCACACTATGTGTGGTTTGGATAAGTGGATTATGTCCTTTCTCTATCATGTCATAAGTGTCATGATAAATAGAGGTGAACCTCTGTTTTAACACAATTCAACCATATAGAGTTGAGCAAAGCTAATATAAATATGAAATATCCCACTAACTTCAAATACATTCTGGTTCATGACCTCATATATTAAAAAAAACATTTTCTCACACTCCTGTAATAAACTCCTCTCTCAGGACAGATTAAATTAAGCTACAATTCTTCTTTGATTTTGATAATCCATTTCCTGCATATTAAGTAATATTGTAATACCTGAAATAGATCTGAATGGTTTAAATCATCTTTTAAAGAAAACATTGTTATAAAACCGTATTCTATGGCTGCCAGACAGAGACTCAGGGGTGTTGGTTGAGGAGAAGCTCAACATGAGCCAGGAATCTGCACTTACAGCCCAGAAAGCCAGTTGTTTCCTGGGCTGCATCAAAAAAGGAGCATGGCCAGAAGGTCGAGGGAGGTGATTCTACCCCTCTACTCTGCTCTGGCAAGACCTCACCTGGAGTGCTACATCCAGCTCTGAGGTCCCCAATGTAAGACAGACATCGACCTGTTAGAGCAAGTCCAGAGAAGAGCCATGAAGATGGTAAGAAGGCTGAAGCACCTCTCCCATGAAGACAGGCTGAGAGAGTTGGGGTTGTTCGGTGTGGAGAAGAGAAGACTCCAGGAAGGCCTTACAGAAGCCTTCTAGTATCTGAAGGGAGCCTACGAAAAACATGCTAAGGGACTTTTTACAAGGGGATGTAGTGACAGGACCAGGAAGAATGGTTTTAAAGTGAGAGAGAATAGGTTTAGATTGGACACTAGGAAGAAATTCTTTGCTGTGAGAGTGATGAGGCATTGGAACAAGTTGCCAAAAAAATTTTGGAAGCCTCATCCCTGGAAGTGTTCAAGGACAGGTTGAATGGGAGTTTGAGCAAGCTGGTCTAGTGGAAGGCGTCCCTGCCCACATCAGGGGGTTGGAACCAGACAATCTTTAAGGTCCCTTCAAACCCAAAACATTTTAGGATCCTGTGATTCTATGAGTCTCATTCAACATCATGTGTTTTCATGTATATTTACTGTAAGCAAGCTGCAGAAAATGTGTATTTTCCCAACACTGTGTATTTTTTATGCCAATGACTCATGCAATTGTTAAGCAAGAAATACACAACATTTTCTATGACTTCAGATAAATTAAACTGATGGAAAAATATTACTGCAGCGTATTTTGAAAAATTGGAGAAATCTAGAGATATTCATATTTTCAAGGAGAATAAAACTTTTGAATGAAATATATATCACATTTGCGTGGATCTCCAGTGTTGCTGTATTTATCTAAGAGCTGCATAACAGTTGAGTGTGAGGGTAGGGTAAGTAAAGAGAGGCAGATAACTGAGCAATAGGAGAAGAGACATGAAAGTGGTGTAAAAAACCAGGGGAAATGGATATAGACTGGAGTAACACAAGGGTGGATACAATTTCAGAGTAGGACTGGAGAGAAATCTGAGAGCTATGTTACAGGTACAGAGAGGGATGATTAAAAAAGAAACAAGGTTTAATGGTGTTGTAGGGAATGTCCTAAAAATAAAGGAACAGTTTGTTAGTAATTATTAGACATTATAACAGTGATGTGTATGAAAGAATAAAGGTGTGATGGATGACAGGTTCCCATCAACTTGTTTTATCACTCCCCCTCCTTAAATGAAAAATATGACAAAAGGCTCATGGGTCGAGACAAAGACAGGGAGAGAGTACTCACCACTTACTGACACAGGCAAAATAGACTTGGCTTGTTGAAATGAATTTTATTTTGTTGCCAATCAAATGTTGGAGTAGGATAAAAGAAATAAAACCTCATCATTTACACCTAAATAGAGTTATTTTAAAAAAAATTTATCAATTAATTTTTTTATAAAAACAGATCTTTTTTCCTTTTATAAGAAAATAGGAAAGTCAAAACAATATGGCTTTTCATTTTTAAATTTTCATGTTGCTATAAAACTTTTAAGTTTTATTCCTGAAAGAAATTCAAAGTCTTCTGTTTTTTTTTTTTTTTTTTTAGTTTGTTTTTTTTTTTTAAATCTTCTTCCTTAATAAACTGGAAAGACATATTCACAAATCCAATAGTAAATGACAAGGGGAATCACATAAAGAAATGGCCTATGAGTTTGATCTACCAAATACATTGAAGAAAATGGAATTCCATTTCTGTTTGTCAGTAATTCTAGAAAAATGTATCAAATTTTATATATATATATTTATGAAACTTACATCAAACTTTTCACTGACAGTAATGGCAGTGCTCTCATCCCTATTTTACACATTTTGTGACTTGCTAAAATCTCATTCCTGTAACTGAAGTGAGTGGTGGCATGAGTTATAAAACTACGAATACCACAAAGATTCAGAGAGATTTAGAGATAAATGATGGGAACACCTGAAAATGGAAGGTTGATGCAGACTTTTGGTAGTTTAGTGCTTAGTCTCCATTCCTTAATTTTCTATCTTCAAATGGTAATACCAAGTCTGAATGCATTCACGTGAGGCACATGAATAAGAAAATAACATATTATCTCTGTCATATGATAATGCCTGTCCTAATAAGGTGCATAAGAAAATGTATGATTTTTATTCAGTGCAGGGCTTAAAGGTTATGCTGTACATAAGACAAGAATTAAGAGTATAAAGAGGGTATTGATTAGTTGTGACCCACGAAGAAAGCAGCATTCGCCTAATGTATTTATCAAGGAAAGGGTCTAATGTTAAAAAAAAGCAAAGCATTAAAGTGGTCAGTTATGTAATTGAAGACTGCATCATCATACCTGAACACAACAGCAAAAATATGAGTGTTGTTATTATTATTTTTGAATAAAAATTTCCTTTCAACCTAAACATTTATTGTCATGATTTTAGGGAAAAAATAAATGCAAAAGTATATTTGTCAGGATGCAGAGTCCTGCTTTTTTTTAACCTTTTTACTCTAACACTGAAGAAATACTTCACTGATGAGCCTCTAAAACCTCGGAAAGGCAAAAGCTAAAGATAGGTAGTATTTCTGAAGAGGTTCAGACCAAAAGTCTTTTACTTCTCCCTTCTTTTGCCTCAATAGTGGAATACCAACTTGGGCACAAAGCTATGAGACATAATGGTTTGTAACTCAGTCTGAACACAATGAAAGGCTTTGGTAAGTCCTGTTTTGAGAAGCAAGATGGTTAAGGAGGTGGCTTTCAGATATGCAGTGTGTCCTTTCAAGACCAAGTTCTGCCAGCTGGCATATACACAACACTACTCAGTTATTCCATTGCTCCATCTGCAGTGGAAGATGACAGTTGGAACTTGAATTCACAGAGCAAGGTAAAAGTCATGTTAACATTACATGAGATAGCTGTGAAAGAACATGAGTTACTGCCAATTGTGTATTCCACTCGTGGTGTGGGCCTCAGCAGGTTTTCTGTGTTCATGATAAGATTTAGTGGCAGGAATTCAAAAGCCTGTGATGCTGAGCATTAGAAAGCCCGAGCTATGGCACTCAGCTCTGCCAATAAAGTACACAAAGTGACTGATATCTGAAAAAGCCTAAATTCAAAACACAAAGGAATGTGGCATCTACTAGATTAGAATTAAGTTCTTCCACAACAGGGAGTTTATTCTGGAATCTGTGGGTGCCAAAGGTGTCACAAATATAAGCAAATGATGCAGCACTTTTCTGAAAGATACTCTATTGTTTCGCCTCAGCTAAATGGCAAGTGGATGACAGATCTTCAAGGGATTTCAGACAGAAAATAGGTGAAAAACTTACAATTCGTTACTTTTATTAGCAGACCCACATTAGGAATAATTTTTGTAATTTTAAACCCAGAAACAACAAACACAGTATTTTCTTGTCTTTTCCCTGAAGATTTTAAACACCAAAATCTCCAGCAATGCTCCTATCTTGAAGATAAGCATGCATTGCTCTGCAGATTCCTTGACCAGAGTTTAATTTTGATGTTAGCTGTAGTCTTTCAGAGGTAGCTGTCAGCTACCACAAACTAGTCCTGTGAACCTTTTTGATGATTCTGCTCTTGGTCCAAATATATTAATTGATATTTCCAAACATTATTCTAAATTGTATTCCCAGGGAAATTCTTGTAGTTTCTCTCACGTGGACTTTCACTTCACAAAGTAATATGAAGGTGTGCTACATTTGGTGGTAGTACAGGGTATTTAGTATGATCATTGATTTCTACTCTCATCCTCACAAGTCTAGTATAAAAAGGAGATGCTAAGATGAGCAGGACAGACTACACACATATCTAGTTCATCTGCTGCTTCTAAGTAGCAGAGTAATACGGGTTCCTGTGTCAGAAGAGGATTATGATAGAAATTGGACATTAAAATCAGAAATAGTAATTTAGTAGTAGTAATTCAAGGGAACTGAAGAGTCAACTGGGGGCCTCATTGTACGATACAAAATTACTTGCACTAAAGCCCTGAATCAGATTAAGTAGTATGAATGGTATAAATTACTAAAAAGGTACAGAACAATAATGGACAAGTGTCATATTCAGACTATTTAACTTGGCAGTTATAACATGTTCAAGACAAATGTGAGAAATTGAGACCACCTGCTCTCAAGATTTTTGAAACAATAGTTCCTACATAGCTAAGAGAGTAGTTGCAGTAGTCCATTTAGACAGTGAAAACATTTCAATAATATTAAGCTTCAGCAAAAAAGGATAGAATAAAAGACAACCCCCCACTCCCTGCCACAACAAACCACTAAATCATGGTCAGGAAGAAAGTCAAAGTAAATGTCGCTTAGGTTATGGCATTACCCAGGGTCACTTTAGATGTAAGAGATTTGTATTTATCGTGAAACCTTCTAGTAGGACTGTAGAGAAAGGGTTAACACAAAAGAATGCAGTTCTTTTAATTGTGTTATGTTTATAACTTGCTTGGAAAAATCGCAATGGGAGAAATCAAAAAATCTGTCTCAACTCAACTGCACCTACTGACTTCAAGGCAAGCAGTTAGCCAGATAAACAGGAAAAGTTTAGAAGAATGGAAGGAAATAGATAGATTACAGACATGTTTCTTGTCTTACAACATTTTTTTAACTTGAAGTAACTTTGAGTGATTTCTTAGGTGCTTTTTTTGAAAATACTTCTCCTGAGTCAGTTTAATTAACTACTTGCAATTGTATCTTTCATCGTATTACTAGAAATCTGACTTCAAACAGCTCCTCCATTGTGTAGTTATGGGAATTTCAAAGAAATGTAGAGGCAGCACAGCCAGCTTCATTTACAGACAGAGAAGTAATACCTCTTGCACTTCCTTCTGCATGTTGTTGATATGCAGAACTTATTGCTGTATTCTATTCCCTTTTTAATTCCTTCATTGAAAAATTAAACTCGAAGAAAATCAACCTATGCTAGTAAAGCAGGACATTGTGATGTCAATTAAGATACCAGATAGGACATAGAAATAATAAATATTATTTCCTCAATCAGATTTTTACACAAATAAGAAAACACAACAGCTTTTTGTTATTTCATAGATAGAAAGTTGAGGTTCACATATATCTTACGGACTGTCGTGCCACCAAAATCATTTTTTTTCAGTCTGAAATGGATGTATTAATCCAACATTTTGATACCACTTTTCCTTATGGTGATTCATCTGATGATGTCTCTTGTCATAACAAATCTAACTTGTGATATCCAGGCTGCAGAAATGCTCATAGAACACCCACTGTCTGAAAATCTTCCCTAAGAAAATAATTTTTCCTATTATTATAATTTTTATTATAAAAAGAAAACGAGCTTAAAAAGGTTATTTCAAAATAGTTATTTAGAACAATTAAAAAATATTAAAAACAATTAACAACTATATGTTTCCTAAAAAATATCATTTCTTTAGGGAAAAATGGGGAAAGGCAAACAGTATTCAATGTGAAATGCTGGTACAGATTAAGAAAGATGAAGACTATTGTAACACTCCTAATTGTATTTCAATCTATTTAAATGGGAATAAGTCACCTTATTTGCTTAGGAATTTTTCCTTAAAGCACAAGTCATTTATCACTTCTTTAGGCATCTGTATATTTCCCTAAAATTCTGTTCTAAAATCTCAATGGAGATCTTTTTATTACTAGTTGTCTTTCAGAACTGTTAAGTGAGGGTGTGTAACTCCTTTTGACTGCAGCAGTATTGACTTGCACTGAAAGATGGAGTAGTTTTATCCTGGTTCAACCCTGAATGTTCTTTTAAAAACATTTGATTCTGTGATCATAGAATTCTGACCAGGGCTGAGTGGGTTTTATTTTGTTCCTTCCTTCCATCATTTGTACCTTTTCTTAGCCATTAGCAACAGAGAAGGTCTTCTTAATTACTCGATGCAGAGAGCTAAAGCAATTAAACTATGGAGTCAGTACTAATATTTTTATGTATTTTGCTCAAAGAAAAACAACTTAAAAATAATTCAAAACCATTTAAAGCTTTTTTTATGGTCAGAATTGGGACTTAAACTGATGAAAAGTTATAGGTAGACCTATAAGCGCTTAACAAAACAGTGGCAGATACAACACTACAAAAGACATAAAAATTCTCATATTCAGTGCTTTGGAAGGTCTTAGCATCACAGTAAAATATTGACAATCATCAGCTTCTTAAATGGTAAACAGTCTAAATCCAATGATAGACTGTATTACTGTCACAGATCCAAAACATAGCACTGTATGAGCTGCTATGAAGAAAATTAACTCTATGCCATCCAAAACCAGCACACCCTTGTGCAGGCAGAGCTGAACATCTCATCTTCTACAAATATATCTGTAGTTCTGTAGGCAGGACTTCAGAAACTTTACCAAAAAGAATGCAGTGTTTTATGAAATTTATGGGTGGTATGTATCCAAACCTAGTTAGGAGTAGTGGCACCACCCTCAAAAAAGGTCGAGTGTGCCTGGCTTTTAATAATTCTTATGCTAATAAGAGAGGTTTACAAAATACCATGATTCTTTCAAAAATCTCTCCTTTGCTGCTCTCGCTTTGATGCTTGAACTTGTCCAAGGATTAATTGCTTGAATGGGAGTTATAAGGTCAGCTTCTATCCTCTGTCTCACATTTAACCTCCACAAAACTATGTGTGCTGTTGCATTCATCCTTTTAAATCATCTGGTCTGCAGTCATGCCTTACCTGGAGTACACAGGAAATCTAGTGTGTCTAAAATGTCAGGAACTGCTGATATAAGCAATCTCAGTACTTCTAAATTATATCGGTTGAACAGTATCTGTTATTGAAAATGTTCTATCTGTAAAGGATCTATCCATCTTAGGAAGAAATGCACATGCTGGGTGGCTGTCTCAGGTAACTGATGGGAACACTTCCAGCTTAAGTAAAAAGAAGGCTTTATTTCTTTGCAGCACAAGCATCTTCATTGTGTCTGTCAGTTGATGCAGTGATCTAAACCATTTCTTTTCAGCTGTAAAAAACAAAGACACAGAATCTACTTATGCTGTGAATGAAATGGTGAACATATTGTTTTCTAAAAGGTATTTTTTCCTCTATTGTCTAGTTTGTCATATACAGAAATTTCTGTTGCATAAAACATGATGAACAGGCTGCTAGGATTCCTGTATATTAGAAAGTTGTGTGGAGAAAGAGTTTGGGGAGAGGGTTTGTGTACACCTTCCCATCTTTATGCATAGATCGATACAACACATTAGAACATTTAAAAATTATATAAAAAAGCTTGCATGGCCAAATTTTAATGTAAAATTAGTAACTGAAGATATATAGATGTAAAAACAGGTGTTTAGAAGGCTCTTTTGAATTATAAAGCAGTTCTGCTTCACAGAATGTTTCACTGGGACAGGACCAGTTAAATTTAGCAAGTTTGAGAACTTTTAAAACATGGCTTTCTATCAGCCAGTTTTTCTGAGACAAGGCATCCAGATGGCACTCAGAAAACACAATGATGAATCAAGCCTTTAGAATGCAATATTCATCACATTATCAGATATAGCAAGTTTTGCCAACACCTGGTAATAAGCAAATTATTCTTGCAGTAGAGCCATTAAATGGACTAAATAGAAACTGTGGGATACCTGTTAACAAGGTCTTCAGCTGCAGAGAACGTCTGGTTTTCATTTCTTCCAAGGTTTACAAATCACAACACACAAACCCACCTGAATATTATTTTTTAAAGAAAATACTTTAAAAGCATTATTTAATAGAATAGTTTACTGAAGACAAAATTACAGGGGGAAAAAATGTTTTTTTCCAGAAAATATTTCAGGTCAATATTGCTGAACACAGATAGGAAGAAAGTAAATGTTCAGTTCCTGCTGGCTTTATGTTCCTTGAAAAAAAATATCCCTTTGCTTTTTAAATTTCCTTACTAATTTTTCTATTGTAATCTATATTAACACAAAAGTATTTCTGTCAAATGCAAAAGAGTGAATAAACTTTGGTACTCATATGGAAAGGTTTTTCACAGTTGTCAACTGTTGTGTCTTATAAAATAGCTTAAATTCGTATTTCAATCTACTGCCTTTATAATTTTGTTTCAAAAATTACTGAATATTATTTAAATGTCTTTTTATGGAATTTTATTTAAAATATTGTAACTAAGGAAAAATCCCTTTGATTAAAAATAACAGCGTATTTCCGATCAGATTGATCAGTTTATTGTAGTCACACAGTATATAGAATACTTGTGGACAAACCTACTCAGTGTTGTGGATTTTCTCAGTGTCTCACAATTGGATGTGAATTTCAGCTTTCAGAACTTCATTAAGATACCAATATTTCATTACAGAAAAATACTTGTTCCTGCTGAGTACTAAATTGCACCTCAGTTTGTAGACAAAGTACAGTAATTTAATTTCCATCATATGAGCCTACACAGACCTCGTTTTGAGACCATGAGAGCAGAGTGACCTCCCATCAGGGTAGACACAATACGAAGGATCCAGTACGCACATGTTAGAATGCAAGTGGCTCCATGCAAGTTCTCCATAGTGTTTCCATGTCTAGTATATCGTCTGGACAGAGCAAACATAAAAGAAATACAATAAGATGCAATGAAGGAACTCTTAGCAGCGTTGGAGATTACAACAAACGGAATACCTTATTATGCATAATACATTTGAGTTATTCCATTCTGTTCCACTGTTAATCTGAGGGTTTCTTCATTGCTTTTTAAATTGACACACTTTTTGAGAACTGTTTTATTCTCCATAAAGTAAACATCCATTCCTTTAATATGTCAACTGCCATTAGGTTTCTATTTCTCTTTCAACTAGCTGTGCTGTAACTGAAATCATTTGAATAATTCCCATAATTAACTGTAATACCATCTATAAGGTGATTTAGTTTAATACAGGTACTCTTTATAGATAATTAATACATTTTATCTTTGAAAAAAATGATTCCATTTCAAAATTCCAATTCTCTTACCTGATTATTAAAGGAATTTAGATGTAAAACTAATGAAAAATATCTAAACTTCTGAGGTTTACCACTGCATCAATTGCATCCCACCCTAATTCTTTGTGGTAGAGATTGAGTTAAAAAATAAATAATAGAATTAATAATATACTGAGAAAAAATATAACCAGACACTGCCAAATAATATCATCATAAGGACCCCTCATACACCATGGTTCAGTTATTTAATTCAACTTTTTTTAATTCAGCTGAAGCTAGCATATTAGAAACAGAATATATTTGTATGCTTTCAGGTACACTGCTATAATTATTAGAGCATTAGGTACACAGAATTTTTCTTCTTGACAGGAGACTCATACAGGAATATTTTAAATAATCTGGAAGAAATATCTCCTTTTATAAAAGAGTAAGAAATGCTATAGTGGGTATAATTAACATACAAAGCAATGCAGAATTCCAGCTATGTGCTTCTAGCTCTCTTCTGCTAATTGCAATAACAAAAAAAATTTACACTTATAAATAAATTATTCTCGATCAGATACAGTGACAAATACTTGACACCAACTTCAAATGCGCTATGCAACACATCCATAGGAATGAAATGATGTTTCAATTTATGTAGCTGCTCGGGAAGTCTACACAGATTACTGATTCTCAAGTTGTTAAGTAATAATTTTCAAGGTTAGGAATTCCTCACTTCCCTCATATTATACTACTGTTCAACTGGAAGAAGTTCATCTCCCTTTGTAGCATGTGTGCTAACTAGTGCTAGACTGAATGCTGGACTAGTAGAGCTCTGGTTTGTTCTCCTGTAGCCTCCAATATGTTTATGTACCATTGGCTGAAATACACAAGTAATCAAATCAAGGAAACAGCTTAAGAAAAGAATTGCTGCATTTCTTACTGGAAAAAGACAGTTTAAATAAGTGTTTATACGCTCCGTTGTCTCTAGTCCCTAATCTGACTAAGAAGTGAGAATGGCCTAATGTATTATCTAAATAAAGAGAGCAGGTACGGTAACAAACAATACTGCAGCATGTTTAATTTCTGTCTGTGAATCATTAAAATCACAGTATAGCACCTGGTGTTCATTTCAATCAAGACTGAAAATCTTCCACCTACCTTCTTTGCCATTTCAGTGATACAGTCCACTGACTCTTAAATTTTAGAAGATCAATCACTGAGGTATTGATTTAAAAGAGGTATAAAAATCAAAGCTGAATGAACACATCTGACTTGTTCATAATGCATGGTCACTTTTGGGGAAGAAAAATTGCAAAATAATGTGGTGGTGGAGAAACAGTTGGACTGTGACTTGAATAAAACAGATTACACTGGCAACAAATCAATGATAGAGCAATGCATTCCATTTCATGCCTTTTGCAATAGACAGATGCAGAAAGGTAGCGTGGATGATACAGTCCCATCAACATTCCATTTTCTAAGCTGGGCGGGAGAATAAAATGTATGCAGGCTCTGAAAGAAAATGACATGTTTAGATATGGAGTTGCAATAGTTATCTGTCTTCAAAACAGAGTTTTGTTTGGAATTGTACACTGCTGGCCACTACATTTGATGAAGATGTATTTTCACAGCAGAAAGACATTGCAATAGTAAAATACTTGCCAGAATTAATTACCTACAGAAAATAAGAAATGGCCTGTTTCACTAGCAGGCTACATTTCTTTATTACACAGGAAAAGAGTCAGACTTGTTTTTCTTTATTATATTCCCTCTCTTTCTTTACTGCCACCTTGCCTCTTTAAAATTTTGTACCAAGACAAGCTTTGGGCAGGATTTTATGCAGAAAGTAAGAGATGAGTGAGAAATGAGGCAATAAACCATGAACATAACAGCTTAGAACACATGATCAATTCCTGCCCTAAAGACAGCTTCATCCATTCCAGATCCACAAGTGTGGTGAAATGAGAATAAGAAGAATCTGTGTGACAGAAAGAAGAAAAAGGTTTGGTCTTATTTAAGTTTGTGGCTGTCCCTGTAAAAGGACTGCATATGAATAAATAAAAATATAAGGATATTACTAAGATCACATCTGCTATAAGTTATAAATTTATTACTTAAAGCATAATATTCTGAATAGAGAGCAAGCAATTCTGTGAATTGATTTTTTTTCTCTTTTTGATAGGGCAAGTTTTCTTACATGGCCTAGTACATTGCAGAGAAAGTAGCAATAATATATTGCTAAATAATGTGCCAAATTGTTTGAGAAATGTTCAATGGCTAGATTTTTAAAGGGGATAACTGACTTACATGTTTTCTTTTCTTCACTTTGGTGAATGAGCCAAAGTGTCCATAACATTTGTGAAATAAAAGTGTTTTCCATCGCAAAGAAAGGAATAAAAGTCTCCTGAAATCCTGTGTACTCCAGGGATTTCCTTAAAATAGAGCATAGGCATATGGGAAGGTTTTACTGCAAAAGTGAATCTGAGGTGAGCTTGCAGAATCTCTGATAGAACATACTTCAAAGACAAAGTGAGGATTGACAGAAGTATATAAACATACCATTCAGGAAATGTCAGTTTTGTGTGACTGGTTTGGTTTTGTTTGGTTTTGCTGGTGTTCAGTTTTGCTTAGGTTTTGGATTTTTGTTTGTTTGTGGGTTTTTTTTGTTTGTGGGATTTTTGTTGGGGTTTTTGTTTATTTTTGGTTTTGTTTTTGTCTGGATTTTTGTTTTTATTTTGTTTGTGGGGTTTTGTGTTTGTTTGTTTTAGTTTTGTTTTGTGGTGTGTATGCTTCTTTTTTTCCCTGGAGATGGAGTAAAGGAAGGAAAATTTCTCAATTAGTAGAGAAAATAGGAGGGAATGGAGAGCTTGGAACACAATGTAAGTTTATTCTGACCCAAAGGCAGCAACATCTGGAGAATATCGTTACTCTCGGAGGTATTTCCTCTCAGAGACTTCTAACCTTGGATATGAAAGGGAAAATCCTCAACTGTCATAAAACTTCAGTTCAGCTAAAATGGTGGTAATTAGGCTTGTAATATTCATTGTCTGTTTTACAAAGATTGCTTTTCAGTATTTGTCCTTGCTTCTAGGCAGAGAGTCATAGAATATTCTGAGTTGGAAGGGACCCACAAGGGTTATCATGTCCAACTCTCAAATGAATGGCCTATAGAGGGATCAAACCAATGACTTTGGCATTATTAGCAGCAGGCTCTAACCAACTGAGTTAATCTCAGGCTCCACAGTGATCGTTGTCTTTGAAAAAATACAAATCAACAGGTTTAAAACTCTGCTAGGTTTCGCTTCTTCTGATTTACCTCGTCTATAACAAGAACAAAATAAGAATTCCTACTAAATTATAGGCATCTTTACTTAACATATAATGTGAGGAAAAAAGTTCATTTCTGAGCAATGTATATGTCAAATGCAATATATATAAAAAACAATATATATCAAATACAATGACTTGAAATTCTTGCCTTCAGGAATTTCAGTTATAGTACTCTGAAATTTCTCAAAGGAAAAGCAAGAGGGTGCTCCTGTAAAATCAAGACTTTTCAGTTCAAATGGAAGAGAAATCCCAAAGCCAAAACCTTTCCTTGATACTTTTCTATTACAACTCTGCTGTAGAGCATGAATAAACTCTGCTTCGAGCATAACTAGCATAACAACACATTATTATACAGTAAGACAATCTCTCAAGACAGTATTCATAGCTTTTAGAATTATCACAAAGTCATAATTAGTAAGAAGAATGCTTATCACTGTCCTGGTCATGTTGCTGATCATTATTTTTTTCTAATTGGTTAAGCCTTTCAGGTTTTACATTCATTAGCAGGAATGGGTACTTCTCTTATAAAGCACCTAATACATTTTCAATGGTACATAAATAAATAAAAATAATTTTTAAAAAGTGGTTTTAAAAAACATAACATTCAAGATGCCGAAGTCAAACATTCAAAAATATAAAAAATTTAGAAATGGAAAACTTAAAGTCCTGTTCTTCAAAACTCAAAAAAAAAAAGAAAAAAGAAAGGATTTTTGCAGTATTTTCCTGGAGGCCATGATTCTCAAAGTACGTATATTTTATGGCACTTCATATACTCTTAGCAGACTTCTTATCACTGTTACTTTCCACTGTGAGTTCACAGAGACTGTGCAAATGACGTGGATACCTTGACTATTGTAAGAACAATTTCCATTACCACATGCTCCAGGATGAGCTTCCAAGTGGCTACATGCCAGCTACAGGAAGAAGCTTACAAAATAATAAACAAATAAATAATTGAGTAGCCTAGGCAGTTTGTATGCTTGAAGCCTGGACGAACTATAAGGAACTGCAAACACAGTTTTGTAATGGGAAACTGTCAGACAAACCTAACCGTAGGCATCTCTACCTGTGTCCTTAACAAGAATAAGAACATAAATGAAACTACTCCTTCAATTTTCAACTAGAAATCATTCCCTATTGAATAACATTATATAACACTGCTTATTATTTCTTCTTCACATGGAACTCAGTATAAAAATTTGGTTGACATTGTCCATGTTATTCAAATTGACAGTTTGCAAGGACTGTCGATGAGTAAGCCTTGTACTTGCTCACAACTCCGTAGTGGAATCTGAAAGTGGGGACAGGTAGCCTTAGCCTGGGAAGTTGGGGCTTCGCAGAGAGGAAGTGCTGATCATACTTTGGTAGCACGTGGGAAAATGTGCCATTCTTCAGGAAGTCTTCATGGCTATAATTTTTTCCCCCTCATTCTATAAATCATGACCTATATATTGTTCTGTGAGAACTAGTCAAGGTAGAAAAACTCTAGACCTGCTATGCTATGAACTGTGTAAACCTCGGTTGATTACAGCAACAAAGGGAAAAATTTCTTGGCCCTTTAGGATCCTTGAAAAGTTTTAACACTGATACTGTAAAAGAGGACTGTTGCCATGTTTTTTAATAACAAATGTGACCACTGTGGACTTTTGATAACCTAACCAAATAAAAATGAATATTAGAAATAGATAATAATATTCTTATAACACTTGTGAAACTCTTCCAATTTCCATCTTGTTCCAACAGGTAACTCTTTCCGTCATTGCAACAATTTCCACTCCACTCAAAACCACACTTTTTTTTTTTTATTCTAGGTAAATGTTAATTTTATCACTTCTCTGGTTTATATCCATTTACACAAAGAATATTTAAAAATTAAGAAGTACTAATTTTTTTTATTATTTAGTCTTTTTATATTAATGTATCAACTGGCATTACATGTAGAACAAAATTCTAAATACTTAAATGCATTCAAGTGATATTTTAATGGAGCTAATTTAGAAAAAATATACATAGAGATAATCCTACACTCAAAAGACTTGATGAAAAAAACATTTTTCTTATTTATCTATTATTCCTTTTTGTATTCTCTAATTTGTATCTGCTTCCATTTACTTTTACGGCTGTGAATGACTATCTGACATTCAGAACAGTAAAGGTAAAGGATAAACAAATGTTGTTCAGAAGGTATTTAGCCATTAGCAAATGGTTTCCCTTTGTCTTTCCTGCTGACAGAAGTAGCAATACCAACAGTAGGGAAAAGAGTACTAAGAATAGAACTAAAGTCATTGCAAGTTATACTTCTTAAACTTGTAAATGAAAAATGGATTGACTATATTGGAATTCAATGCAGTCCCTAAATAACACATAACTACGTTGCATTTCAAGGATATCTCTGTTGGGGGCATGAAGGTGCAAGCATTTCTCACATGGACAGGAAGAGATAACGTTTGGAAAAAAACCCAAAACAACAAACAAATACTTTTAAGTCTTGATATTTCTAAGTAAGGTACACTAACTACTATGTGAGTGAGACAGAAGTGAAAAAGAGAAGGGAAATGCACTTGGGAGTTGGGAGCAGACTGAATGAGACCAGAGGAGAACGTAAAAGTGAGACCTGTTTGAGGACAAGAAAAGAAAAATCCATTGCCAGTGACATAGAGAAAGTCAAGGATTCAGATAAGGCTTGTACCATAACATTCTGCATCACATTTGCTGAACAATTAAGCTCCTGTTTTCCACAGCTGAATCTGCCCAAACGAAAGATAAGGGAGGAACAGGTCTGAAAAAGTCCACAAAGAGTGGGAAGGCAATTGAAAAAGTTAAGAAAACAGTATTTCTTAAAATCTCAGCCCATTTTGGATTTCCACCTTGAACATTTTCCTGTAGTTAAGTGGCTAAATTCTTTTTCCACAATAGATTTTATTTCTACCAAAAATAGCTGAACAGGAGGTTGCTATGCAAGACCACAGCAGTGAGAACATTCAGCCTTGCACCCCTCAAAGCTTACTGCTCCATACAGCACTGAATAGACCTCAGCAAAAGAGTAGATTCAGACCAATGTCTATGCTGAATATTTAGTGGTTGGAGACTCACAAGACGTGGCAGTCTAGAAACGTGACTTCTGACAATAGAAGTCCTTTGTTGATTTGCATCAGAGAAACAGATGCACAGAGAGGAATTATGGGGTAGGACAGGTTGGGATTTCTCTCATCAGGGAAATAAGAATGCCAGCAGGGTTCAGGGGAGAATGGTGGCTAGAGACTGAAGATGAGGCAGGGAAGACAGTGAAAATGTGCATGGAAGAACAGTGTGATGCACACAGCTCTCAAATTTCCCCTTATGAAAGCAGCATGACTGCGTATAAACACCACATGCAGCCCTGAGAACAAACAAGAATCAGAAGTTATGTACACTGGCAGACCTATAATCTTGTTGGATTTACAGACATGTGGGAATAGCAAGCATGGCTGGAGTGCAGCAATGGACAGAAAGAGGGAAGAGGTCCGACTCTTGACTTCTGGCTCCCTGTCCCTGAGGGAGCAACACCTATCTTGGTAGTGCTCTGACGTTAGCACAAACACGACTGAAAGATAAAGATCCAAAAAAGGGAAGAACAAGAAAGTACAGAGTGATGAATAAAAAGGTGGTGATATGGAGAGAAAATAGAGAAAAAATAGAGGGAAAAGAGGAAAATTTCAGAAAAAGACAAACAAAAGCAGGTAATAGAAATTTTGATTAGTTGATTTAGAACATCTCTATGAATGTAAGAAGATCTGTTAACAAACTACTGATTTGATGATATAAGAGCAAGGCTGGAAGCTAAAGATATGGTAGCTAGTGAACACCTCATTTTAATCTTTAAACATGTCACTGAATGGAAGAATCAATTTACGCACTCTTAAATTTAATATCTCGTATAAATGAAAATAATATTTTAATTTATATCTGAATATATTACTTTTAACTTATGCTGAAATTTCTTTTTCAGTGTCAACTGTGACCATATACTTCTTTACCTCTCATATGGAAGCAAGTAGTAATTTCTCTTTTTTTTGTATTGTGAAGGAGGATATGATTGTACTAGATCCTCTCTAACTGTAAAGGGGTTTTTAAAAGGGTTCCGTGGCTTTTATTTGCAAGAAATATAAACTAAACACATATCCAGTGTCAAATCATTATACACAGACTTGTAGCAATATTTAATTATTAATCTTTACCACGACAAATCAAGTTCCTCTACAGGTAGCCATGTTTGTTGTTACAAATGTATACTCTGACTTGACTCAATAATCACAGTCATTATTTCTTTATCCAGAATTTCAAGTTGTATATATTTATTCTGAAAAGACAAGAACTGTACAAGGCATTTAGCTTAGACTATTTGAAAGGTATCAACTGTTTAAATGACATTTTCACCTTCAGCAAATACATCTTTGCCTGCTAGAAATAGTGATGCTATCATGCTGCAGGCAATCTATGATACAGTCATGTCACAAATAGGTGTCAACTCTTATTACATTCTCAAGTATAAATTCCACTTATCAGTTCCCACATAGTTGCAGATGTTTTAACAATCCCATTTTACCGTGATTGCACCAAGGCTTAACCTCAAACGTTTTGTGATATATTTGTGGGAGTTACTGTAGATTACCAGATTTGGGAGAACTATATGTAGTTTGTAGCCACCTGGTATTTTTCATTTCCAAAAAGTATTGAATTTACTTGTAATTTATTGTCCAACTACCTTGATAAACAGGAGAAATAATTTTTAATGTTTCTTTACAGTCTGATTTACTTCACAAAAAATTTACTTGTTATTTGAAATTAAGACTTGACTTTTCCTATTCTGAAATATTTTCTTCAGGAAAATATATCAGTCAACTCATGCTCTGATGATTAATAAAGTTCCTGGTTAATGCCAAAACCCATATAACTTTTTAGAAATGTTTTTCAAAATAAATATGTTGAAAAATAATAATTATGTCAGAGTTTTTGTATGTATAAGTTTTAAAATCAGAACTACATTTCTAGGAGAAAAGTCATCATCTGCTAAACACACTCATGCTATCTTTCTGCTTTCTATATAGATTGTTTCCAGTGCAAAGCCAGCTTCCATTTTTCTTAGCTACTTAAATTTTGAGAGCTTCTTAGTGCTGTAATACACTATTACATAGACACAAGCCAGACAGTGGCTCACTAAGGTTCTAAAATTTATCACTTTACTACTAATTTATATTATTTTTATAGAGTCAGGTACTATCTAACATCTGACAATTCCAAATCAGCTAGTGACACATAAAATACTGAAAATAAGCATAAGATGTAGTAGTTAACAGAGACAATTTTAGAAAAATAAATCTTGCCTTCAGTTAGTGGGATAGAACTTTGCTGAATAACACACATTCATACTGTTGTAACAGAGAAAATAAAAGTCAAACCTGAAAAAGAAAGACAGCCTTTTACCACACAAGTCATAATTTGTTCTTCTAGCAGTCACATTGCAGGGCCATTCCATTTTGTGTTAATTTACCTGAAAATTTTTCTCAGTTCAGTAATTTCTGTCTTTCTAGGCATTGTGCATTTATCTTTAAATCTTTCTAGTCTCCAATGTTTCTCTGGGGTTAATAGAGTACAACAAATATTACAATACACTCATTTTAGAGCTTAACTTTATCACTAACTCAAAGTTCAATAACCTAAAGTGGACCGGAAGGGTGAGAGGAAGTCTAACTTCTACTTTCCCTAGAAAGTCAATCGAGAGAAATGAACTTCTGAATAGTGGAAGAGTTTGCTTGAGAGAGCTGTATGCCTGTTCTATAGGAATGTAGAGAATCAATAGAAAGTGAGAAATACCATTCTTCCCATAGGATGTGACTTGCTTGACCCTTCACTTACAGTAGTTGTTATCTATTACTTAATAGTCCAATAGTGGGGTCACATGAAACATCCTAGGATTTTCTTACTTTGAGGTGACCAAACGTAACTTTTCCACAGATCAGAAGAATAATACAAAACAAAACAAAACAGAAAAACTCCCTAACACTAAAACAAACACAAAAGAGAAAAGGTATCTTTGGTCAGTGCATCCTCTTCTGAACCACAGCATAGCCACTCAAGCAAGAATCACAGTTCAAAAGAGCAGAAGACAAAAAGTTGGTTTGTTTGGAGTTATTTTAAAATATTTTTTGGGAGAAAAACTCTCCTCTGATTGGTGCGAGGCCCAGCTAAATCTGTAGGTATTTCCTGTTCTAACTGAATGAAAATAAAAATAGTATTTGGAGTAAGGAGCAGAACCCCTGCTTGGCCTCAAGGGACTACTCATCTACTCAGATGTTTCTGCTTTGGCTTTTTATTGCCCCTGGCCCAGGACATGCATAGAGACACATAACAGCAGCACAAAGTGGCATTAATCCTTTTCATTATCTACAAGAACCAGAGGGGAAAAAAGTCACTGTAACAGCATGACTCTTCATAGTTAGCAAAGTAGCTTGAGTGTAGTATAAAGTGTGTCTTCTCTTTCAAGACAGTGAATTCCACCTCCAGGATGACTCCAGGTGATGGAGAGAGTGAGAAAACTTGGAAGATATTCCTGAACCAATATCTCTGCATCTTCTACCATCAAATAAGAATACCCAAGAAATTACATTTTTGCAATATATCCAGATACTGTCAGTAGAATTCAGTGCTTCACAAAAAAAGAGATGAGCTCTAAAGTTCCAAAGTTGCAATATGATATATAACATGTTTCTATCACGTACCTTGATTATCATTAATCCTTTATTACTGCAACACTGCATTTTTCATGTCACAAGGTTTATTTGGCCTTGAAAAAATAAACCCATTTTAGATAAATTTAAAAATACTCAACATTTCATGTTTGAACAAAACATTGACAATCACCTGCATCTAAGTTTTAAAGAGCGCTAAAGAGTGTTTTATGATTAATAAGGCCAAACGTGATGAATGTAACCAGCACTAACAGGTATTGTTTGCTCATATAACAGGTGGTAAAATTATTGTGTGCTAAATCAGACATTTTTAGTGATCAAAAAAGATATGTTAAACTAGAACCCAGCACTGAGGTTTTAGACAGAAAATGAGCTTGAAGTTAATAGCGGTGAAATTTCATACTGTCTCTAATTATTTTCACAAGACTTCATGCTCAGAAAACTAGAAGGGTCACAATTATTAGCAGATAATGCTAATTCTTCCTTTCTTCCTTGAGTGAGGTAACAAATTCCTGAAAGATCAGGACATATCTCCAGGGGAACAGAAAAACAGTCCCCTATTACTTTAAAGCCACAGCTTAGGTTATAGTTCTACTTCATTCTTCTAAAATCCAAATACGTTCATAAGGCAGACCAGTTTGCAAGTCAGGACCAATAGACAGCAGGGCTGAACACACCTGCAATATAGCCCAGTCAAACACTGGGTGCTCAGGACCGAGGCTAAAGGGCCAGGAGTGGCATGGCTGGTGTCTCGGGTGAGACTGATCAGGACAACAAAGCCTAATTTTGCTCTCCAGGCTTGACACAGTCATTCCAGACCTCCATGCTTAGTAACAATATCTGGGTGAGAAAAGTACAGCCCCCAGTAAAGGATGACCTAGTTAAGGTCTACTTGCTCGTAGTGGACACACATACATTCATCAGACAGGTTGTATATGAATGCAGTGTTGGTTAATAGAATTTTGATACCACTTTCTCTTACCTTTGAGAAAAGGCTAATGGATAGACTAAGGCCTAGAGGTGCACAGAAAAGGAAAAAGAGACAATGCTTGCAAATTGCAGCGGGGGAAATTGTAAACTGTATTTCATGAAAATAGAATCTTCATTGTTAGAGTGGCAAACCCAGACACGTTGTGAAATCTCTAACCTTGGGCAGGACCCTGAACAACCTGGTCTGACTTTGACACTAGCTCTTTTTTGAGCAGGAGGTTAGTCAAAATGACCCCCACAAATCGTTTCCAAACTCTTTGTTCTATGATTCTAATACAGGAAGATTTCATTGACTTTCTGGCAAACTTTTCTTTTATAAATTTCTTCTCATAATCCTTATCCCAGCAAAATAACTGCGAAAAGAAAAATAATACTTGTGAAAGTTGGCTAGCTGATTTCTTCATATACTTATTCAAAAGTGTAAAATAAATACTGATCTATCATTTTAATTCAGTTGAGCATATACGAATCTTGTCAGGAATGAGTAATATTGCAGTACAGACTTAGAAACACTGTTGCTCATTATCCTAAAACTTGAAGTGGAACAAATATTTCAAAGTTCAAATAAAAATGACAATACAGTGACAATACAGTTAAATAAAGTGCTTTTTGCATCTGTAGGGGCTCCACAGTTACTATTTTGGTCCTGAAGTGCAGTTTGAAAAGATACTGTAAAATAAAAAGCCATTTGAATTTAGCATCTGTAAGAAGATGGTGAGCTGTGAATAGACCGATTTTCATGTAGAAAGATTAAAGATATCTTTCAGGCTTTTTTTTTTCACACTCCTGGAATAAAACAGAAATAAGCTCATTCAGATTCACACATTCTTCTCCATTGATCATCCAAACTGTTACTGAAGTTTAAAGGTTTCATAAAGTTTTCTTCGAATTTTGTGTGCCTAAACACAGGTTAGGAATTTTAATAGGCAGACACAATCTGAAATTATTATCTTTTTCCTATTGGTCTGTGTTTCCAGAAGCCTTATCTCTAAGCTGTCTTCCCAGATACTGTACCTTGAGACAGACACCACACTGGATAATAAATATGAATGTTTTAGCAAAAGACTGTATTGACTTCTTGAAATTTTAAGGAATATTGGATTTTTGAAATATCTCTACGTATGTTATTAATTAACTTTTTTTATGCATTGACAGAACATCGACAGGACCAGAAGGTAAATGTGAAAAGAACAATTTTTTTTATGTCTTGCTGAAGAAGAAAACAGGTGAATAAAATTAATGGGTTCATCCAAATAACAATATGAATTTTTTTACCTGATTTTGATGCACAGCTGATGGCATGTTGTTTAATATAGCACTTACAAGCCACTTGCAGAGATGTGGAGATTGTCAGAATAATACCTCTGTCTTCCTTACAAGCTCCTTACAAAAGTAATTCTGAATTGACAGGAGATTGATAAGTTCCTTTAAAAGCTTTTTTATATCTTTTAAGACAGTCATATGGCTCTTGAGGACAAACCACCAAAAAAAGAAAATTGTTTAAAGATGAAATATTATACAATGTATTTATTAATTTTAACAGTATATATCTCTAATTTATCCATGAACATAGGTAATCTTTTACATTCTGTCATATTTGTATTTGGATTTCAATATATCAAAGTATTCAACATATATGAAAGTAAATATATATCATATATAAACCCAAAAAATATCTTCAGTATTAAGAAAGTAGAAAAACCTAATGAAAAAATTTTATACAGATGCTCATAGAAAAATACATTTTATATGAACCTATACCATATTCATAGCAGCTGAAATGTAGCTATTCTAATCTCATAGATAGATATATAAAATTAATATGAATATGAAATATTAGTGGAACAAAAGTACTTTCTGAAGAACAAATAAATCTCATCTTTAAATAGTCAGATCAAGATAGGCAGATTCTGTATACTAGCTTGACCTATATAATGACAATTAACTCTCCTCTTAGCAAATTTCCTAGAATAAATGTGATATTTTAACCTTTTCAGTCTTATTTAATTTAGATTTTTTAGCTGTTTGGGAGATATAGAAAATGATAACAGTACTGTTTCAAATTAAGCTAGAGAAGCTTACTAGTAGATTAGGTATGGACACACAAATAATTTTTTTTTTAAAAGTCTGAATCAATAAGCTGTCTTATAATGCATTGCTGAGGCCAATATGAAAAGACATTCAGTGTGGGAATTTAGAGACCGTTAAATAATACAACTGTGCCCACTCTGTCATGACTGTACCAGCCCCTGCTGCAAAACTACTTTGTGCTGATCTGATATGAAAATGCAGTTTTACCAGATCTCACATTGATTTATGTAGTACACAACTGCAGAAATAGTTGTACATTGTAGTACATCAAACACTATGTCAAAAGAAGTGGTTTAAAAGTTCTTATGGAATAATTTTTAACACTATTTGTGGTGTAGAACTGAACTTCCTGTTAATGTGGAATATTTTCTATTCATGTTCAAGTTAATATAGGGGGACAGAAATCCGTTTCCCTTGTGTACAAATCAAAAATGTCAGAAGTATGTGCCTTTAGCTGATCCAGCATACTGTAAGAATCAATCACAATGATGTCCATATAATCTCCCTTCTACTGTAAACATAGCTCCCAGCCAACTACACTTCCCTCTTGCCTACTCAGCAGTGTTACTGAAAATGCCATTTTTCCCATAGCCAGAATAAGGATGATTTTACTTTTTTTTAGTGAACTTTTCCACCTTTCTTTTGAATTATTCGTCATCCACTTTGTGTTTCCTTTATGGTTCCATAGTTACCACCAACTAGCTTCAGACTTCAAAGCTCCATGGTTAATTTACACAAATTATTTTTTTTTTTGTCAGCTCTTATAGAGAAAAATTTTGAAACTTAGTAGATGAGAAGTGTTGCAGAAAGAAAGGAGATTGGAGCATTGTTCTTCTTTGCTTGAACATACATGTTGTACTAGACATTAGAAGGTTTTTTTTAGTTGTTTTTATTGATTTGAGGTTTGTGTGGTTTGGATTTCATATGAACCAAAAAGATAAGAGTTGCACAGCTTGCTAAATTATCTATGGGTATTGAATTTCAAGTTAGGTTTTCTATTCACTTTCCCTTCTGTAAATATCCTGGGTTTCAATCTTCTTACTTTGTCGGCTACTCCATACTGTTTCTAAGAATGATTTTTGTTGTAGAGCTCAATCAAGATCAGTTTCAAAAATTCTAAATAAACCAGAGATATCTTTTCTAATTTCTCACTTTTTTTCTTTCATTTCATCTCAAATTTGTCTTAAAAGTCTCTTTTTTTTTGTCAGAATTCTACTTTATATAACCCTGTAGACAAGGAAGCAGCACAGAAATTAGAGCAGTTTAAAATCAGCTACAGCTTTCAAATCTGAGAGTTGCTTTCTCTAATGGTTTTAGCATGGACTTTTTTTTCCTTTAAATAGCAATTTTAATGGAAGCATTTTTTCACAAGGCTTCTTCTACTGGAGTCATTAATGAATAGAACTTTAGATGAAGGAGTCTAGTTTTCTGTTTATTTTTTGCTCTTTTCTTAAGCAGCTAAGTTAAGGGTTGTACATTCAACATTTTGCCTGAAACAATAAACTCAATGACATGAACGTATCAGGAACAAGCATGAGCTACTTCTGTTGTTACTAATCTTATTGCATATACATTAATACTTTTGTTACTTGGGAACTAATAGGATACTTCAGAAATTAAATGTAACTTTTAGGAATGGTATTATGAAATAGGAACACATAGCCATCTAACAAAGCATTCTATGCTTACTATGGCAAGTGGAAGGATACTTAGAAAACGGATATAAAAATGGCTTGTGTATAGAGTCATCTTTTCCCCAGCATTCTCTCTCTCAGCTTCCAACACTTTGCAGTACTGGCATCTCCTTAGTTAAAATTTCTATTTATAACTTGGCATTTAAAAGGTCTAGAAGGACTTTTGAGCCATAGATATCTCTAATTGTTTTTTGATTTAATTTGTACTTTTGACTTTCATCTTGTGGCAATTTTATTCTGCAGTTCAATTTAGATTGTAACAGCAGGATGGGCTTCAGCAAAATACTCCCTAAATCCCATTTTGAGATCTCCCTCAGCATGTTTTACTCACCTATAAAGAGATGGTAGATGCCCTGTGATAATGCAACGAGTTTCCTTCTGCCAGTAGATTTGGTACATCAGAAACCTGACCTTTTAATTTAACTAGTTTGTAGAAAATATTTTGTGCATGAATATAATCAAGACTAGATGAAAAATAGAGCTGGTCAGATTTTCATTGATAAAAAATTTCATAGTAGGGAATTTAACTACAGAATGGAATCATAGGTTTCAATCCAGAAAGGGAGAGAAGAAAACTGTAACAAAATATTGAGCACTCATACTTGAAATAGGCATGACTGTCTAATACTCTGATTCCAATCAAGTTAAAGATTGAAGCAAAGTGTCAGCGTAGATAAGTATAATAATCATAAAGAAATTTCCATTTAATATACTTACGAACTCACTTTTATTTTAGAGACGTCAAAAGGTCTTAGGTCAGTCCCTCTTTGTTCTTATAAAGATTAAGATATAACCTTTCCATTCCAACAGTTTCAAGAATTTGAAAATTTCTCTCTATATTGACAACTTGTTAGTAAGAAATATACACTGAAGATGTTAGCTGCTGAAGACTTCTTAACAATTAAACTTTACTCCTCAAGCCTTTTTCCTTTTGTTTAGCATTTACTAAAGAATGTGTTGGAGTTGGAGATAGAATTTTTAAATGGAAAACAGAAAATAAAACTGAAAAGTAAATAACTGCATGGAAATCATGCTCTTCTAAATAATTTTTCAAAATGCAGATGTGGTTTCTAGTAGCAAGACAATGTATGAAAATTAATAATGAAACAGATTTATTTTTTAACTTAAATATAATAGATTTAGTCACAAAATTAACTGTATGACCATGCTGGTGATCTTTTCTTTTGTGTTTCACACATTTTTTGTGTTGTCCCTACTCCCTTCTTTTTCACTTGAAAATAACCTTTCCAAAGTCTAATTCTTCTCTCACTACTTTTCACTTTCTAGGAAAGAAAACAGGTTTTATTAAAATTTTCACCAGATTGAAAAGATATATTTTTTACCTGTGAGAAAAAGAAAATTCAGCATAAAATCACTTCACTGCAGTAACCGCTCATATAAAAGAAAAGCATGAAAGAATTTATTTACAGCTTGGTCATGCTGGGTTCATAGGGAGTATGAACTGCCATTAGCATACATTTCTAATGTATTTTAGAAATAGTTAGATTTTTTCCAAAGTCTACCTGCAGCCCATCAACAATGCCTTCTTTCACTCCTAGCCCATGGCTCTGCAGGGCACTGATCTCAGTGTTGGCCTGGGCTCACCTCAACCAGAGCTGGGTTGGGCTGGTTTCAGTTCCTGCCTTGGGGCCAAATGCCTGTTGTCTCCCTTACCTGGTCCTGAGCTGTGCCAGTGCCTTTGTGGGAAGGGTCTGGCAAACCCAGGGAATCATTGCTCAAATAGGAAGAGCCTCTGTGGCTGAGTATGGGGAAGCTGCGAGGCCATGCTCACACTCAGCCGGAGGCAGTCAGAGGACAGCAGTTCAGGTCAGGGTGAGGAAATAAAAAAATAAACCCACGTAGAGCCAAACACTGAGGATGAGAAGACCTTCACCAGCAGCGCTGCATTGCTCCCAGAAGGGACTCAGGATGCCGTTGGCTCTCTCTGACAGCCCAGCACCACGTGGCTAGGGGAAAGGCTTTATGAGCTTTATGAGCTGGAGGGACATTGGGAGGGTGAGCACAGTATCAACAAAAAAGGATATATATTAGAAAGGGATTTTTTACAAAGGAATTCTAAGGGTATTAATATTGTATAGTTTTTCCTGTACTAATTTGTACTATAAGTATTACCATAATTGTATTTGGACTATTTTTTGCTTTTCAATGGACTTTAAATTTTTAAATGAGGCTAACAATTAATTCTTGGCTCTATACATGTGCTCTTTTCCTTCCCTGCAACACAGTTTTAAATGTTAACCAACTTGGAAAAAAATCAGGGAGCAGCTAGGACAATCATACAAAGGGCTCAGAAGTATTCAAGAATTCAATAAAATAGATGGAAACTCTGACAGTATCCTCTTAATATAATTAAAGCTAATTCTGTTATGTTTTGCCATATTTCTAATACTGTAGACCTCAAGATAATTGAATCTCAAGAAGGGAAGATCTACTTCAAAACAAGAAAAATGTCTCCAAACATGGAATTGAATATTGCTGTCATTAATACTTTTTCTTTTCCTTCTCATTTCTTCAAGAACTTTACTGAAAAGGTACTTTTAAATAATTTAGACATGGAAAGAGATGGGAGGATATTGGTATTTTTGGAATGGATTTTACTGTGTTTTTAACTACCAGAGACTTTGAGATGAGCTCTCTGCAAGGAAGGAATTTTCATTTATGGAAGAAAACCGACATGAAATCTGATCAAATTTTATTTTTGTTTCACCTTCTGGTATCTAGAAAGACACAGAAAGAAGGGCAGTAAACACTGGAAACTATTTATCTTTAAATAATAATTTGAAGAAGCATATCCTAATGGTAATGAAAACTGTGAAAGGCCTTTATCTTCTATGGCATTGCAGGATGTCAATAAGAAATGAATGCACAACAGTTGCTGTTTTTAAAAACAAGAAATTTTATAAACCTCGTCACTGTGTGTGTTATCAGAAAATGCATCTGTTGAGATCTACAGCATGGCTCTCACACTTTCTATTTGTTGAAAATGCTTTTTATTGTAATAGAAAACAACCCTGAACTGCCTACATAGATTGCTGACTGCTGCATCAATTTCTGAATGGAAATCTGGAAATATTTCTAGTAAGAATTTACTAAGCAGTGTCACACAGGACAATATATAAGGAGTTTGTTCTGACAATTAGTAAAGATACTGATCAGGAAGAACACTATGCAATGAAAATAATAATAAGCGCATGAATTCAATGACTTTCTTACAGATCATACAAACCCTGAAACTATGTAGAAAGTTGACCATTCTAAGTATAATTTTAAAATTATTTTTAAATTTATATTCTACAGAATAGCAAAATAGAAACCTTAGATTTAATGTTTTCTTTTCTTTGAAGAGCTTTTCTGCTGAAACATTTTCCAGCCTTGCCCAAAGATACAACATCAAGGACATTCTAACAATATTTACCCAGAGATAAAGACAGGGAGAGATCACTCACCCATTACCATCATGGACAAAACAGACTTGAGAAAGTCAACTTACTCGTAATCAAATCAGAGTAAAATATTGAGAAATAAAACCAAATCTTAAAAACACTTTCCCTTCACCTCTCATTTCCTAACTTTCTTCCTGATTTCTCTTTCTCCTTCTCAGCAGCACAGGGGACAGGGAATGGGGGCTGTGGTCAGTTCATCACATGCTGTCACTGCTCCTTCTTCCTTGGGGGAGGACTCTTCACACTCTTCTCCTGCTCCAGTGTGGGGTCCCTCCCACAGGAGACAGTCCTCCATGAACTTCTCCAATGTGAGTCCTTCCCATGGGCTGCAGGTCTTCACAAACTGCTCTAGCGTCACAGCCTCCTTCAGGTATCCACCTGCTCCAGTGCAGAGTCCTTCACGGAGTGCAGATGGACCACTGCTCCACCGTTGTCCTCCACGGGCTGCAGGGTAACCTCAGCTCTGCTGACTGGAGCAACTCCTCCCCCTCCTTCTGTAGCAGCCTTGGTTCTTTCACATATTCTCATACATCTCTCTGGGTGAAATTTCTGCAGTAATTTTCCCCATTCCTAAATACATTATCCCAGATGCACTGTTGCTGATGGGCTCAGCTTTGTCCAGCACTGGATCCTTCTTGGAGCTGGCTGGCATTCGCTCCATCAGACAATGGGGAAGATTCTGGTAGCTTCTCACAGACACCACCCTTGTAGCCTCCCACTACCTGGGCATACGAACCTAATATATCCAGTTAATGTGCATAGAGAATTTTTACATCCACATGTCTCATAGAAGAAATTAATGTACTGAACTTCATTCATTTTTCGAGTCATTAATTCTAACCTAGCAAGAATTTTTATGTGAATTGTACCTATAGAATCAAATTTTTGTTATTGTTCAGCCAAGTCAGTGTAATCTAAGAAGTATTTAATGCTTATGTAAATTCAGATATACACAGAGATACAACAGAGGTATGCCCAGTCATACATACAGCCCCAAAATAAAATTTAATGTTGTCTTTCAGCAAATCTAAATATCTGTTGGACTGCACTTCTTCTCTACCTCAAGATTGTAAAAGCTGCCCATAAAAATGGTTACTAGTTTACCTGTTTTTTGATGTAATTCCAGGTAGGAAAGTCTGATCAAGACTTCCTGTGTAACAGATGTTCCATCTGCTGTGGATCTCTACTGCACAACCTCCTTATCTATTTTACAGCAGAGGAAAATATCCCACCAGTTCTCACATCTGACTCTTACATAAAAGCATAAGGTCAGTAAGAATATTTTTAAAAAGTATGATTAATTATTGATATTAAAAATAGTACTCCATGCCCATGACATAGGAATCCATAGTAGAAGTGGAATTTGATGGATGGAACAAGAGCAAAACCAAAGATGCACAGAAGAGTGTGTGTGAAAGGGCAAAGTGATGACTCGTGACTATCCACTAGTTAAAATTTTTCTTTTAGGAATCAAGGTTGGGTGTTTCTTTTTAATTCTAGAAATACACTGAGGAGAAGAAAGAGGTTAGACAAAAGGGCCATATGGGATCCTGTACTTAAGGTAGGCCTACATATATTTCCACAGTTAGCCTAGATCAAGTATTACAGGTAAACTTTATAAGCACAGGCAGCATAAGAGCTTCCAAATGGTGAGAGTGCAGCATTTTGAAGGAAAAAGTGCTAGAAAAATTGGTCAGGAACACAGGGAAAGAGAAATGAGGATGGCAACATGGTGGGAAGGAGGGACAAAGGCTGAGGTGGTAGACTGACACACAATATAAAAGAGACCAAATAGAAAGCATTTTTACAACTATACTCAAACATATAAATCAATATGAGAATATCAAGTAGTATCTAGAATCTGCCTTCCAATTTTTACACTGTTTCCTTCTTTTTTTAATCCTATATGCTTATGATGAAGATAACCTACAGGGCAATTCAACACTGTTGTTGTAAACAGAGTCTCAGCTTCAAGAGATAGTCCTCCAGAAAATAAGCATATGGGTATTTAATTTGTTGTCAAGAATGGATTAAAAAAAGATCTTCCTCAAACATAATTTTTTTTAATTCCCCAATTGGCATGCTTTGATTTCTCTTTCATAAAGCTTTAGAATCTGATAATGACTAGTCTAAATCAAAGCAGATCTTCTTTTATGAATTTTCTACTACAAGAAAATCTAAAAAGGAGCTACTAAACATCAGTAAAACCAATTTATTTTCAGGGACTCAAAAAAAGTCCAAGATTCAGTCTGTTTATATATATAAATATTCTAAGAAGAAACTCTAGAATCTGGTTTCACTCTCCATAATATTGACCAAGATGAACAGAAATGTGTTGCTTTCTCCTTTCTACCTTCTAAATCTAAAGTTGTCTGGTTTTGGTTTTTTTTTTCTTAATAATATATGATATTCTGCCAACCTCAAAAGAAGAAAAAAAAAAGAGTCTCTGAACTAGACATTAGAAATCATTAGCATAGTTCACTGTCACAAGTCTGAAGTTGCTTTAAACGTACAAGTTATTTTAGGAACAGTCCAAAGAGACCCTTAAAATTAGAGCAAAATTAATGATGTTACACAGAACAGCAGTAATAATTATGTCCAGTGGCTCAGCATGATTACAGTTCCTCAGTGCCTTCACAGCTTTACACAAATTATTTAGCAACGCTTAGCAGTGGAGAACATATAGCAGCACATCTTAAAGGTCTGTTTAAAAATAATTAGCAACATTGATTCATATGCAGGTTCTGAAAATAGCTAAATCTTTCAAAAAGCTAAAAGCTAATTAATCTTGGTTTTATCTGAGCTTCAGGATATTCTTTTTGGCATAGCTCTGAAGAAGCTTTTAGCTTTTTTAGCTTTTTCGCTTTTAACACTCTTGATACTCATCCTACCTTCTAAAAGCTGAGTGAGTGTATTTAGCAGTAGATTTGACATAGGAAGTAGATTTGACATTAGGAAGTAGAACACCTCAATGGCAGGCACTGAGACTCAGAAATGAAATTTATTTCTTGGACTGGCTTACAAAATCATTAGTCTGTCTGCTCACATCCCCTTGGGTAGCACAGGTACCAAGTAGCTTTAATTTTCAGTTCTCGTCATCCTGCGCTGTTAGTGTGCTATCATCACCGTTTCACCCTTGTCCCACACTACTATGCATACAAGACTACTCCAAGATGTCTTTCCTGTAAGACTTCTCAGCTAAGATATATATTAAGCTAGAAGAGTCTTTAAATACTACCTAATAAATACTACCTAAATATCTTGGGCCCAAGGAGATGTCAGAAAAAAGACTCAGGCCTTTGTGACAGTATGCCTCATGCTATATACTGGACTGAGGGGAAAATCTGCAAGAATTTATCCTGGTCTTGTGGTAATGGCTCAAAACTCCAAAATTCCTTTCTTGCAGGTCAAAACCTACATCAGTGTGTTAGAGCAGGGCCATATGTGGTTTCTTGTTTTTCCTTTTGTAGTGGGTTTCTGTGGCTGGGTTTTGGTAGCAGGGGGTGGCTACAGGGATGGCTTCTGTTAGAAGCTGCTAGAAGCTTCCCCTATCCCATGGAGCCAATGCCAGCCGGCTCCAGGACGGACTTTCTGCCACTGGCCAAGGCCAAACCAATTAGGAGTAACAGTAACGTCTCTGTGATAACATATTTAAGAACAGAAGGTTGTTGCACAGAAAAAATTACAGACAGGGAAGAGCAGAGTGAGAACATGGGAATAACAATGTAGACACCAAGGTCAGTGCAGAAGGAGGGGCAGGAGGTGCTCCAGGTACCGGAGCTGAGGCCCCTGCACCCCGTGGAGGATCACTGGGGTGCGGAGACCCACCTGCAGCCCATGGAGGAGCCCATGCTGGAGCAGGTGGATGCATGAAAGAAGATGTGATCCCATGGGAGGCCCAGGATGGAGCAGGGTCCTGCCAGGAATCTGTGGCCCATGGAAAGGGAAGCTCATGCTGGAGCAGGTTTTTCCCAGGTAGGACTTGTTGTCCCTGTGGGGGACCCACGTCGGCACAGCTCATTCATGAAGCACTGCACCCCATGGAGGAGTGACGCGTGGGACAACAGTTTGGGAAGAACTCCTGCCCGAGGGATGGACTCATGCTGGAGAGGTCCATCAAGGACTGTCTCCCATGGAAGGGACACCCTGGGAGCAGGGGAAGGACTCCTCTCCCTGAGCAGAGGCAGAAACAACAACTGATCATAACCCCCATTCCTCATTCCCCTGGACCACAGGGGGGGATGAGGGAGAACATGGAAGGAAGGGAAAGGTGTTTCTTTTAAGACTGTTTTATTTCTCACTCTTTGGCTTTTATCCTTATAAATATAAGTACTATCCTCACCTTGAGTCTTGTTTTGCCCATGAAGGTAATAAGTCATTGACCTCTCCCAGTTCTTATCTCTACTCATGAATTCTTAGCTTTTTTTTTCTCTCTCCCTTGTCCAGTTGCAGAGGGGAGTGAGAGAGCAGCTTTAGTGGGTACCTGGTATCTGGCCAGGGTCAACCCACTATGCCTTTCCACCTTCATTAATTTCACACTTTTATCTGCACAGGAACAATTGTTAATGTGTGGAGTCAGATTAGATTGAGGTTTTATAGCTAAAGAATTCTCCCAGAAAGGAGAAAACAAGATTTGATTACTTTCAGGTTCAAAAGGAAATAATATGTTTTAACCCCTATGCAACCATGTAAGAACCCTGTCTTCTGTATCTGAATAAAAACAAGTCTTGCCAGTGTATTGCATGTCTGAAATGTAATTCTTTAATGTGCCTGACAACCAAGTCACCAGGGCAGAGTTTTAACAGAGACCCTGTTTTAGGCAGTTTTTGCCCATAGTTCCTTTTCACTCCTGAACATCCCCATCAACAGTATCAGTTCATTCTTCTGGTGCTATATATTGATTCACACAGGAAAAGTTGCCTGGATTAAAAATTGTGGGGAGGGGAGTGTTTTATCTGATTCAATCCTAAACCAGGGCAGTACAGAGCACTACAGAAGTAACAGCAGTACTGTGGGTGTATCACAGATTTGGGAATGGACGTAGGTAGTCAGGGAAGGTAGTCCAGCAAGCACTCCTGCTGAAAAATAACTAAGAGAGCATGCCCTCAGTACCAGGATAGATGATATTAGATAGTTCTAGCCTTCATTGTACTTCTTACATTGCAGAATGGGGAAAAAAACTAAAATACCTTTGCATATTTTCTTTATTTAAATTGAAGCTCATGTGAACAACTCAAAATCAGTTATAGCTCTTTGCCAATAGAAAAATACAATGTCCCTTATTAATATATATGTTGATAAGAATGTGAAATAAGTGGACTAATTCACAGTCAACAAGGATGAATTCCTAAAGGAAATCAATAGTTTTCAATTTGAAAGAGTAAACAAACACGTTCCTGCACTTCAGGATGTGAACCTGGAGCGACACTATAAATTAATTTACTGTGGAGTTTATTAAATTAACAAACTAAAACTATGCATTTCCTTCACTGCACTACATTGTTCGAAGCAAGTCCCAAGAGCTATCATGGCAGAGTTAAAGCTTAGCTTTTTTGGAGTCATCTTTCATTTATGTTACTATCTTTAAAGTAAGATTATTTCAACTCTCTGCAGACAGTGTTTTAGCTTTAGGAAAATATATTTTAAATCAAAGCCCCATTGTGATCCTAAATGAGATTTGGATCCACATTCACATAATCTTAGATTATCAACTATTTCATTCTGCATTGCCATTCATGTTCAATAGAATTATAGAATCACGGAATGGTTTGGGTTGGAAGAAACCTTAAAGATTATCTAGTTCTAGCTCTCTGCCACAGGCAGGGACATCTGCTAGACCAGCTTGCTCAAAGCCCCATCCAACCTGGCCTTGAACACTTCCAGGAAGGGGGCATCCACAGGTTCTCTGGAGAACCTGTTCCAGCTCCTCATCACGCTCATTATAATATCTAATCTAAACCTACTTTCTTTAAGTTTGAAGCCATTGCCCCTTGTCCTATCACTACAGTTTCTGACAAAGAGTCCCTCACCAGCCTCTTTGTAGGCTGCCTTCAGATAATGGAAAGCTGCTGTGAGGTATCCACACAACCTTCACTTTTCTAGGCTGAACAGTCCAAACTTTCTCACTGTCTTCTAAATGTTACTGTTTTGTGTTAGAAACCAAAAAACACTTCCCTGAATGCAAAAATATAGCAACTTCAGAAAATACTTGAAGGTTAGGGCTTAGAGGCTGCAGGACAGCAGAACCACTGCAATGCGCCATTTCTGAGTGTAATCAAAACTAGTTTTGTTTTTTAAATTTACAACCCCTTAAACAATTCCCTGTGGGCTACATCATTGCACTCAGAACAATAATAGCTTATTGTAGGCACATGGAGCAGCACACAGATAATTCCTAATAAAATATAGAGAAAACAAAACAGATCTATTTGAGACCATGACAGTTTCGAATGACAGAGTTGTAAGAACTGAGAGTTAAATAGTTCTGACAGAACACCAAAATCACCTTCATTTTCCACTTTACACCTTATCTGTCCTTGGCATGACTAGAAGTCCTGTACTTTCTTGGGTTTTCCTTCTGTATTTTCCTAGTGCTCTCTAAACCCCCGGGTTTGGATTGCACTTACAAGTAAATGTGAAGCTATAGTGAGAAAAGTTATGTACATCTGTACCCATTTTCACTTTCAAACAATATGTAAAATAGTGTTTCCATATTTCAAGATTCTGATGCAAAGTGTCATTTATTAGTTAAAGTGGGAGGAAATCTTTATGAATAAAACTTCCAAAGGTGCTCAGTGAAAGTATGTTCCTAGCTTTTTTTGAAACCAGGTAAGAGTATTTAATTTGTCATTATATATGCACAAAGTAATAGACTTTGTTCTGCCAAACTAATTTCTTCAACTGGAAAAGAGCAACTCACAAAAGAGGCATATTATAAGTATCTTAACAGCTGCTGCTCCACATATATTATTCCTTAGAGATTTTCCAATGATGTATAGGAATGTTACCTTATTTTGTTAAAGTTACCAAATTGTTTTGTTAACAACAAAATAAAACAGGCATTATATAGTTTCCTTTTCCATTTGCTGACTCCATGAAAGAGAAATGTGTTATAGCAAAACCACCTTATGTGCATGTGCATACAGTTTTACCATCTGATCTCAATTTACAGTGTATGTCAGAACCACATAGGTCAATAGACATTGCAGTAACAATATACTTTTACAGAGGCTTCAGGTATTAGAGAATTTTAAAAAGTGCTCTGTTTATTAAGATTTACACTTATTAAAAAGTAATACCTTCAGAATTATATAGACAGAAATATTTATGTGAAGAAAATTATAATAAAATCTAACCTCTCCATAAAAATGGAAAACTGTACAAACAAACATATATGGAGAGGAATGTGATTTTACATTTTAAGTGGAAAGACTTAAAACTTTAGAACGACCATAGTTCTTTTAACATTTATATGCAAAATTTTACGTGTAAAAATACCCCAAAGATAAAGCCTTCTAAAATATATTATTACATTGTTTTCTGTGCATATTTCTGAAGAACATACATTTTGATTTACATTGTATTCATGGATTTTATTTTGAAGTTCTTAGATTTTTGATAAATATGAACAGGACATAGATAACATAACTTTCCATATTCACCCCAATTAATACGGTTAACTATCCTCTATATAATTCCATTTTGTTCATTAAATGACTACTTGAACTCCTAGAAAACAACATCGCAGAAGAACCTTATTTTTGAAGCATCATTGCAATTGTCAAACCGTTATGCCTTTACCTATATTTCCTAGGAGTCCAGTAAGATTCCAATCCTACAGAAATTAATTCCATTTCAACCTCATCCTTTATGCATACTTAAACACCCAAAGTTTTGGAATAATAGGAATGAAAAAGTCCTCTATAAATGAAGACTTCAGGATATATCGCTGCATTTTATTCAACACAATAAACAACTATCTAACAGAAACTCTTTTCAGAAAATCTATGTTTTAAAAATTCATAGTTTATATACTAGCAGAGTAATTAATTAAAAAAAATATAAATTAACCCTGAGGGATATGCTTTTTTTCCACAAATTTATTTGGTTTTAAAAGCAACAGACCTGACTGGAATTTTTTATTTATTTTTTAAAATATTTAATGAAATTTATATCAAGTATACCATTATAAAATAATTATTTTAGCTTCAAGATATGTATTTTTTTACTTTTTTGAATAAGAATACCATAAGACTCTATACAACTGGCGCATGTGAGCTTTATGTGAACGTTTGTCAGTACTTATTATTTGTATAAATTATTTTTTTTCCTTTCAAGAATAATTAACTTACTTTAATAAATTATGTTGAAGAAAAAATTGTTTGGAAAAAAGATTTAAAAGTATCCTAAAGAGACAGCGAATATATTAGGAATTCCCACCTAAAATCTAGATGTGTGAAGTCACCAGAGCTGAATGATCTCAGCTGCTAGTCTAGATGCCTTAAGATCTGATAATAACTTTAGGAGTAGACTTATTTGGTCACAGATAAACAGTTGGCAAAGATAGAAGGAGGTCAGGTTTATGAAATTATTAAGATGGTGAATAAGAAAAATGAATAACGTAATAATTAATTGTTATAATTAATTATTAAACTAACACTTGTGGGGCATTTCCTGAAAGTATTAGGAGGTAAAAAAAAAAAGATTAAAAAGTACCTTGTTATATAAAAGGTCTTGAATTTCTATGATTTGTTGCCACTGGAGGTTGAAAATGCAGATAGTCATGGTTCAGAAAAAGATTAGGCAAATTCATGGATAACAGGTCCTTAAACAGAGTCTCAAGGGATTGAGTAGGAATGTTCTCACATGTATAGTTGAGGATGCAGAAAAAAATCCTGGAGGAAAGGACTACAGAAAGTTGTCCAGCTTTGTTTGTCTTTCCTGAGTATTATGTCTTTGTCACTGTATGTAGCAAGCAACAGCTCAACACAGTAAAGCAATTTTGTGCCCTTATGAGCAAAAAGATAAGAAAAGAAAAAAACCCTAAAAATGGTCCAGTGGGTGTGAGTGCTTCTGTGCTACAAACTGGTTGTAAGTCAGCACACAGCTGGACCTGTTTCCAATCACAATCTTCTGGCCAACCAGCCCTGCCCACAACAGTATTTACCCAAACAGAATCAGAGCGTACGCTGAGTTGGAAGGGACCCGCAAGGATCATCAAGTCCAGCTCCCAGCCCTACACAGGACCATCCCCAAGAGTCATGTCATGTGTCTGAGAGTATCATCCAGATGCTTCTTGAACTCTGTCAGGCTTGATGCTGTGACCACTTCCCTGGGGAGCCTGTTCCAGTGCCAAACCACTCTCTCAAGTGAAGAACCCTTTTTTAACATGCAGCCTAAACCTCCTCTGACACAACTTCAGGCAATTCCCTCTGGTCCTGTCATTGGTCATCACAGGAAAGAGATCAGTGCCTATCCATCCTTTCCCTCATGAGGAAGTTGTAGTCTGCAATAAAGTCTCCCCTCAGTCTCCCCTTCTTCAGGCTGAACAGACCAAGTGACCTCAGCCGTTCGTCATACGCCTTCCCCTCAAGGCCCTTCACCATCTCCGTTGCCCTCATTTGGACACTCTCTAACAGCTTAATATCTTTCTTATATTGTGACACCCAAAACTGCACACAATATTCAAGGTGAGGCCACACCAGTGCAGAGCTGTGGAAAGTATTACAGAAACGTGGTTGATAGAGAGAGGTCATGAGAAAGATGCTATAGCTTTAGTCCCACGGTAAGGAAATAACTATTAGAAGGTCACTGTGTTTGTGAAACTGTGTACGTGACAGAAGAATAGAATATTAGGATGGGAAAGCAGAACAAGTAGCAAATAAGTAACCATAAGAATGAGAAAGAAACAGCATTTGCGCAAATATGACTTAGGTAATTAGAAGCCAATGATGAGCCAGAGCTTGTAATATGTATGAAGCTAATTATTAACCTTTATAAGCACAAAACCTGCAACAATAAAGTGGAAAAGTCATGATCAAATTCTGTGGTCATGTATTCTTTTCCCGTCGTCTACAACACAGAGCAGAATGGGACAATCTCTTCCCTCAATCAGCTGGCGATGCTTTGCCTGATGCCCCTCAGGACACGGTTGGCCCTCCTGGCTGCCAGGGCACTGCTGACTCACATTCAACTTGCCATCCACCAGGGCCCCCAGGTCCCTTTCCATGGCACTGCTTTCCAGAACTCATTTCCCAGTCTGTACATACATCCAGGGTTGCCCCATCCCAGGAGCAGAATCCGGCATTTTCTCTTGTTGAACTTCATATGGTTGGTGATTGCCCAGTCCTCTAATTTGTCAAGGTCTCTCTGCAGGGCCTCCCTGTCTTTGAGGGAGTCAACAGCTCCTCCCAGAATGAGAGGCATCAGCATATTATTGTGAGTGAAATGTAGTATTTTTATTAAATTTTCAGGATTTAGCCAGATTTAATATATACAAGATTTTTTTGTTCAAGGCACTGATTACACGAATATAGCATATTCAATATGTTTACCTTTTCGGTATTTACCACTAAAAAAGTTATTTGTAGTGCCATGGTCTAGTAACCACAGTGGTGGTGGATCAAGGATGATCTTGGAGGTCTTTTCCAACCTGGTTGATTCTATGATTCTGAGAAAAGTCAGGGTTTTATTGGGTGTGTTTACATTAAGACACCAGATAAGTGTTCACTAATTTTCCTAGGAACTTTGAAATTAGTCTCTCATTCTGCATATATATAATTCAGTTAGCACATTTTCTTCAAGAGTATTGCTTTGGAAAATTATTTATTTTTTTTTAACACATAAACATATTTTAACCTATCAGCATTTTTTTAATCAAAAAGTGCTTATAAAATCCCTTATGATGCCCAAATCCTATGATGCAGATTGTTTGTATCATTCTCATCTATCCAACATTTTAAAATATTTTTATTATGAATTGTTTGGCAAAAAAGTATCTCTCCATGCTATGTTTCTTCTCATGTGCCTCTTCAACTTAGTATTTTATTTTCTTTTGGCTTATGGAGAAAAACAACTTTTGCAGGAAAAAAAAGGTAAAGCTACTAGAAATAACCTTTTAAGAGCAAAACTTAATTTACATGAATATTAATACTTTATATATTTTAAGATATTTCTTAGCTATGAAAATAATTACATTGTAAACACATAGGTATTATTCCTCTTAACTCTGTTATTATTTAAATGATCCCAAAATTACTGTTGATTCGGAATTTATGCATATAACTAAGAAAACTGAAATACCTTGGACTGATTAAAGTATTTTAATATCAAGACACCCATGACATCAGCCATGTTATGCCATAACATACTCATAAAGACAATTAAAGCAGACCAGACAAAGCAGGTTTTTCTACAGGCTTCATACTCCAAGTCCCTGATGTTTAACAATGCCTTCCTCCTTTTTTCTCATGCTAAAGCAGTTCTGTTCCATGACATCTCATGCTAAAAACAAAAACAATCACCTAAGGGCTTGCTATTTGCAGCTCTGCAACCTTTCCCTGAAGCTGCTGAGGCAGCACGTTTTAATGACTCCCTAGCAGTATTCCCCTTCTTGTTCCCAGACTGTTGTGCACATGTTGTCACTCTCCTGGCCTGATAGCTGCAAACCCCTGATTTTGCTGTTTTCATGGGATGCTATTACCAATGAGGAAAATTATCTTACCTACCTCTCTTTAGCTCTTGCTTCATAATTTTTACTTTAAATTAGAGAAAACCAAAGATGAGGCACAACAAAATAGCAGTCATATAAATACTTGACAAATATTGTTCAATCATTTATGTGCAGAGATGCTTAAAAACCAACGTGCAACATTTGCTCTTGTTTGCATACTCCAGTTGGCACCAAGAACATCAGAAACAAGAGCAGCTAATGGCAGGGGAGAGAGTGGGGACAGTCCTGATGAAAAGGAGAAAGCATGATGACAAACCATCATGACTGGTTGCACTGGACAAAGCCCTGACACTCTTCTTTTTCCTTTCCTTTTTCTGTTTCTCTCTTCCCTTTTTTCCACATTTTTTTCCAAAAGCAACTGACACTGTTGAAGCTATCTATGCTGTAATCTAGAGATCCCAACAGTAAATCTTTGTGTGCCTCAGCATTCTTCATGAATCTCCATCATTCAGAAACTGCCTCATAAGTGACTGGCTGATCAATTTTAGAAGTTATGTCAGCAAGCACTATTAATCTTCATGACACTAAGTTGGGACACTGGAATAGCCTGTCTTGAAGAAGTAGTTGTATTCATTAGGTATCCTCATCAAGACATAAAGGAAGAGGCCAAGCTAAGAGGCATGACTGCATGCCTATAAGCAAAAAACTCCAAAAAGGTTTGGGAAACCTCTCAAAAAGGGAGGAAAGGTTTCTAAATATGTTCAATATGTTATCAGATATTCAGAAATATACAGCAAATATGCAGCTAACAGTTCTAAATCTGACGTGATCCTTGTTCACTGAGTATGTATTATAATGTACTATTGCCTGATGTGGTAACAACCTTGAAAATGATTTAAACTGCACAGCTGACACCAACTTCAAAAGAACATAACAATGAAGGGAAATAATAGAAATAAAAATTCAGAGAAACCCAGAAGGAGCAGAGACAAATTCAGTCACTGGGTCTGAGCGAGTAGTGGGTAAAAAGGAAGATACTCAGCTACAAAGATCAGAAAAGATAAAAAAATATTGAAATTGTAACAACAATACTTTATACAGATTCTAAGTCTGAATTTCTTTTAAAAAAAGAATCAGAGAGAAAAGTAAGAATAAAGGCTCCTCTTTCAAGGAGGAGGAGGAGTCCCACACAAAGAAAAAGAGAGGATGTGTTATGAAAACCTTCAGAGTAAGGCACAAGTGAAGGGGAAGGAATAGGAGCTTTCAAAGAGAGAGGAAAGACAGAAACAGCTAAAGATTTTTTAACACAGAAGTTCTTTTCTGGAATTTTGTTTTAAATTTTCCTCTCACAGCTGTATTTCTGAATTCCTAACCAAGACCCTGCCCTTTAATTTTATTCACATTAATCTGTGTGGGTTTGGGGCTTTTTTGGTTTTGGTTTTTTTTTTTAAATTTGATCAGTGTTTAACAGGAGTTTTTCAGACAGGCAGGCATAAGTCATCTTCAGTGAAAGAAATTGCTCAATTAAATTAGTTGAATAAAGATAGACACTGGCACGAGTCAAACTCAAGAAAAATAAAAGAAACCCAGAGGTTGACAAATAATACACACTTACCTACAGAAAGGTAGGATTCCTTAACTTAGACCTATGTGTCTTATTTCATATTTCTGACTACACGCAGTACTTCTAATAATATTGAATGACAGTATTTAGGAGGGCTGTGCAACCAAAATGTATAAGCAACATTTAAATAAAAATCCAGTTCTGAAGACAAACTGGAACAGCAGACATAGATCTGTAGAACTCATGTAAATCAGATTCTGGTTTAAGAATGGGAAAATTATAGAACTTCATTCCAATGTCTTACAGATGGTGTTGTATATCTCATTTATGAATGACCAGCTCAACGTGAAGTGCAAGGAATAGACATGGAAGCCTATGATACACGTGGACATGTAGAGAACACTGAGTTCCCTGTCGAATCATGGTGTGCAACTTGAATACTGAAGAAAAAAAACTGGCACATGATAGTTCAGTTTCCTGGAAACTGGTTTCCTGGAACTAAGAGTTTGGGTCCAGGAAATGACCACTATTTTATCCGATAATTCTGCTCAACTAGACTGGATTTCCCTCAGCACAGACATAGGTGTGAGGAGAATGAGAAAATACTTCTGCTTGGGGATGGATGTCCTAATAGGGAGCTATCACAATGCAACCAGCAAGACTCCATATAACACAACAGATCTTTAATGAGTGGTGGTCTGTGCATTTCTAATACAGCTGATAGGACTATAGCAGTTTACATAATTTGTGTTTCTGATAATTTGCTGCCCAGAAGTGCTTCAAGTTCAATCAGGAAATGGCAACCTTTTGTTTTTGCTTCATCTATGCTCAAGTATGTGTTGCCTCTCTCAGTTTAATTTGGTATTTCTTAAAAAGCTTTTTTTTTTCCAAAGTCTTCTCCAGTGCTGAACACCACTGGCTCAGATTAAATAGCTGACATTATTGTCTACGAATGAAAAATTAAAACATTGTAACCATGATGTATTTATAAAGGAAGCCATTAAAAATCTTTACATCACCATGAAACTGAAATGTCGCATTAGTGGAGGAAATCTTGATGTGTACTGGCCTACATCTGCCTGTTCACACAGTCAGCAGCAAGAATATTCTCAAAAACTAGCATTGTATCAGTAGAGAGTAGAATGCTTTCATGACTTTAGCAAAGATCACTGTGGGGATTGCTTTGGTATACCAAGAGAGAAAGGCTGCTGTGATAACATATCATAGCTGGAATTAGAGAGGGCCATCACAGAAAAAAGTTAAGATGAATACGATATAAAACTATTTAAGGAGACAGAAAAGAACAGAATGAGTGCACACAGTGCTATCGTATCAAGGACTTAATTATCTAACTATCCAGAAACTTTCTCTCCAAAGTGCTGTGCCCTACAGCAAAAAGGAAGTATTAAAATATCCATGTACATCAAAAGGAAGTGAGATAAGGGATAGAAATGAGATTGCCATTGTCTGAAACTTCAAATATTTCCACTAAACAAAGTCAAAGAAGAACTTAGAGCCCAAGGTACAGGAAAAGTTGCTAAATATTACAGAAGTTGCAAGATAAAATTATTACAATATTCTTGGCCTTCCAGCATAGAGGCCATTAGTAATAAGGAAAAATAAAATTAGGATGAAGTATGTGTGAAATTATTAAAGATCCATCATTATAGAAAGTAGCAATATGCAAAACTGAAATTAAATGACCCAACCATCAGCATAGTAGTCCCTGTAATCTGGATTACGTAATCCACAGCTTTACTCTGATCAAGAGTGATGCTCACTTCTTTTTTGTGATGACGTGAAAATCTTTTTTTTTTTTTCTTTTTTTCCTAGAACAGACAGTGATCTTGGTTTGACTATCAGTCTTAAAATATGTATAAAATATTTACCTTTTTTTTTTTTTTTTAATCAACATAGTTTTTCTCACCTGTCATGCCAAACTACCAAGCATTTTTTTCCTGAACTGAAGCTCTGGTGCCCACAGATTAAATGGTCAGAGGACACTGGCAGTAAGATATCTCTTTACGTAGCCAGGACTTCTTTATAAAAACTGCCATAAGTGAGGAGATATACAGGTCTGCAACTAAACTGAATGTCCAGTATAACAGTCACGCTCATGTCCCAATATATAGTTGTAAGGTGTAGACAAATATTGCTGCTGCATCCTGGCCTGTATCAAAACTAGTGTGGCTAGCAGGACCAGGGAAGTAATTCTTCCTCTGTACTCAGCACTGGTGAGGCCACACCTTAAGTGTTGTGTCAGTTCTGGGCCCCTCAATTCAAGAAAGGCATTGAGGTGCTGGAACGGGTCCAGAGATGGGCAATGAAGCTGGTGAAGGGCCTGGAGCACATGTCTTGTGAGGAGCAACTGAGGGAGCTGGGGTTGTCTAGCCTGGAGGAGAGGAGACTCAGGGGAGATGTTACCACTCTCTACAACTACCTGAAAGAAGGTTGTAGCTAGGTGGTGGTTGGCTTCTATTCCCAGGTAACAAGTGATAGGACAAGATGCACAGGGGAGGTTTAAGTTCAACATTCAAAAGACTTTCTTCTTAGAAAGGGTGTTAGATATTGGAATGTGCTCCCCAGGGAGGTGTTGGAGTCACTATCCCTGAAGGCATTTAAGGAAAGACTGGACACTGCACTTAGTGCTGGTTGACATGGAGGTGATTGGTCATAGGTTGGTCTTGATGATCTTGATGATCTCGATGATCTCTTTTCCAGCTTATTTCATTCTGTGATCTTCTCTGCTTTGATAATCCAGAACCTAATGTTTAGACATAAGATGACTTCAATGAATATTATTAATTACTAGTTTAATTCAATCGTATTCTGACAAGACTACCTTTTCAACATATTTAACAAGCAGACTATTGTCAAAACTTATTTATCCCCAGGATAATTACAATAATTTTGCCTTTTTAAATCAAAAGTTGGCATTTTTCAGTGTTTATTTTTTTCTCTGATTGTTTTTCTATTTTTTGATATTGTGTGGGTTTTTTTTATTTCACCAGTAACTGTCATTGTAATTTTCTAAGAATATAAAAAAGAGAAACTGTTATTAAACAAACACTAATTCTTTAAATGGCTATTTAATGTTATAAATCCATTTAACTTTATATTATATTGTAAACTGTCTAGTCTTACTGATCACTACATGCAGCTAGTGCAGTGAAAACCTCAGTCTGTTTATGAATCCATCTGGCAATCAGAACACTCAGATAAGCAAGACAAAAAGAATAAGCAAATATCTCTCCAAAATTACTTCCTTTCTCCCTTCTCCTACAATAATCTTTTTTCCTTCCTAGAGAGATGATTAACTGTCTCCATACATGTACTGTAGACAATAGTTATTTGACATCTTCTCATCTTAAAGTCTAATCAGCTTTGTGCTATTATAACCCCTGATGTTTTCTGCACAATGGATAAAATATTCTAAAAATGCAAACTCAAAACAATTTTGCTGTGTAATTGCAATGGTTGTAATGAATGAAGAAAAATGATAAGAGAAAGAGAAACAGGATCTCATTCACAACAAGATAGTTCCTAGGGAATATTAATAATTTAAGAAGAAAAAAAAGAATGCACTTTAATTCTTATCCACTGAACACAATTATGCATTCTATTTACTCAGTACAATTTTCTTTGCCAAAAGACTGTCTAGAATTGATTATACAGGTGTGCTGGTTTAAAAGTTAACCAGCAAGGCAAAATGAACTCAATTCAAAAGAGAGATTTATAAGTCAGAATAACAATTTATTAAAATAATGCAATAAGTACAAGTACACAGACAGACAATTGGTTTTAACCCACAAAACCCAAATGTACAAACCCAGCACCCTGGGGTATGAACAAAAGTGGTGTACCTTGGCCCACCCCCTGAGTCCAAAGCAAAGGGAGAGGGGATAAAACCTGCTGGTGGGAGAGCTGCTGCAGTCTGGTCAGAAGTGGTGATTGCAGTCCAGTTGAGGGTGGTGGTCTCAGCCTGGTTGGGAGCAGCGGTGGTCTGCTATCTTCCTCTGGGTCCCACGAGAGAGAGAGCGCCAAGGCTCTGAAACTCCCAGTTATATACTCTCCAGTTCAGGCGGGAGTGCTCAGTCCCTCCCTCAGAGTAGGGAATTCCATAAAAGGGCATGTGGATGCTCAGTCCCTCTTATCAGAGCGGGGAATTCCATATAAGGATATCAGAGCGGGGAATTCCATAAAAGGGTACAGGAACATCTTCCCACCTTGCAGGCCTCTACTGACAGCAGTTTTTGGGAAATGGCATGGAGGCTATAGAATACACAGTTTTGGGTTACACCCATCCAGTGATGAATTGGTCCCAGCCGTTCTAACCAGGACAACAGGACTCCTCTGAAGACTAGCACCAGAAAGCACAGACAAAGTAGAGCATTTTAACAAAGACCGTACTGTCCAATCCCAGTTTAAGATGAAAAAATATTAAAGCAACTACAAACAAAAATTTATCTTCATCCTTACTAATGGGAAAGTAAATAAGAAAGCATTCTTTACAGATATAGAGAGAAACATCTAGTGTAAATTGTTTAAGGTTTAGAGGAAGAATATAATCTTGAATAATCCCACCTTTTAGCATGTTGTTATTCAGGCTGGGTTGAAAATAAGCAGCACTACATGAAAGAAGTTTTGTATTAGAACAACAGGTTATATTCAACTGTTAGCTGGTTCAGGAAGAAACACCCTACTTGGTAGGAGTGCAATGGATTCAGTCTCTATAAGGCAGTGATCAGGCACTGACTTAATGCACATCAGTGACTGTGCACACTCCCGGGGAAGTGAAATGCTACATCCAATCCCTTCTTTAAATGGTTCTAGGCTTGAATGCGGATTTCATGCAGTACAAATAAAAATTCTGAATTGCTGAGTTTCACATTTTTCTTAGGCCGTTTTGACCATGAAAAGACTACATTGGGATGTGTCCTTAGAAAAGCGAGAGGAGGTTAGAAAAGTCTCTACTTCCTTGCCTTATTTCCATGACTCAGAAATCTCCTTCATCTAGAAATCCTGTACTCGGCTGTGATTGCTGAAACTACTCTGTTACTGTGCTGGCCCATAAATAGTTGGCAGCAGAATACAATGCAGGAAATTAACAACAATCCATTTTAATATCAGTTGGCAGAATGTGCCAACCATGTGGTCCTAAAAAATAAAATACTACATTACTACTGCATCAGACATTTCAGAGAAGAACTAGGACTCTTTTTAATCTTTGAATATCTCCTCAAATTTGAGAGCAGTTTTTGCACTGTCCACTTGCTTTAAAGGAGTGTATAGAAACTGTACACGCTAGACCATTTTAGAGAAAGCAAAAACAGGCTGAAGACCAGTAAAAGGAATAGACTACCCTTTTAACTCCACAATGGAGAGAAATAATAATTAAGAAAAATCTGTTAAAAAATGCCCACACGAAAATGGCTTATATGTTGTTTATGTAATGAGATTTCACAAAGTCTTCTTTTTCACAAAGGAGTAGAAATGAAAATGTGTGCATATAACAGTTTAATGTCAATTGATCTTCCTTTTTCTGAAACATTTAGATCTGGACTAATAAATATTATATTGTTAATATTTTAATTATATTAACAATAATTTCTTGGTTTTATACATCTCCATATCTATAGAGCTTTTTATACATATTCTTTGCTTTGCATTTACATAGATACTTCTATCTATCCATATGGTATGCTTTCTTTTTGCCCATAAACAGGATTTTGACCATAAAAAATACCCAAGTTCATTTACAATTAGATATTGCTGAAGTATAATTAAAATGTTGTGCCAGCTGGAGACATCACTTGCTTTGATTTTTAATACTGTCTGGTAGGAAAGAACTTTCTTATTTGCTCTAGCTTTGTAATCTGTGTAGTCCACACTTGGTTTATAGCCGAGTAACTATAATGTGCGTATTGAGGAATACTTTTAATTATTTTTCTTGTTGTAACACTGAAGAGTTTCAAGTATGAATTTGGGACCTGTTGAATACACAAAATGCAAAGACATAACAAAATTTTTCTTTCTTAAGAGAATTCACAAAACAAATCAGGAGATGGATGCAGGGATGCAGGAAGTCAAGATAGTACCATACTACAATGGGAATGCTGGTTAGTAAGACAGAAAATGTCTTACTAGGGATACTTAAGAGAATATCTAAATGATACATTAGGAGAATGATAGTTGGTGTAGTATTCTGGATAGCTGCTTTAGGGTACACAATCTATTTTTCAGTGCTAAGGAAAATGTTTCATGATTCCAAATACAAACCGCTTGAGAGCCTGAAACCTTCTCCGCACAAGGTTATGTGCCAAAACTGTGTGTTAGTGAGGTCACAGAAAAAGAGATAAAATTTAGGCAAAGTTGCAGTAAAGAAGGATCCAAGTTGAAAATGATGCCTTGGTTATTTACTAGGCTATTAGATAGTGTCCTAGTTCATATTACGGTCTGTTTTAAATATGTTAGGTAGTAATTTCTTTCCTTTTAAAGATACTAAAGATCTCTCACAGTAGCTAAACAGCACCACAGACATAAAACTTTTAACAATCTTAAGAAAATTTTGAAAAGAAAACTTTTATAGGAGATGTATTTACACTGCAGAATTCATTTCTGCAAAAACTGAAAGTGAGAAGGAACACTGTCTCCTTTGAAAGAGATACAACACTCCTGTATTTGTTTTAATTTTTCTGCTTTCACACAAGTTCATACAACTCTGGAACTGATCCATTCACTCAGATGCCAAATTTCAAATCCTATAAGCTGGATGTACTATTTTTACAGGCTAGAAAAGAAGAATGAGAGCTAGGAGAGTACAGGACAGAGGAACACTACTGTATGCTCCATGACATTGAAGACCACAACACCAAGACAAAGTTCTTCCTAAAAAGGATTTCTAGCTTGCCTCTCCCAAGATTATTTTTTTTCTTAATTCTGTATTTCTGGAATGTAACAATGTACTTAGCATCAAAAATTATTGAAGAAGAATACAGATTTGTCTATTCTGAAGTCTTAGTTTCATCTTTTCATTGGGTTTTTTTTTGTTTGCTTTGTTTTTCTTTTTTCCACTTGGTTACCCAGGAAAAAAATCTACTTTATCTACCTAACATTATTGTCATTAAAACTAGTTCTCAGCTCTTCACACTGTACTTTATGGTGGAAAGAAAATTCAGTGAATGGTGAAAGTGCAGCATCTCTTTCACAAAAACTTTAGCGCTGAGCTACAAAATATTCTCCTAATCTCTACCACAAATATTTCCAAACATCTAGTGAGACATGATGGACAAAACCAAACAGAACAGAAAGGCTAAGAAAGTTGAAAGAACAAAGACACTACAAACAGAATGACGAAAATACAGACAGAATTCAGTTCTACCCACAGAACTTTTTTAGTTGTTTTAGAGTTCTAAAAGTACATTCAAAACACTTGAAAGGAAGATAAAGAAGGATTTTGTAGAGGGAAATTTACAGAATTAAAATGACAATACTTGGGAATTTCCTCTCAGGAGATAAGGATTAAACCTGAAATATACAATCAGAAATGGAAAGCAGAAAATGCAAAAGAAAGCAGAAATTCTGAAATTCAATAGCAGAACAGATATATCAATATCTTGGTGGAGAGAATGAGATAAACACAACTGAGAAAAAAAAAGAAAAATTAAAAAAGGCAGCAGCGGGCCTGCAGACAGATCAAGAATTAATAAAATGTTCCTTTAGTGAAAAAATTAGTTACCATTCCATCACAATTATTAGAGTCAATGAAATTAAATCATGCTCACAAGAACATCATGAACCTGTGAAAGGTGCAGTAGGATTCCACATACAGAACTCTGTAATGAACAATTTCTTTAATACTAGAAGTGTCTGACAGATCTGTATTTACCGATAATCTACTCTTATCCAATAAAAACTAGTTGTATTTCACCTTAAAACCTTTACCTCTGAGGCAATCAGTAACAAAAAAACCCTGGGAGTATTACTGAGTTTTACATCATTGAGAGAAGTAACAACAACAGCTAGAAAGGAGCCTAAAACAGCAAGTACACAAACATTTACCAAGCTTTTGTGTCAAAAGCAAGCATCATGTTATTATTAAAACTCAACATATTTAACTGGTCCTAAACACTATTAAAAGACCTCTTTTCATAGCAAGTAGGCAAGTCAAGAGGAAATAAGCAGGAAAGAATGACAATAAAAAGGTAGTTTTGTTCCTTCTTTTTTGTTTTGTTTTACAGAATTCATCACAATTCAGTGCAACTTATATAAGCACTACCAGCTGGAAGCTAATTACATTCAGCTGAACCTAATTATTCAAAACCCCTTAAGAGAAGAAGCAGTAGCTGTTAAGGACAGACAAGTGTATTGGGCTGAAAAGGAGATATTTTAAATCTATGTAGATGTCGACCTACATGGGTTATGTTTTGTTGCTAATCTTTCTACTTCTGAGTCTGTTGTTAAAACCATGCTATGCTTATTATTTCCACAAACAAAAATAAAGTAGTCATAGGATTTCTTTATAGACTCTGACTTAGCTAGTGATTTAACTTGTGATTTGAAACAGAGGTGTTAAAAGCAGCCTTCTGTTACAGCAGTTCTGGGGCACCCCTGTGCCCAAGTATTGGAGCCCAGCCTGGGGACACAGGGTCTTTGCCCAGGCTGAGGGACATGACTGTCACTTTGCTGTGTACAGGTTCAATCAGCAGTGAAGCTGAGCACACATCCCACAGATGCAGACACCCATGGACACAGAATGGGTAAGGTCAGAAGGGACCACAGAGTGGTCATCTATTCCAACGTCCCTGCTCAAGCAGGTTCACCCTAGAGCACATTGCACAGAATTGCATCTATACAGTTCCTGAATCTCTCCAGTGAGGGAAACTCCTCAACCTCTCTGGGCAATCTGTTCCAGTGCGCGGTCACCTGCACTGTAAAGAAGTTCTTCCTCATATTCAGGTGGATTTTCCTGGGCATCAGTTTCTGCCCATTGCCTCTTGTCCTATTTTTTTAACACCACTGAGAAGAGCCTGGCTCCATCCTCTTGACACTCACCCTTCAGATACTCATAGACCTTGAAAAAGTTCCCTTTCAGTCAATTCTTCTCAAGGCTGAACAGCTCCCTCAGCCTTTCCTCATAACAGAGCTTCTCCAGTCTTTTAATCATCTTTTTTGTACTCTACTGGACCCAATCCAGGATCTCCATGTCTCTGTTGTACTGAGGAGCCCAGAAGTAGACACAGTACTCCAGATGTGGCCTTGCTAGGGCTGAGCACAGGGACAGGATCTCCTCCATTGACCTGCTGGATATCATTGACCCCAGGATATCATTGGCCTCCTTGGCCACAAGACTGGCCATGGACAGCTGGGATTGCTGTGTGATAGCTCTGCTGTATCATGTTCTGAAGCCTTTCTGCCATCAGCTGTGCCATGTGTTCTGTACTACTTCATCTCATAACATATTAATGTTCCTACATTACTCTGATGCCAAGCAGTTGAAGACTGCATTTTTAGAATAATTTAATGCAAAAAAGTATTTATCTCCAAGATCTTAGTTTCAAGATGGGGCTATGTTTAAAGTAATATAGGGAGATCCAAGAAAGGTGATCTGATGGCTGATATTATCTAGGCCTCACAATTATTTGTCATGCCTGGGAACTATAGCTCACTTCAAATTGGAATGCTGATTTCACAGTTCAGCAAAAAAAAGGACATGCAAATTCTGATGATAAAAGTTGCAGTAGAAAATTGCTACATCCTCCTAGCCTATTAAAATCTTCTGGAATAGAATGGGAGGCATAAGTCAATGGAAGTTGCACAAAGAACAGAAGGTTTATCTTAAACTGATCTGTAAAAGAAGTAAGGTTTAACAGCAATAGCCATCTATGAGACATTTATTATAAGAAATACATAAAAGATGAAAAAATAATTGTAGTATTAATTTTTAAAGATATTTAAAGATATTTAAAAATATCTTTTTACAGGTTTAAATCACTTTTATGAAGAATACTAGTTAAAACTAAAGTTAAACCTGCACTGAGACTCTTCTGAATTGCCAAGAGTACAAGGACTTGACTTCAGCAGCAGCCAGTTATGTCTGAACCACACAGCCTTTTTACACGGCTGAGGTAAAAGAGGAGCAACTTGACTGGAGGAAGCAGAGCCAGGCCTAGGAAAAGAAGTCTTAATTAAATTTCAATTTGTTTTACTTCATTCCCACCAGCCCTGAGTATATTCAGCAGTACTAACAACATCCAGAGGCTGCTTACTTGAGGAAGGACAGTAGAGCTGCTTTCACCATTGCCTTGAACATCTGTCATCATCATAGCAGACAAGAGCAGTGTGTGGTCCGTAACATTCTCTCTCCTTGGAGAGATTGTGAATGTCCATACTACTTTCTTCCTACAAAAAATGATAACATGGACAGTATAAAAGTATTTAACTTAGTATAGACAATTGTGTATTATTTCTAATAAGGTACAGAATATTTCTGTCAGATATGTTCATCAGAAGTATCTAAATTGAACTGATCAAAGTAACATTAAGAAAAAAATGGAAGGCACATTAGCCTCCTCTGAAAGAATTTTTACATGGATAATACTGTAGCGTTATAAAATAAAATAGATCTTTCTTACCCTCCCTCCCTTCTTGACATAAAAATAATTTTAAGATTCCTTATCTACTCTCACAAGTATCCTTGACAATGTGCAAAACAAAATGCATGGTATTTGCTATCAGAAAGTCATTCATGTGTGTTGTCAATCAGCTGTTTCAGTGCCTTGCAGTGTGGCAGTTAATTACTGCTCATATGTGTGGAGTCAGTAAATATAGGCATGAAATATGAAACAGCCACTAAATATTGTTTCAAAAGTTTAAAAATGTTTGACACCAAGGATTATTCAGTATAATGTTTCTGTCATTGCCCTTGTAGCTTAAAAGTACCAGTGTTCTTCAAGGATGTCAAACAATAATATGGTTTTTTAAGTCTGCAAAATTACCTGTTGCTGAAGTTAGGCATCTGAAATTTTAAGCACAGAAAACAAATGGTAGATTATTTAAAACTTTCCAGAGTCTCCAAAACTAACAACATATTTTTAAAATAAAAAGTGGTAAATTTTGTATTAAAAAGTAAAATCCAGAAAAATTTTGAATCCTGGCAAATAGAGAGTAGAAAGCTGATTCTCTATATATCTCACCAGGACATTGTCCTCGAGTCACTGCAAGAAATCCTACCAGCTCCCATGGTTTTGTCCTTGGACTTTTGGATTTACACTGTGGAGAGATCAACTGCATAACTGATAAAAAAATCCACAAAACTTTCTAATTAAGATATCTAATTTCTGAGATTAGATTGTTCATGATGATTCCAACATAAATCTGTGCTGAAAAGTTGTTTATTTATAGTTTGGACTCTAGGTAGTAAAAGAGAATCTCTCTTACTTTACTGAAGTTTTGATAGTCCACTGAGAGATTCACACAAGAAAGTAGAATTCAGTAAACAATCAGGTATATGACACTTCCTTTCTCCCAAATATACCTCCACACTACTTCACTAGACTACTATTTGTACAATACATAAAGGTGTTTCTAATAATATTTCAAATTTGCATGTTTCAGAAAAGAAGGAATGCGGCATTGTTTTTCCACCTTCAGATCACTCATATGGGCACTTCTTTATTCCTTCCATTTCAATAAAATTTAACCCACACATAAAAATATCCATATAATTTATAAGAAGTGTCTGTGATGGTTTCAAAACCATTTAAGACCCTTCTTTGGTGGGGTGGTGACATTTAAATGGAATAAGAAGCTGGTGTTGCCAAGGTCTGCTTTTTCTTGGTTGATATAAAATTACATCAGAGGACTTGATATGACAAATTTTTTAAACAATCAGGAATAATGACTATAACATGGATACATAATAGATATACAAAATGGGGAAAATTGCCTCAGGTTGGTCATATACTAAAACAATTATTTATAGGTGTGAAGATTCCTGTGAAAATAAAAAATATTTTTATGACCTAGAGGAAGTTTTTATACAGGAAGGAAGGAAGAGTTCAAACATGATGCACTCAATATATGTTGGTGAGATGAGTTTGCTGTCCTGTCTCCTTCTATTTTTAGAGGGGACCTTAATACTGAGCTTCTTAAAGAAAACAACCAGAAAGGTAAGAAAACAAGAAACACAAGAATGAGAAGAGAAAATCTCTCTGTTATGCAAATCTGATTTTTTCACTGCCTGTTCTTTGCTAATCTCCTTTAAAAATGTTTCTCACAACCAGAAACATGGTCTTGGCTTGGTCAGCATCATAGCTGAATGATTGTATAGAACCATAGATTTGAATAATGGATTAATAAATTAACTAGTTCTTAACTTTTAACATAGGAATAATTCTTTCTCATTTCCAACTACATTTCTTAAAAAAAAATAAATTGCATGACAAAACCATTAGCTTGAAAATCCATTATTTTAACAGGTCTTTTATGTGTCAAACAGTAAAAATAGAGAAAAAAACAAGACAGAAGATATTCAGGCTACTTTGTTACAGGACTCTACAAAACACTGCAGGATGTGATTAATAATAATGGCCAGTCTTTGCGAACGAAGATTTTGGGAAAGGTCTTTTACCTTTCCAGCCTGCGCAATGGATTTTTTAGGTGAGACACAGCCTGCGCTGAACTGAGCCCACCCTTTAATCCTAAGGTTCATCTGCCGGGGCCAAGCAAGCTTGGACAATGGCAGTGAGGTCCTGAGGATGTAGGTTTGTTTAGAGTGACCTTCTCATAGATGGATGGCCTTACAGGGCTAACGGGCTCCATCTGCCCGGGGGGACTGGGAATTGAACCTGGGTTGCAGCGGTGAGACTCCCGCATGCTAATCACTAGGCCACCAGGGGTCCCAGGATGTGATTATTGATAACACATATGCCATGGGGTTTACTAGATCAATTTTTAGGAGTAGACAACATCTGACTTCTCAGTTCTTCAACTTGTTCAAGCTCCAACAAACCTGATTCCTTCTTAAAGCTTTCCTTTTTTATCATATCATTCCTTTGTATCGTGCTGACTTCATGATTGTGTAAATGGCAGTAATTGCACACAGAGCAGTGGGCTTCAGCCTGATACGAACAATAGAATATGCCGAGTTGGAAGGGACCTGCAAGGATCATTGAGTCCAACTCTTGACTTTGCATAGGACCATTCCCAAGTGTCACACCACGTGTCTGACAGTATTGTCCAAATGCTTCTTGAACTCTGTCAGGCTTGATGCTGTGACCGCTTCCCTGGGGATTCTGTTCCAGCACCCAACCACCCTCTGGGTGAAGAACCTTTTTCTAATATCCAACCTAAACCTCCCCTAACACAACTTCGGGCCATTCTCTCAGGTCCTGTCATTGGTCAGCACACAGAAGAGATCAGTGCCTGTCCCTCCTCTTCCCTTCATGAGGAAGTTGTAGACTGCAATGAGGTCTCTCCTCAGTCTCCTCCAGACTGAACAGACCAAGTGACCTAAGCCGCTCCTCATACAGCTTCCCCTCAAGGCCCTTCACCATTTTCACTGCCCTACTTTGGACACTCTCTAATGGCTTAATATTTTTCTTATATTGCAGTGACCAAAACTGCACACAGTATACAAAGTGGGGCTACACCTTGTGGTGCAAGAGTAGAGAGGGACAATTTCTGTGGACTCGTATCTCCTTCACCAGTGAATTAAAAGTATCTGCAGTAAAAATAGAGGTGAATTTCATTTTGAGCTATTTTGGTAAGACAGCATTTTTTCAAAAGGTATTTAGTATTCTGCAGTTGTACCAACACTTCTGAAAAACACTACATTATTTGAGTAACCTCCAGGCTAAATGAAGTTTACTCAAGGTCATGGCCCTTAATGAGTTCCCTGGGTATCCTCAAAAAGTTATTGAATATATTGAAATGTATGCCTTACCTACAAATATAAATACTTTATTATAAAATAGAATTTATCTTCTTAAATTGTAAGGAAGAAAATTAATTAAGATCACCTTAAAATTTTTGTAGTGCAGAACTCAGTCTTTTAAATTATACCATCTTTTCTATGATATTAAAGATCAAAAAACCAGATTTTTTTTTTAATCTAGGAATATAGATAATCTTTTTTAATGAAGGGGTGATGCCTGAGGTGAAAAAATAAATCTCTACATTAAAACAGGAATTTTAACTTGGACTTTCATAAATATTTTAGAGAAGGAAACTTTTGCTATAAAACAAAGTGGTGTTCAGTGAGATATTTAAATCTTTATAATGCATCATGAAATGTGGCAGGGGTTTCATGGCTTAAACTTCATAAATATTTTGTTGAGTTCTTGAAATGTGGAAATATTAATTGAGTGCCTAGAACTAAATTCCACCTTGACATGTAATTGATTTCTGGAAAAGCTATTTATGTTGCCAACATACCTGAAGTCTCAGGAAAACTCCTAGATGTCATTTCTACCTGTTGGGTAGTAAACAGACAATAAATTTAGAATTCTAGGAGTTGATTACTGAATATGTAGAAGTTACTTATTAGTAATGTCAAAAATAATGAGTGGCCACATCTGACCTCTGCAAAAATTATATCGAATGAGAAAGTCCATTAGTGCTTCAAGGTTTCCCAGGCAGCCTGTTTTTTTTTTTTCCTTCAAGGAATATATCAAGTTATTTTTTCTCCTTATACTTAGTTTCATTTTGTGGTATATTTTGCTACTAACTATTAGCAGTAATCCAAATATAGCTTTTTAAACATATACTATAAAATATTACATTCCACTTTACTGTCAAGTGCCCCAAAGAGAACAATTCAGTTCAGAATTTTGAAACATGTAACACTACTAAATACAGTTATTGTCTGCTACCAGCATGTACAGTAGAAGTGGTCATAATCACTTCTTCTTCCAGGGATGCTGGTCCTGTTCTAAAAATTAAACTTATGAACATTATTGTCTTCTCTGAGATATGTCACTAAAATCAGCAATGGAGATATACTACAGTGGTGACTTCCTTTAGTTTATCACGTTATAAAGTTGCATTTAAAATAATGTGTATATTCTTAAGTTGTATAAATTACAGAATTAGAAATGGTCACCACCCAGTTACTTATTCTATATTCCTTCCAGGTGGGTTATAGCCTAATTATAAGATTTTTCAGTAAACTTTCTGGCTGAGGAGGTAATGCTTATTTCCTCTTGTATGAAAAATGTAACTAAAATTGAGAGAAAGGCAAAAGAAACATTCTTAAAGAATCAGGGAAAATGTCTGCTCATGTCTACTTTTGCAGGCAATAGATATTGAGGATGTGAGGTTTATGAGCCACAGCAAAATTATACTTTTTTAATTTGTCCTTTAATTTCCCTGAGTTTTTGCTCTATCATGCAGGAAAAATAGTGGAAAACTTTCAATAGAGAAGTGGGTATTACTGTGATGTGGGTGGGGGATTCTTATTGTGTGCGAGTCTGATTGCTGCAATGTAAGAAAGATACCAAGCCGTTAGAGAGTGTCCAAAGAAGGGCAACAAAGATGATGAAAGGCTTTGAGGGGAAGCCCTATGAGGAGTAACTCAGGTCACTTGGCCTGTTCGGCCTGGAGAAGAGAAGACTGAGGGGAGACCCCATTGCAGTCTACAACTTCCTCATGAGGGCAAGAGCAAGGACAGGCACTGATCTCTTCTGTGTGGTGACCAGTGACAGGACTCAAGGGAATGGCCTGAAGTTGTGTCAGGGGAGGTTTAGGCTGAATATTAGAAAAAAAGTTCTTCACCCAGAGGGTGGTTGGGTGCTGGAACAGAATCCCCAGGGAAGTGGTCACAACATCAAATCTGACAGAGCTCAAGAAGCATCCAGATGATACTTTCAGACACGTGGTGTGACTCTTGGCGGCGGTCCTGTGCAGGGCTGAGAGCTGGACTTCTCATTCTATGATTCTACCCAAATGATAACAATTATGTCTATTTCAACGTTGTTATTGACTTGTTTTAAAAACAAAACAAAACAAAGCAAAGCAAGAAACTCACCAAAAAAAAAAAAAAAAAAGAAACAAAGAAAAAACCCCAAACCTCAGGCTTTCCTCTTTACTAGGAAAGGCCAAGAAGCAAAGCTCTTCCCTTTTCTACCTCCATCGAAAAGAAATGCTCAGCATTTTGATTTTAAATTTACCTGTACTATAGCTAGTTTTAGGTTGGAGAGAACTCATAAATGGGATCTTGTCAAATAACAGGCACAGCAGACTGCCAAAATCTTTATTTGTGTACTATAGTGTTTCCTGATTTGTCTAAAGGTCTTTAAAAAAAACCTCAAAATTAGGAGCCATGGATACTATATATCTATCTTTCTATGGAAATTTTCTATGTGAGCCACCTTTTTGAGAGCTTCCTGTTTGTTTCAGTGATCAGTTTCTAAACCAGATGAAGGTCAGATTTCAGATTTGTCTGACATTTAGAATGTTAAATCACTCCATGTATGTCTATTTGTTAAAGGACTCTTCTATGTTTTAAGCTCTCAGAGACAAATTGATTCCTTAAACAAATGCCTGTCTAGCTCTGCTTTTTGAAAAATGTTTGTAATTCTTAATGATGTTATCACTATTTTGTATATTTTTCTTACTTATTTATTTATTTTTAGCAGTGTTCATCATGAAGTATGTTTTTACAAGCTTCAGAGCTTGGTCCTGCATGAGTAAGTTGACATCTTATTACAGAAAAATGCTTTATGTAAATATAAGATTTTCTTTCTTTCCTTCCCTTTCTCTTTCTCAGAATATTCTGATTTGGAAGGGACCCTCAATGATCATCGAGTCCAACTCTTAAGTGAATGGTCTGTACAGGGATCAAACCTGTGGACTTGGCATTATTAGCACCACGGTCTAACGAACTGAGCTATGTCAGAGTCATTTGTTTTCCTTTTCCTTTCCTCTTTTCCTTCCACTTTTTCTTTCTTTTCTTTTATTTCTCTAAACCACGTTTAGCAGTTACATGTAGTCAATTGTTTCTGCTCTACCTGTGGTTTTTTGACAACATCTGCCAGGCTGTTAACAGTACAGGAAAGCTGATGGAAAGCCAATGCATTAAGAGTGTGTGTGTGATTATCAAATTAGGTGTGCTAAGAGAGAAGAAAAGCTGCATTGGCAAACAATGAAATGTGCTGACATTAAATTATATTCCTGGACTTACATCACCAACTGGAAGGAATGTCAACCCTGGCACACACTGTCATGATACCACTGAGGAAGCGACCAGGTTTCAGTTACCCTTGCAAGGTGAATGTAACTTCAACACCTTCTGCACTTCTTCCGAGCACAGCTCCTGCAAGAGTTCTCTGTTAGATGCTTTTATTTTCCTCTTTTCTGGCTTATAAGTAACCTGCACTGATCCATATTTTAGTTGTACTGTCAGATTTGGCAGGGTTAATAGAAAAATACACACACAAAACCAAAACGACTCCACTACCACACCCCCAGTTCTCATATTTAAAATGGAAGGGCACAGGAAAGATCATGCCAAAACAATTGTCTTAATGTGTCCAGTTAATTCTTTGTCCAGCATTTGTGTCTTCGAGTCACTGAAGTGAGTCATCACAAAAAGAATGACAACAGGCAGACGAAATATATGCTTGAAGGATATCTTCCTGTTGGACATTTTTTTTCCAATTTGTGAGAGCACATGAAGGATAAGGAAAGTCAGAATGTTTCTTTTATTGGAATTTCCTAAGAAATAGACCAATTAGGAAAATGGCCATAGGAGCTATGTCTCTGTCTCTTCAAAGAATAGGTTTCAGAAATTACTTTTCAAAATTGTAGATGACTGAAATTGTTGGTGAAATTTATTCCTTGTTTTTATTAATAAAATGTTATTTACAGCTCCATGAATAGATGAATACAGGAAAAAAAAGCTCTCAGAACAGAGTCTAGGCACATGTAAATTTCTGTTGAACAAATTTTTGTTGTCCTTAATGAGATTGGACCAGTTTACACCAGTTGAGCATCTGTTACATTAACATGAACTGAGAAATATTACATTTACAAGTTTAATAAGGTTAATACTGCTTCAGAGTTACATTTCTTCTTGTACACTAGCATGTTTCCTATCTTCTTTAAGAGAGAAGAATTTTTATTCTAATTTCCAGATTTTTTCAATTCCAGAGCATTTCTTACAATAGATGTATTTTTACAATGATATTGAAGCTGAGAGGGTAATTAAATTACATGATCATGTGCTAAGTCATTGTCTTTTTCCTTTGGGGTTGTAGTATTTTCATAATTATTTTACACTAGCAGCTGTGAAGGTGCATTCATTTTAAAGGCTGACTGTTTTGTAAGTTAAATTCTTCACATCTGAGAGAAAGGCAATAAGCTGTTAAAGTATAAGTCAATAATTTGGTTGATATATTTGTGTCTACAGGGGCAAGGTAATCTCTTTTCTATTGTTTTACAGATTACCATGGATGGACTGACTATGCTTTGGACAGTAGAGTATTGCACATGACATTTTTGATACAGAAGAAAAGCTAATGGATGTATTTTAACAGTGGACAGACATAGAAAGAACAGACAATAACACCAACTAATGATGCAGTTTTAACTGTACATTTGAAAACAGAAACAAAGGCTATCATTATATTGTAGATTCATAGATTTAAAGTTTCCTCTCACATCTATTTCCTAAGTCACAATGCTAATTTTAATGTTGGAGGAGAATGTGTAATGCTAAATTTATTTTATACTCTGAGGTTACCAAATAAACTTCTGACGTTTACAGTACTTCGTGTAAATTACTGTTTCTTGCCTGTGGCTTTCAGTCATTGGAATGGTTTGGAGAACAATTGAAGCATGATCTATTTTTGAAAATGTTAGTAAGAGATTTAAGATTCAGAAAAATGTCTTACATTTTACTGAGTATGCCAACTGAGAAATAATGGCTTATAAACATTTTGCTAGTGTAAATAAAAAAAAATTTAATCAAAAGCAATTGTTTTGTTTTGCAGTTAAAAACATTGCATAACCTTTCCTCAAGGTGTATTATATATCCATATATAAAAAACAGAGAAACTGAAATTTGTGAGACACTTTACATTCCTATGCATCTTCTCTTTCAAAACCTTTGTTCAAACTGCATGCTGTGCAGTTCCTCCAATGTCTCTGTAGTCTCAGAATAATGAACAGGGTAAATACATAGATCAAAAAGGGGGCACACTGCTCTCCAGAGAGCAATTAATGATCATTTGCATAGCCTCTAAAATTTAAATGTGAAATGAAATCCATGTGTCCCAACTGATGGCTGAATTCTGCCCTCTCATTTCCCAGAGGACAATATAGCAAAACACAATGTACCAGAAGAAGAGACAGTCTTATTTTGCACAGTTTCACATTTAAAGGCATCATATCTAAAGTCCTATGCATACTTGCATTTCAGGAAAATCTGTTGTTTTCCACATTTTATTAACAACAACAGACAAGTTTTAATTTGTATCTGGTCTTAATCTTTTTATTTCCTTGTTCTGGGTCAGTATTTTATGACTGTACAGATTTTTTGGGTAGTCTTCTTCCATGAAATCACCACCCTACTCATCCCACTACAGTCATCGTCACAGTAATCTCTATTTCTTGACACTAGTAGTAATTTATGGGTAAACTATTTCTTCTGGCTGGTTTGCTATTTTACCTCTCTACTACTTTCCTTTCTTCCCCTGTTCCTTCATTCATCCCTTCTTTACTGCTGAACCCTCTCTACACCACCTTGGCTCCATTGAACTGCTGAGTGTCTATAGAACAGCACCTGTAAGTGAGGGCACAGCCAGGACTGAGGTCACTCATGGTTTTTCCATCTTGCAGGATAGTCTGGCTTCTGCTGCTGCCTATCAGTGAAATTATTGACATTTTAATAAAAAGATTTTGTATCTTAAGATTCCAGTTTAAAAAGCATCAATATTAGTGAAGAAGTGGGAACACTTTTAGAAGACGAGCAAACGAGTCTTATCTTTCAGGCAAATATGTAAGGTTGTATGTTCTGGTATTTGCATATCTTGTGTTCAAAGAAAAGACTCAGCCTAAATCATGCTATTCTGGCAGCAATTTTTATATATTTTCTTGAAATTCAGCTCCAGTGCAAAGTTAACTTTAAAATTGTGTCTGTCTCATGAAATGACATATTGAATATGTAGTTTTCAGAAAAGGAATTTTTTTACCGGTCCCTAGGAAATTTGAATTGATAAGATATAATCTGCCATCTCAATCAGGTATTTGAGATAACTCTAAAAGGAATCTGCATTTTAAAGAGAAAGGTACACCTTAAATCATTTTTACTGTCAATTTACTGCAAAGGATAATACAAGATATTTATATGTACTGATTTTGTCTGGGATAGGATTAATTTTCTACATAGTAACTAGTATGGGTGTATGCTTTGGATTTGTGCTGAAAACTGTGTTGATAACTGTTTTAGCTATTGGTGAGCAGTGCTTACACAGTGTCAAGGCTTTTTCTGTTCCTCACACCACTTCTCTAGTTACTAGGCTGGAGGTGCACAAGAAGTTGGGAGGGGACACAACTAGGACAGCTGACTCCAACTGACCCAATGGATATTCCATACAACATGGCTTGCAAATATGGGGAAGAAGAAGGAAGGGGGGAAAGAGTTTTCCCACTTTTACTTTGGATTCTTTCCTCCATCCTACTTTGGGGGAGTGAGCGAGTGGTTGTGTGGGGCTTAGTTGCCATCTGGTGCTAAACCATGGCATCAGTAAGTGAGGTATATATTATAAAGATAAAAATCTATGTCAAGAAGCACAATTTATAGGTGAGTCTATTCTGATAAAAGTTATTTTCAAAAGTAAAACTGCCAGCATTGATTTGTAGTTTTATTTTAGGTGTCCAGTTCACTGACAATTATATAACTAGTGACTGGACCACAGATGCTCAGTGTTTATGTTTTCTGATCAAGATCCAATTAAAAGCTTACCATCTGCCATAAATCTTTGCCTCCATACAGCTTTCAAAACAAGTGACATATATTAGCATTCAAGCTTTATCCTGCCTTTAATTCCTCGTCATCAATTTATCCAAACATTCCTTTACTAGGAATTTAAAAAAACCTCCAAGACTTTGTTTGTCTGGTTGGCTGTTTGTTTGTTTGTTTATTTGTTTGGTTTTTTGTTTTTGTTTTTTTTTTTGCTATAGCAGAGGTTCATACATTCTTTGAAAAAGTTGTTTTGGAATATAACTCAGATATTATCAAGTAGCATTGATAATCGCATTGTAGATTTGGAGATTCAGAGGTCAGTGAGAAATTTATAGGAAAATACTCACTCGAGAGTTTTTCAGAAAAGTCTCACTAACGAAAATTCTTTGGATATGAAAACATGACAAATGTTTTGTAAATACTTTAATGCAAAGTGAATGCTTAGAGATGTAGAAAAGTTTGACATTTATTTTCCATAAATAAATTTTAAAAGTTGGAGCATTCATGATTTTTTTTCAAAATATTTTTCTATGAAACCAAGATCACTGTGTTCAGAATCCTTCTGGGAAGACAGCTAGAATGAATTAGCTTCCTCTGGCATCCAGATATGCTTACCCATAGAAAATTGAAATCAATTATGTGTGATACTCCATGAACAGCACAATCCCTCTCTAAGGTAGAGCTGGCTGTAATGTCTGAAATTCCATTGACTATGATGGGTATGACACTGTGATTCCTGCGCTGATTGGAGAGTCATAAGTTGTTAGAATGAGTGCACACCTTCAGATATTTCCTTAGGTAAACTTGAAAAAAAGATGTAGTTATTTTTCTATGCCGGTCAACAAATTGTAATACTCTTCACAATCTAACAACTTCCTGTAAATGCAGGAAAGGCTTGAATTATGCTTTTATTGGGAAATGGTTTGTAATTTCCTTCTTCTACGCTCCCATGTTATTTGCCTCAAAGAAGAGCCAGATGATGCAATATAAAGCAAGCACATAACTGCAAGACTATTGAATTGTGAAAGTCAAGTCTTAAGAATAGAGTGTGTTCCTAGGATAGTACTTGAATATTGCAATTTATAGCTGAAAAAAAAAATACCAGCATGAATGGAATGAATGAGAAATAATTATCCCGTCTGAACCTGAAAATTAATCCATTTTTTAATATTACTAAACATACCAAGGCATCTTAAATGCTTCAGAAAAAATGTAGTAATACATAGGTATGGGTTCATGCAAAAAAAAATACTTTGAAAGCTCAAGAGCTCAAGTCTACAACACACATTATTTAGGCTCCTGGATCATGGAGTAGAATCCTGAATCTGTTTTTAGCAATGTTATTTCTAAAAGCACAGTATTGATAGTAGGTATCCTGAAGAAGATCCTAAATAGTCTCCTGAGAAAGACATGACTGCAGGAACTTTTCTGCCTTCACATCTTCAGTATGAGGTAGTGGCACGCGTAGAATAATCCTTCAGTGCTCGTGAACATTGACCATGGCACTTTAATTAGCCTGAGCTTCCTTCAGTGGTCACTTTGCTGGTCTGATTAAAACCAGAGAATGGCTTTAGTCCTAAGACTGTCTTCATGGTAAATGCACCATAAAGAGTCATGTCCTATGGCAAGAAAATATGAAGCAGTGACTCAACAAATGTTTCCTGTTCCTAATCTCTTTGCCTCTACAATATGTATAGAGAGCACTGCATTGTTTAGCTTTAAAAAATCATTGAGAAGAAAAATATGAAGGTATAGGTCAATAAATACTCTTCTTCCCTTGTGGACCTTCTGACATGCTGAGAAACCTTGATATATATCTATGTACACATATGCACACTGTTCTTCTCCCCATCCCTCAGCACCTGATTTCCATAAAAGTGCAATGAGACTGAATTTTCCTGGGAGCAATTCACCTGATCGGCATCTGAAATTCTGGGGATTTTACTCTGTTAGAAATTTAATTCTGAACCTGGCTTAGAAAGTAAAGAGGTAAGCAGACTTTTTAAAATATACTTTGTAAACACTGTTAGTGTAGAAATAGGCTAGAAGGTTATTTTTCATGATTAGCTATTCAGTACAGCAGGGTGTGCTTCTTATCTCCTGAAGGTAGCACGCACAGTGTAACTCCAGTTCTTTTAGTAAACCCAAATTATAATTTCATAATTTTTCACATTAAGATCAAATCTTGGAATGGGGTAATTTTTCTATGTGTCCTTTATTAAGCTTGATGGCAAAGTTTTTTGCCTTCCTCAAATCTCAAGTATTATTCAAACTGACAAATGCTTTCTTTCAGTGTTTTGCCCGTATCAGAAATGTAGAGTATTTCCCTGGCCTTGGCAGTTTAATTGTCAGAAATCCATTTTCTTACTCTGCGTAGCTGTAGTATTCTTTCCCCTAAATACAAATCTTTATCTGTAGTAATATATGCAACCTTTAGGGACCCCTGGTGGCCTAGTGGTTAGCGTGCAGGACTTTCACTGCTGCGACCACGGGTTCGATTCCCAGTCCCTCCCGGGCAGATGGAACCCGTTAGCCCTGTGTGGCCATCCATCTATGAGAAGGACACTCTAAACAAACCTACGTCCTGAGGACCTCACTGCCATTGTCCAAGCTTGCTTGGCCCCGGCAGATGAACCTTAGGATTAAAGGGTGGGCTCAGTTCAGCGCAGGCTGTGTCTCACCTAAAAAATCCATTGCGCAGGCTGGAAAGGTAAAAGACCTTTCCCCAAATCTTCGTTCGCGAAGATGGGCCATTATTATATTATATGCAACCTTTTCAGTATGCTGTTAAGATACCGTATTAGTAGAAATCACAGTAGCTACAAACATTAAGGAAGTTTAATTCTCAAGGTAATCTCCGATGTTGCCTGATGTACATGACACACTAAGTCACGAAGTGGTTTTTATTCTCTTATTTGTATATTTTTGAAGTGAATCTGCTTATATTTTTTAGAAATTTTGTATTCTGTTGGAATAAATTTACCCTGTCCTCTAAAAACTACTCTGAGCGCTAAAATGTGACTAAATTTTGAATGCAGAAATCTTCAATGCTCTGTCAAAAATGTTAGATACACGGATGTTTTCCTTGTTAATTTAAAGAGCAATAATATTGAACTAGGAATGTTCATATTGCCTAATTTTTGTTCACATGGTATTCTTCTGTCCAACTTAAACCTCATTTTTACTTTCACCTTTTAGCAAGTAAAATAGAAAGTACTCTGTGGAAGACAATAGACTGATAAAAGTACGCTGTTGAAAGCATAATAGAGAGACAAAAGTTGCTACAATATATTTTCAGTAAGTAGCCTTTTTCTTAGCATTAAGGGCTAGAGTAGCATAATGGATCTTTAAACCCTAAATTTGACAGAGAATTCCCTGACTACAAAAATGCAGCCAACAATTGCCTTCTGTCTCTCCCCCGTAATAAGCTAGTCTTCTCCACTGAAGAAGTACCATACCACACAACTGTTAAAAATCTTAGTCTAAAAATTTGTTATTGAGCTCCCAGTTTCTGATCCTGCCTTCTAAAAAGTCCACATATTTTATTTAGTTATTCATTTTTATTTAACCATTGCCTATTACAAATATAAAATATTTGCACAAATAGATATATAAAATATATAAATACTTGTGTACTCACAATATACATAGATACATCAAGTCTGCTCCTCATTTATCTCTATGCCTTACCATTGTACTACGAAGCTAGACACTCGCTAACTGAAAGTATCTTATATTATTTTTAAGTACAAAGCATTAGTTTCTTCTATCAGTTTGCTTTCATATTTGAACATATAGATTTTGTCATTATAATTTCCTAATCCGTATATCTACCTTTGTTGTTACTCCAGTGATTTTATGCCCTACAGTGAATCTTATCGTGTGGCCCATATGGACATTCATTTTCATGTACCATGGTTTTTTCAGTCACACAGCTTTGTATCATATTTTTATTCTGCTTCATTCTGTCAAATTTATAGGAGTTCACAGAAAGATAGGCTTTCTTATGCATTGTTCCTATAGCCATCTTAACTTCTAGTAGTTTGGCATTTTTTTATTTGTTTTGAAACACAGCCAATGATAGTCACTATATTTTGATATTTACAGGAGTAATATTTTATATTCTACCTTTTGCGTTTAATGATTGCATGTGTTAAAATGGAAAAGCACTTTGTTATAATTGAGTGTCCCTGCCAGCAATAGGAAGTCCGGGTACCAGGAAAATAAAGAGATTAATTAAAAAAACCCAAACAAACAACCTCTTAAGAGAGAAGAATGAGCTGGACACTACAGAAAAATACATAGCTCATCACTGTATAGCAACTGGACAGAATTAATTTTCTAATTAGAAGTCAGAAAACATTGCTTGAAGGAAATACCCTCGAAACTACCATTGCATAATTATGATTAGATTCTAAGAAGTACTTAACTTGAATTTTGTGACACTTGATGATCCACATCTTTGAAAATTCCATTTATCATTTACTGCCACGGAGATGACAAAGCAGTGGCCATAAAATACTTTGAAACTACAAAAAACTATTTCCTTCATCTGCACATTTTGGGTGTAATCTACAGGAAATCAAGGGGATTATCCATGAGGAAACACAGTTTTTCTCTGGAAACATGCACATCTGAAGTACAAGTAAAACATTGTTTTCATGCCTGAAACCAGTGCTTTGGGTTATTTGTATCAATGATGAAGGTACTTATTGATGCAATCACAAATACAATGGCACATTTTCCTTTTTTTATACTTTGACCTTTTCATTCCACTGAGATTACTGTAGCAGCTTCTGACCTCTGTGCATAACCCTAATTCTTTAATAATCACTATTTGCTATCTCTAATTTGAAAAGTAAAAAGTAAATTAAATTTTACTGAGGTCCATCTACTTTAATACTGTAAACTATAGATAAATTTTAATCAAAAGAGCATCTAATACTAAAAGTGGATATGACATTTATTACAATCATTAATAACTTGCCTTAAATACCTCACATCAAATTAAATATGCTGAAATTTTGAGCCATCATTAGACATGAGAATGCAATTTATGGCAATACTACATCAAGTTAAAAAGTTTTTTTCCAACCAGAGGTAGTATCTTGTACCCTAAATCCAAAATGTCACTATAAATTAGTTACCGTTGCAACATAAAATAGAATATTCTAGCTTCAAGTGTGCCATTAAATATGCACCTTCCAACTTTAAAAAAAGACATTTCAAAATGAAAAATTGTTGGCTCCAAATTTTTCAATTTCTATGTTGTATTAGGTACCAGAAATGACTTAGAAAATGATAGCCTCTGGATAAAGCAGAATATATACAAACTGTTTCATTTTACATCTCAGTAGTCTAAGTTGACTGTATTAATCAAGTGGAGGCAGTCATCATGGTAGTAAAACAGACACTTTCTAGCTGACCTTGTAGATTTTTGTTACTGATGGACTTAAGGTTTTCTGAAATGATGCTAATCCTCATTAAGAGTGATGCAGGGCATACTGTACAGCATTGCAAGCCTGCATCCCAGGTTGCTAAGTCAGGAGGAAAAGGAAAATAGCATCTCAAATTAAACACCTCTAGGTTTTATTACAGGCAGGAAACATCCGTTGGTAATCTTTATCACATCACTCCTAGAATCAAAACATATTTCCAATTTATTTCTACTCCATCTCAGAAAACAACATCTGTAGCAAAATAAGAAAATATGCACTACTTTTCCACATTACAGAATAAATGAATAGTATAAAATTAAGACTTCAACAGGCATTCAGCGGCCCACCATGTATGTTTATACACTATTTCCATTGTTGATATTATGAAATTTACCCCTTACTTTTTTTGCCAAATACATGCTTTAAGTACCCTAAATTTTGCGGGGCTGCCTGGAACATGTGTTTTGCCGCGAAATTGCATTGGAAAAATGCCTGTTTCCCCAGGCATTCTTCTATGTATATATCCATCTTCCATTTCTTTGCCATCCAGCAAATACCTAAATTGGATATTTTGAATTTTTTTCTATTTTTCTGTTTGCATTGTCTTTTAAAATTTCCTTCCTTTTTAAAATGTGCGATATTTCTCTATTTACAATTCGACTTACTTGGACTTTGTAATTCTCTTTCTCTACACCCTTTACTCTTGCTTTTTTTCCTCTACCTTATATTTGTCTCTATTCTTAACTTCTTATTTTTTAATTCTTTTGTTGCTATATATTCTCCTGCCTTTTTTTCCTATATATAGCTCTCTTTGTCTCCCCTTTTAGCATTGCTTTTTATTCTGAGAGTGATAAAACAATGCTATACTTTGCTGTAATTCACATGCAATAAAAATACTTCAAATGTATTGCTTTCACAGTAAGAATGGTGGGCCTATTGGCAATATTATGCAATTGTTCAAAAAGTTACTGGTTAAGGAAAATTATTAGAATAGTTTAAGATACTGTGTGGTTTAGTACATTTTGTATCCCCTCACCATCATTGTTGCCAGGAAAACTAATTGAAACCAATAAACTCTAAAGGTTAATATATACTCATAGTTTAGCTAGAGAATTTAAGAGTTGTCTAGGAAACTTGGACAACACGTTAAAATATTTGAAGGTGGAAAATGAGCCAGAATTTACTGTCTGTGTCAGTCTGCTTCATAACTATAGTAACTTATATTAAGATACAGCAATATTAATAATGATATTTCTTTATTAGGTCATCTGTTTTCACAGTTTTTCTGAAGGACTATTTAATCTCGTTTCCTTATGAGATGATGGGACACCTTCATTATGAAACCAAGCTTTAAAAAAATGTTTAGATCTTTGCATTTTTTTCTGTAACTTCTATCAACTCTTTTGTGTTCGTTGACTAGAACCAGAGAGGAACTGGTTGCAGGCTACAGGTTGCAGTAATATTCATTCCTTTGTTTTAATATTGGAGAGCAGTGTTGTTCTTTACAAAACTCTAACTCATGTGTAGGTGTGTGTCTTCTGTGTCTACGAAATCACAGCTCCACTAGGATTAACTTGACCTCAAAAAAGCCAGAATTATACTCATGTACTTTGAAGAACATCACTCATACACTACTGGAGACAATAATTCCGAATTCATACTTTTCATGTATTTGCTTTGTATTATTATATCTTCTAAGATAAAACCATATTCAAACCAGATTCAAACCTTTGCAGGCATTTCTAAATTGATTTAAAGTTTTCATGTATAAACTTTGTTTATATTACAGTCAAGTACTAGAGAACTTATAATTTTTTTTCCCACTCATGTAGGTGTAGCTTTTGTACACTTTTAGTCATAGTACAGAGGGGAAAGACAAACAAGGTTTATTTAAAATCATCTAGACAGTACTACTGAATCGATTGAAGAAACTGACGTGTTAAAGTAAAATAGCAGATATATACTTCGCAGTTGTCTAAAGTTGTTGTTTAAGAAAATGTCCAAATATTTTGATTTATCCAGGATAGCTTTATTTAATCCTTGTATGAATAGATGAATAATGCACAAATAATGGTCAGAGCTGAGGCTCAATTTAACAGTATTTAATCCACGAATTCATCTCTCTATGGAAAGAAATTACCTTTGGAACCACCTAGAGTAATTTCCTTGCCAGGTACATCAATTCTGACCTTTTTCCTATATCAACTCCCAAAGTATATGAGAGCATGTATGGCTCCTTCAGGACACACCATAAGTTTCTCTGTTAGCTACCGATTCAGTGGATTCCAGCATGTATTCCAACCTTGAAGTATTACATTTCTGCTTTCCAACTTTTACAGTATTTTGAACTCTGTATTTCAGAAGATGAAGTGAAATGCAATGATCAAGCAAAGAATAACACTAGAATATAATAATACTATAATATGAAAACAGCAGGTTATGTCAATGTAAAATATATTATAATTATGTAGACGCTAATGTCTGGTTCTAACTTACCTGTCTACATGTAAAGAAACTAAGATCTTCTATGATTTCTGTGGAGCTCAGTGTTTCTTCACCTATTATCCAGTTTCACCACTACAACTCATGATTGAGTCTTCCCAACTTATGTACTCTGGTATACAAATCCCTCCAGTCTATAGTTTCCTATTCTTCCACCACAGCTACACCTCTTGAAGTCACAACCTCCGTTCTTCAAGAAGTTGTCTTGACAACAAAGCTATATCAGACCTGGAAAAGGGAAGGGAAAAAGGAGAACTTTTTATCTCTCTTAGTAAAATATTCTTCAGCAAGAGTTTTGAAATTCATGAATCCTGAGTAGGAGACAGATTGGGTAATTTCATGGCAAGTGAAAATTTTTCTGTGAAGGAAAGTGATAACAAGCATTTTCTTTTTAAATTCTTTCCAGTGCCTACTTACCGTAAAATTCCCAACCAGTTTCAGGGACAGAACACAGCAGCCTCTCACCCTGCCTGAGCGTTGCTGACATTAGAGCACAGTCTCCCTCCCCTCACACTGGCATTCATCCTTTTCGTTCAGCTGCGCAATAGGAAAATCCTGTCAGACTGGGACTTTCTGAGCAGAGGGAAGGGAAAGGATGCTGATTAACTGGTACTTTAATTAATTTACTTAAAAATTTAATCTGAAGTACAGCAGCTTTTGGAAATAGCTGTCTTAGCAAAGCCCTCTAGTGGAGAGATAGTTTGAACAAGTAGTACCTCTTTTTTCCCTTGATCAGTTAATGTTACCAAACAGCATCAGAAAGATTCATCAGTTTTAATTGTGTTAACATAGATAGGATTTTTTTTTCCGCTTTTGTAACTGTCTATCTTTAACAGCAAATTTTGACAGTGAACATTTTAATGAACTCAGATTTTAGACAGAAATTACAAATCTGTATGATCATACAAAAATGGAAGAGAGATGACAAACTGAGAAGCTGGGGGAAAAAAGCTTGTTTCATCAAATAAATAGAATAGCTTATATTTTTATTCTACTGCAAACTGATCTACCAAAAAGAGATTTTCACTATCAGAGCTCTCAAATTTACATATTAAATATAAAAGAGGGTTTAAACCTGAAACAGCTACTTTCAACACAGTTCCAGATGCTTGTGTATTTTTGCCCAGTTTATCCACTTGTGATCCAAGAGCCTAAAGACTGTTTTTCATTCTTGAAAATTCTGCCTCTAGGAAGATATTTGCAACTTACAAATAACATCCGAATAATGAACTACAAAACATGTGTGCTGCTTATTTGCATTGCTATACATTAAGAGCAAGTGTTCCAAATGTTAGTTCTTTTAGCAAATAAACCACAATTTTGTACCAGAAATTTTTTTGTTTGATGCTAGCTGTTTTCATTTGAAATCTTATTAGGGCACTGTGGGACTGCAACTAGGCACTTCTTCATGTACTTAACAACACTAGTGCCTTAAGACATGACTGGTTTCACTTTGTCGGGTGCCAGAAGATGTTTTTCTGTATTATCTTACAGTTAATTTTGGCTTCAAGTCTGGCAGTTTTTCACATTAACATTCACGATTTGTAATTTCTTTTAATATTTAAGGTTTCCTATCTCCTCCCCCAAATTCAGTGTACAGTGGAATGACAAAACACTTAACTGAGAAAGGAGAAAATACTTACTGTCCAAGAATATATTGAAAAAAACATTTGGCCACTTTTTTCATAAGAGAAAACTACTTCAGAACAAAGTAACAGAAGTCACTTCTACTAAAAGAATACCACATTATGTACCCCTGCACTGTACTCAAGGCTTAAGCTAATACCATGAATTTAATGGAGTAAAGATTAGTCCTTACCTGAAACCACCTTCCCCATTTCAGAAATAGTCATAGACTCTGCTAATAGGTACAGTTTAGAGTACTATATGTCATCTTACCTTAGCCATTGCACTTCCTAGTGTGGCGTCACAGAGCACACTACTTCAGCAAGGGCAGGTGGCACTGAGAGGGAAGATGACTGAGAAGGGTGGCAGGGCAGTGATCCCACCAATGAGGGACACTGTTCCACAAAAAGTGTGCGAGAACAGCAGAGGTTTTGGAGGCAGAGACCAGACAACAGCCTTCTGATTGCCAGCCATGTCCATGGAAGTCTGAGGTCAGGCCAGGAAGCAAGTCAGTGAGTCCAGCTCAGGGACAGAAGGTACAGTGATGGCCAGAGGTACTGCTGTAATAGCATTCATACAAGGACCTAGAGCAAGGGCCTGAGCTTGAATACAACTCCCAAGCAAAGGGGACAGAGATTCCACAGCTCCTTCTCACAGCTCACCTGTGTGTCACTACTCTGAACCAAGCACCCAAGGAGAACAGGAAGATGTTACAAGGCATCTTGGTCCATTCAGGACCTTGACACAGTCTTAATTGCACAATCTGTTTAGGGAAGTAGATTATTGCTTTGGAAAAATATATAGGTAGTTTTAGTGTCAGGAAGAGTGGTGGTAGAGCGAGCTTAATGGGGCACAAGCTCAAAATCAATAAACTGAATGCTTGGAAGACAGCAAAATCCATCAGAACTGGTAGCTGGCTAGCTACAATCAGAAAATCTACTAAAGTTGCTCTTTTAAGTTCTGATCCGAAGAAAAATAATAAATAAAAAGAAATGAACCTAATGAAAACATAATCCAAATATAATTTAAAGAATTAGATGCCAAAAATGTGTTTTATATGTAAAAATTTTCCTAGGAGAGATGGTTTCTAAAGAAAATATAATCACAAAACCCAAGCAAAATATTTGAGTTTCAGTACTGATTTGTCTCTATCTCTGTCATAATTGAGTCTCCCAAAAGATGAACATGTTCGTCTTGACAACACTCCAGTAAAAAAAAATCACAGAATCATAGAAAAATAAAATGGTTTGGATTGACAGGACCTTAAAGATCATCTAGCTCCAACGCTACCTCTCCCACCCCTCTACCATGGCCAGGGACAGCTTCCACTCAAACTGGTACAAAAATGTTATTCAATTCATTTTGAACAAAAAACATAGGCACAGGAAGACTTGCTGAGCAGTGAGAATGAAATTAGGAGCAAAGACAGACACAGACTAGTCAGCCAAGTGTCACACACTGTGAGCACTGCAGGCCTTCCTGTGCGTAGGGAAATAAATATTTTATTTATTTATCAGTTTCCTTCCTTCCTGAATTCCTACATACATAGTGTAGGGGCAATTAGAAAATGATTCATCTGATCAGGCACATAAAGCTGCAGTAAAGTTAGTCCTCGATATACCTAGACCAAACCAGGTGTACTATTTGGCACAAGCTATCTATGATGTTCAAAACCAGTCAGGTGTTCATGCCTTTACCATGCCTGTTCCTGTGTATTGACTTTAAAGAATCTACTATGAATGCAGATCTCTAAAGTTACCAGTGAACATGGTGAATGTCTCAATTTATTTCTGTTCCTCTCAGAAACACAGTGCAGAAAACATGTTTGTACAACCATAAAACTGCAATCAGTTTTAATAGCACTGTACTTTTAAAACAGTTTACAAAAATTAGCAACCAGATTGTGTGAGATACTTGGCAAGCGGGGTACTTGGGTTTTATGAAAATCCAGATCCTTTTTAATTGCTGAAGCAAAAGATAATTTCTTATGAAAATCTGGTCTGTAGTCTATGAGAATACTGATAGAGTTATTTTAACCTTGATGTACAAACTTCAGCAGTGGTAATGATTGGATGAAATTCTGTATAATTATTCTCAATATTTTCGTGATTTTAGGGCCAAGGAGGACAATTTATGACCTACCAATTTTTTCTTCATACATTAAGCCAAGAAATTAATCCAGTAACTTTTATATTAATCCCATAAATTCCATTAGAGTTATAGCATGTCTTTTGGTTATGCTTTAGAGTGCTGCAGCAGTACCAATAATCCCAATATGAAAGCAAGGCAGATAATACTGGAACATGAATCACAGTGACTTAGGATCTTGAATACTGACATAGAACAGATGGAGTTCAAAGGACTGTTTTATATCAAAGAAGACCCAAATGATTTAAAGGAATCTGTAACAATTTGTTGACGGAGTATGAAAAGTAAAAGAATCTTTTATTCTTTGTCTAGAGGTTATTAACATTATGACGAGAGAGAGGACACATTTCACTTACAGGACTGTTGCATTTGTTAACAGAATTTGACTGCTGTGCAAATGAGAAAAGCAAAGTCAGTTTTCCCCTTTTAATGCAGTAAGGGCCCAATCCTGATCTGTAATTTGATGGTATTTTGCTACTATGTTCTGGGACACCTAGGGCAGATCTTAATTAAAAATCCATATAAGCACATACCATACTTCTGGAAAGTTACAGTCATTTATCTGAAACATTAAACCTTGTTCAGAACTCCAGGTTGGAGGAGCTGTCAGAGGGTTGCAAAGGTTATTATAACACAAATGCCACCTTCTGTAACATTTTTAGATTTGCAATGAAACTGCTAGTTAACTCAGCTGCAAAAGGAGAGCACACACCCATTAATGAGTACAGGGGTCATGCTACCGTCCTGTGCAGGGGCACTTGTCAACGATTTAGCAATTACAGCAGGAACAGTAGTTCAGACCAGGTGGATAATTTTGTATTAGAGAAGCTGATGGAGTGAGGCATGGATGAATTTTGGGCTTAGGGAATCTCAAAATTCCTGTAAAGGGAAATGATCCTGAAAATTTTACACTGAATTTTAATGTGAAGTAGTACCACTTGCAACTTGCAAAGTACTTCTGCTAAGTGGTACAACACAAGGCTGCAATATTCGGTTAACACTGAAATAATTAAACAGGAGAATAGTACTAATTTTTTTTCATAATAAAAAGAGTAAGTTTAAAAATAAATCCTCATGACATTCCTGACATTACAGCTTATGTCCTATATGAATAATAGATATGAGAACTTTCATAAAACATATGGTAGGCACATGCAACAGTTTAGAGGAATCAACACATTTAGAAAAATTAGCCTTCCCAGTTGGAAACACCACTAGATCCTATTGTACAGGATACTTTGACAGAAATAACTATGATACTCCACTTCAATCTCACTTCCAAGGCAACAGTTCACATACTGTTCACATTAGTCCATAATGCAAATCTGTGAATTTTTTGTTGTTACAAAATAATCCATGTTATATATTTCCCTGGACATTTTGTGACTCCTTTGATTACCTTAACCTCTTCCTTGCACCTTGTTGTTACAGCTGAAGGTATAAGAGCCTTGCATAAGCTAATTTCAAACTACCATTCTAACCATTGTTGTCACATGTGAATGTTTAAAAAGACCCCAAAACTAATGTTACTTCTATTCTATTTGGATTTAGATCTTGAATCTATAGACCTTTTTCCTATATTATATAGAAAGACGTAAATATCTTGCATAACTGCAATGTAGATACTGAGGTAGAAAGGTACAAAGAGAAATACTGCAGCGAAATTAAAGTTGAGTATAAATCCTTGAAATAATTGGTGATAACAGGGATACTATAATAACACTCAACAAAAAGAATGCTGGAAGGCTGAAATTCAGAAAGGCAAGCTTAGGAAGAGCCTGAAGAGTTTATGAGATGGAAATCCTCAACTGAGATTCCAAAGCCATCCCAGCGTAATGAATATTGGTAAACAATGCTGCTTTTAATATTAGATTAAAAAAAAGTTTATTAAAAAATGAATCATTTACTTTTCCTATGGTTGTGTTCCCTAGGGTGAAGTTTGGTTCATTTACAAAATACATAGTTATGAGTGAGTGGAAAATAGCATCTGTTTTATTTCTAAGAAAAAAAAATTCTAGATCTTCATAGTTGTTTTCATTCTGTCTGAAATAAAAGTGGAGATCTCAGGGTCTTTTATCTTAAAAAATTCATTTACCTTTTATATCATGGGATAAAGATATCTAGAAATGTTTAAGACATTTAAGAATTACTGTTGCATAATGTCTTACTATTCCTAGTGTGCGTTTTTTAGTTAAAAGGTGAAGAGAATACATTTATATATAACAATTCACCTAGATATAAAAGATCCAGGTTTTTACCTCTCATATGCTTTAAATAAAGTAGGAAATTTAAGGTGTGTTTTCTGTATCTCAGCTACAGAGTTAGACTCTCTCACTCAATTGCCTGCCTCAAGTGACAAAGATCCAAGAGAAAGGTGCTACTCTGCTTAAGTCATAGTGCACAGCTAATATAAATCTCTTTCAAACCAGCTCACACTCAGAAAAGGACTAAATATTAAAACAAATTTCCATGCCTGATACTGATCTGAGATCTACCTTTTCAAAAGGTTGGCCTGGTAACATATTAATGTATAAAGTACGTGTCAGCTGTGTCAGTGCTCTGTCACTAGGGGAGAGACATAGTTCAAAGCTTCCTGCTTTCCAAGAGAAATAGAAATCAAAAATAGCAGAGTCAAATCCAAGGATGTTGAAATAATTCACAATTAGTCTCTAAAAAATACAGTATTGCTTGCAGCTGAGAGAAGAGTAAATAAGTTTATCCATGCATAAGCTAAGACAACAGCTGCTATTACCAGCAAATTAGGATGTTAAAACCCCAAACAATACAAACATTGATTTAAAGCAAGACTAAAGCAGTGGAATGTGACTCCCAAAGCAGGCTTGTGATCATTAGGGATTCACTTTGCTTTACTTTTCTGCTATTAGGGAAATGATGTATCAGGTATGAGCAGACAGTTCATATGCCAGTTAGATATGAAAAGGGTAAGTTCTGCAGGGATGTTTGCCAGAAAGCAATAAATGAAGCTGAGTATTGTTGAACTGCAGAGATGATAGGAACAAGTGTTGTATTTTGGTTTATTTATCTGATAATAGCTGAAAAGGGAGAAATCAATGTAGTTAGTCAGCGATAAATTGCAGACTTGTTACCTAGTATAACTTGAACAGCTTGTGCAGATATAATTAGCACAACCTCTCTCAACTAAATTACTGTTTAAAAATGAAAGGAGATAGAACGAATTTTCTCAACAGTTATTATATATCATGGTAGCATATGAAGGGAAACCTTGCTAACTTGAATACAGTTATTTATTTAAAAGAATGCATACACCATTATGTGTGTATATGTGTATATATAAACAAATACTGAAACACATTACAAATGAAAAAAAATGAAAACATAATTCAAGGGAAATATTTTCTCCATCATTATTTGTATGTAATCAACCAAAGTCTCAAGGCTGCTTTGAATTTTTTTTAATTAATTGAGAGTAATAAAGTTTTCTTCTAGTTAGAAATAGAAATTGTACAATACATCAGAAAAAAGAGCTTCAGTTCATCCACAGACATGAAGTTATACTGTGGACTAATAGCTTACAAGAGGAGTGTGTGGCTGTTATGGAATGAGAATAAGGATCAGAGCAGATATTTCATGTGCATTTTCATGAGGTAAAATGATCTGTCATGATCAAAGGAATTGTAGTCATATTAGAAAAAGGCTCAAAATAGAAGATAATTCATGCAGGATCTCATGCACAGGAAAAGATGAGATGCCCATCTTAGCAAACAATGGTTGCAATGACATTATACATATTTTCTAAATAAAATTTGCTGGTCCTAAAAGAATTTCTAGAATAATGGTTGTATAAATATAATACAATGTGATATAAACAACAACAAAAAGAAATTTTGGGCATGATGGGGGTTTATCTTTTTGTTGTCTTTGAATTTTTTTTTGATTGCTTCAAGATCCAGAAAGAAATATAAAAAGACTCCAGAATTTCTTTCCCATTCACACATGCACAGAATGTAATATCACAAAAGAAACAAGGATAAGATTCATGAAAAAAAAGTCACAAATGTATGGGAGATGTTTACAACAGTAAAAAAAAGCTTTCAACTTTAATCTGGAAAAGACTAGACTTGTTGCTTTGGTTGTGGGATTTTTGGTTTTTTGGGGGTTTTTCTCATGCTTCAGTAAATATTGCTAGACTCTCCTTATCTTTTTGAGCTAGATAACTTTGACTCAACTTTATTGACCTGCAATTTACTTTATTTCATTGTTTATTAGCATTTTGTCTGAGAACCAATTGTTTCCAACAAGTGATTAATTATACTTCTTTTAAGAACTCAAAAGCTGTTATCCAGATGAAAATATGACAAATGGTTGCAAAAAAAATTCCTAAGGCAAATGCTTCCTGTGAACCTGGAAAGCTGTTTCAAATACAGCATAAATATTTCTGACATCAGATTTGAAAGGATTGTGAATTACATGGAAGAACTAGAACTTGCTATATTCTGTCTTAATATGTTTTTCCAAATATTCGAAAAAATGTATTTAGGAATATCTGTGTCACAGAACAATTAAAGAATTATGAGTTTGGTACAGTTTTCATCAAAGGCATTGAAAGTTTTCAAAAGCTACTTATAATTTTTGAAAAGAAACTGTAATTGTGACTTGTTAATAATTTAAAAATTTTGTTATTAATGACTTATATGCAAAAATAATTCAGGAATAATCATAGGGGAAATTTTTCAGGAAGGATACACAGCTGTGAGTATTGAGAAGTTATTGAAAAAATCATTTGATCATTTTATGATTACAATATATTACACTTTACTGAATAAAATAAAGAGACTGGATTGGAGAACCCATTTCATGATGAAACCGACAGTTTTTTGAGGATATAATTTCAGTAAAATCATCTGCTACAAGTGAAAGGTTGCATTCAAATTCTGAAAGAATTTTAATTACTTTTAGTGGCAAACAACTCCTAAAGATGATGTTTCTAAATCTGAGAATATCATTATTAAAGAAAAACTAATGCATTCTTTATAATATTATATTTTGTTGAAAGTTAAATAACTTACATATTGCTAAGTAAAACTGTACTGTAAAAAAAATTCACATGACTTAAACAGTTTTCTTAAATTAATATAGTTGAGATTAAAGAAAAAAAAACACTGTAAGCATTGTGAAAATAAATGTGGTTTTATATATGTCCTCAATGGTTTTATCTTACTAGGTTTTTTCTCATGTCCTCATAGCTATGTTAAGTCTATAAATTCTAAAATTTTGGGCACAAAGTACCAAAAAGAAAATTTCAATACTTTTCTTACATTTAGAGATGTTTTTTATGATACGAGAGCAACCAATATCATACCTGTGTTTAAATTTATGAAATTAGATTGACATCTTAGTTCTCAAGTCTTACACTCTACATAGAGTTGTCGAGTTTCAACAGAATTGTCCCACAGAATAAATTCTCTTTTGCAGACTTACTTTTTTATGCAAAAACCCCCCATTTCTTATCTTACATTGCTTTGCTTTGTGTCAGTGCAAGGAACACTAAATGATGCCAGTTAGTCACCTAGCTGTGTTGAAGAATGCATGAAATATGCTGTCTATTCATAATATCCAGCTTAGTATCTTTCTTCTATTTTATCTGTCTGAGAATAACATAAATTTCATAATTTTGTGGAATTTGTATAATAAGGCTACTTTATAAATGACTTTTTAATGTAAAGATTATAATATAAACTGTGGTGTTCTATCATGCTTTCTATTTGAAATGATGCTTAGAGACTTCCTGCAACAATGTGAAACTTGAATGTTGTATGGAAAAGAATATGTTTATCTTAGTTTATAACTTGAAAATGTTGTTAAGATCCCTACTATTGTATTCTTACAGAAACTATGAAGAAATAAGAAGAGGAAGACATTCCTTTGAAAGTCTTGGCATGAGTATGGAAGGTATGTAAGGAGAATGCTTCTCTGAGAAATGCTTATATAGAGATAGGTGTCTGTGAAACAACCGGCTACTTATTTTTTCTTAATAGTGCTGGAAAGATACAGTGGTACCTACATATAAAACACAATTCTGATGTCATTAAAATCAAATACAAGAATTTTATTCTTGTCAATGTGAACAGGATAGTAAATAGCTGCATGCAAAATTAGAAAATTTAAATGTTGATATAACCATAGTGAGTTGCCTGCTCTTATCACTTCAGGGAGGATGCAAGGGACGGGTATTAATCTGTGTTATAGGTATATGAAGCATAGACTTGTAAAAATCAACATGAGCAGAGCTATCAGGTTTTTGTCAAATGTGAACACCCTTTTCTAACCAAAGCAAGAGCACTATAATATGTTCTCCTGGTTAAAACAAAGCAAAACAAAACAAAACAAAACAAAACAAACACAAACAAACAAACAAACAAACAAGAGAAAACCGAAAAAAACCCAAACGAACAAGCAAATGATCAAACAGGATGTTGTAGGGAACTTGTCCCGAGGTGCAACAGGTAGGCACCGAAGCTAAGGGACATGCGCAGAGCCAGACCCTCCTATTGGTTAAGAGTCACGTGGGATCAAGGTATAAAGGACCGCGCGCTGTTTGAATAAAGCTCTTTGTTTACCACCTCACAGAGAGCGTGCCATGATTTCTTTATTATATAAAGGCAGTGCCACGTGCACGCTACAGGATGTATTCATATTTCCTTTCTCTCTGACTGCAATTCCATCTGGAAGAAAAATGTGACAGCCAAAAACATAGTCTAACCCAAAAGTAGATCACCTTATTAAATGTTAATGGCAGGAATCACTGTCCATCTTAAATGGATGAGTATATAAATAAGAATGGCTACTACAATTTGACAATATCTTCTCTAGGGATGGCCATATTTTCTTTTTATAAGCTTATCACATGGCAAAGACCTTTCTTTTTCCAAGGTGATTTTTTTTTCAAAGTTCCATGAACTTCTGACAACAATCCACCTTGATAAAATAATTTTTTACAGTCTGAAATTATAGGATTTAGTGAGTGGAAGAATAGTCCCTGAGAGACAAAATATTTCTCATTTCATACTGTTATCCTTGTTCTATTATCCTTGTTTCCAACTTTAGGATATGATATCGAATGAGTATAATAGACTTTTAAAAAATATTATTAGTCTTCTGTTCTTAGGACTGATCTTTATGAGTACAGTATGTTTTCTGCAATTAATATTTCAAATGAAGTTAATGATCCTTTTAAGAATCAGGTGCAGGCTGTTGACAGCAAGCAGGAATTATCACAGTGTGAGACATTTATTCAGTTTGAAGGCACTGGAAAGCAAAAGCATGAAAGGGAGGGATTATCTCTTTCCCTCTCAAAACACTAAGCATATAAAAAGTGACAAGAAACAACATCTATTGATTTACAGCAAAGGAAGTATTACATACTTACCTGCTCAAGAGGCAAAGATGGAAAAAAAAATTGAATTCTCAGTGATAGTATGCTGGAAAATATGACAATTTCAGCACCTGAAGCACTTGCAAATAATAACTTTACATACAGGTACAGTCTGAATCAACTGGAGACAATGATCACAGAATACATTCAGTAAAAATACTATTAACTTTATAAATAATAGCTTCTGCATGTCACACTGGTACACAAAAAGGAAAGAAACTTCCTATAGAAATGGTTTTGTTCAGTTAATATTTTTCCCTGGCAGCTATTACAATATGCTTATCAGGGGAGAGGTCATTAGTGGTTTTTTTTTTTTTTTGGTTTTTTTTTTTTTAATGGTTGCCTGGTAAATACTATCCTGTGGCAACTGCAATGTGAGCTATAAAAGATATTAGCTATGCCTTTAGAAATTTACTGGGTAAATGGGCAAAAAGCAAGGGATCAATAAGAAATCAAGACATGGCACTAATTGGTGCTTTGGTTTTAATGGGATTGTGTCAGCTTTCCTTAGAATAATTTAGCAATTATATGCCTCCAGGAAAGGAAAATATTCAGGAAGATTAACAGGGAAGAACACTTGGAGTTCCCCTGTTTATATTGTTATTTATACTGGGGTTTTATACTGAAGATCTCAGACCAAAAGAAATTATTTATGAAGGTTCATTTCTCACAATAGTTTACCCTGAGCATTTTTTAGAAGCTCTGATACCACCTTTCAAGCAAAAGAGTAAAATTGAACACTCATTGCAATATTTCTTAAGGAAGAATTTCTGAACTAATCTGTAAATAGATTAAAGTTGGCAAAAGCCACTGATTACACCTCTGTTCATAAATAACATGTTGCAGAATCGGGTCTGAATAATGTGTAAGTTGATGTTGAGCAGTTGACAACCCAAATACCTTTCAGCACCATTTACTTTCAGTCAGCTTTACTCTTTTCCTACAGATGCAGTACTAGTTCCTGGATGGAGCCAAAAATTAATTTAAATGAATTTTAAATGGATCCAGTCTGTATGCTCTGAAACAACTTTATGATGCATATCAAAGTATGATTACTGAGAATGGCGGAAAATTTGTTTCTGAAAAGTATGTGATTTAAACCAAAATTTTAATAAAGTGAAACAATGATATTCCTTGCTACATAACTTACAGAATTAATAAGGGATGATTTTGTGTAATCAATCCTGTAAACCGTATTGTGATCTGCATAGAACACAAATCTTAAAAATAGTAAGAAAAAATTATTTTAATATATTTTTTTGGTAATTAATCAGAAACAAACCAAAAAGGTATCAGAATGCACATCTGAAAGAGAAATTTATATGCATTCTATACTTCAGCATCACACTTTCTCACATACTTAGTAGCTCAGAGACTGAAAGTGCAAACTAATTATTTAACAATGCAAGTAATATTGTCCTTAACAAGACATCTTGTCATCAAAACCAAGAAAGTCATTTTTCCACAAAAAAAAAGGTAAGAAGACAAATCAACCAGAAACAGACACCCAGCATAGAAAATTGAATCTCAGATATTTTAGGTTTAAAAATGTTATAAGCAACTGGAAATACTAGCTCTGCTTTATTTCTGCATTTTAATTTAAGAAAAATAATCAGAAATTCCTGTACATATTGAAACTTTCTTACTTTATGTATCTATATGAGTGCTATTTCTGTCAAGAGTGGATATAGACATGATGGAGAAGAGTAGAAGACTGCACACATGCCACAAAGCTTGTACTACACCACACAAAACAAGGCATGTTCTTTTTCAGTTCTCAGTAAATCCATGCTTGGTTTTGAAGCCTCAGTATCATGCATAGAATTTTTCTAATGTGAACATTATCATAAATCCTAATAAAATACAAATAAACATAGCCAAAGAAAAACAAACAAAAACCTCCTTACAATTATATGCTTTTAGAGGTAAATATTTTCCACAACCTTGGGATGTCTAAAGTAGTGATTATATTTGAAACTCACTCTCAGCATTGCTTTAAATATATTTTCCAGTTGAAACAGAATGGCTTACATGTTCTTCTCCCCAGTGATTTGCATTTCTCACTTAAATAAAATCTGCTTCACACAAGTTTAATGTCTGGGAAAATGAAGGAGTAACACCACTACTAAGAGTAAGATACTGGACAGGCTTTTATTGTGCCAAGTGTTCACATGGCTCCCCCAATATATGTCACTCCCACATACACACACACATACAAATTTTGCATTTGTAGTCTTGACTTATGTAGCAGGAGTTGCCAATGGTGTTGGGATATGCCAATCTACAAAGCTTAGATGAACATACAAATTTCAGTTTTAATTATTACTATATATTTCAGTTTTAAATTAATATTTTTTTCAAAATTATCCGTGGCATTAATTTGTGTCTCTAGCTGGAATCTTGCATTATGTTAACATTGATGATCTTTTTATGTTAGAAACAAATATAGATAAAGACAACATCAAATATTTTCTTTCTAATTTCTAAAACAAATCAAGAATCGACTCAGAAAATGCTCCTGACACTTGAAAATGTCAAATAAATTGATGCAGAAACAAATCAGATCACAATGCTAGAAAAGACCCTTCTGAAATTCTTTAGAATTTGAAATAACAAAGGTTGCCAAAATTTTTTAGTTTTGAATATGTATATATTTTGATTAAAAATTACATTTTTAGTTTAATTTGAAATTATAGTTTCAGCTCTGTCTAGCAGTAGAAATTTCAGAACTACAGATGGTAAGAATAGCTTTATAATATTTCCAATCAAATGAAAAGCTAGCAGCACAAATCTTATAGAAATCCTGTTGTCCTGTAACAGTTCAATTTTCCTGAGATGGAAAGTCCAAATATATCAGAAGAACATCTACAGTTCTGAGTTTTTATTTGGAACCATTTATCTCCTTCCTTCCAAGACTTTGAAGGTTTGCCCACATATAACAGTCACAAATTTATTAAGTCCTCATCTTCATCTCATGCATAAATGGCTGTATTGAGTGTCATAACTGCAAAGAAAAACTCACCACCTGTCTAAAAGCAGCAATTCTCCAGACTTGCTGGAATACATTAGGTAGTTTGTAGCTGCAGTCTATTGACAGACAGGAAATATTGTGGAGAAGTATTTGGCCTTCATGGGATACAGAATATACTATGGCATGGAAAGGAATTAAATAAAAATTTAAAGTTTGAGGAAAAAAAAATTTCTGCCACAGTTTGGATTGCATATGAAAAGGCATTTATTTTCATTGTTATTGGTGTTAAGGTAAGAATATCATGTTTTAGCTACTTGCAGATTTGTGCATGGGCAGATTGTATTTTCTCTGTCAGCTGTGTTGTGAATTTATTCCTTTCATTCAACAGGTGACTCTTATTAGAAATATTGTAAGAATGATATTTTTTCTTAGTTGGAACATCCTATATATAATTAAATGTGTGGGTTTCTAGATGAGTAAAATTTGTAAAATATATTTATTCTTTTAAAATAGAACAATTCCTCAGTTTTCCATTTGTAGTCTGAACATTTTGAAACTTGAGTTATTTAGTCCCAGAAAACTAGGTAGGAAGTTAAAGTAATTTAGAATTAAAAACATTAAACATTTATTTTAAATATATCAAGTTGAAATATTTTAAATTGAGCATATTTTTCCTCTGGCAAACAATTCATTGATACTTGTACATATTCAGCAAAATGCCTGAACTTAAAAAAAACAACAAACAAACCAAAGAACAGGGAAAAAAATAAGGTTGTGCTGTGGATTTGGGGTGGTTTGTTCGTGTGTTTTGGTTGGTTAGTTTTTGGGGGTTTTTTAATGGGCTTTAATAGCTGGAAATAGATTGATGGAGAAATCTGAATAGTGATTTTTTTCCTTATCCTAAGCATCTGAGGAAACTATATGAGCACAATGATTGTGAGCGAGTGTTCAGCTAAATGTATTTCTATCCCTAATAACCTGTAGTCCTATTGAAGAATCTCTACCAAATTCAGCAAAGATGCCTGAAAGAAACTAAATTTATAAGTTTTGTGAAAATAAGCAGCCAGATAGACATTGGGATTGCTTTACTGAAAATTTGAATCCATTTAAAAGCCAACATAAATTTTCTCTGAAGTAAACATTAATCAGTGAATATTCACTGGATTGCCCTATGCTATATACCGTAGGCTTTTATTGTTTTATGATATTAGGTACCAGAGCATTTATTGTACCTACAACCATTGACAGATGTAGGCATAGTACTGTACTTATCATAAGCTGAGTGTGGCAAGGTGTACTATGGGCCTGGTGTGTGAGTCTGTCAAGCTGTCAGTACTATAATGTCAGTGCAACATCATTTAAAACAGTTTTATCTCTGTGTCGAGATAAAATAGCTGAACCAAACCCAGCCTTTATTTACACCATCTAAAAATTAAGCATTTAGCCCCACCAGTTGCTTGCCAAGGTGGGATATATTATTTAAACTTACTTGTAGTACTGTTAAAATAGACTCTTATATCGCCCTTCCCTGAAGGACTCTGTCTGGTCTTCTACTACCTCACGTGTTTTCAACATGGCTTGCTCCAGAACATGACAGTTTTCTTCTCCAGTTTGACCTTCCTTAATACCAGAATTAATGGAATGTCATTGATGTAGAAAATCACTGTATTTTTAAACATGTTGAAAAGCAAGTTTTAACGTATAAATTTAGGCAATGTCTGATTTTATTTTTGTTTCATGATTCCATTTTATGAAAGCTAAACCAGCCACTATTAAACATCAATATTTCAAGGCAAAGTGTCCCTGGAGTAACTCAAAAGTTTTGGATAAGAAGGATTTATTTGGTCCACTAATACTTAATGAACAAACTGCCTTTCAAGTTTTGAAAGTATTTTTAATAATTTAGAAAGAACTATTTGTTAATGTTTTAAAACGAAGACCTGAATATAAATGCACTTATTTTACTAATATGAACAATTTTTGTTATAGCCTAAAAGAGTTCAAGCAGACCGGAATTTTGCAATGCAAATGCCCAGAGTGACTAGATATTTTCTGCTGTTGCTGGTTTTGACCAACATCTAAATTATCATCAAACAAATATGAAGAGGCATTAGGTCTGTCCATTTAAGTCATCTGGGTATTAGTTTCCAGGATCTTTGCATCCTCAGAGGTCTAAAGTAGTAAATATTTACTGCTTGTTGCCACTTAAAAGTAAAAAAAAATAACACCTGGTTAAAGTTTAAAAATGTTATTAAGAACAGCTCATCGACATTTCTTTGAACTTTACCAAGTAGGACCAAATTAAGACACAAAAATATTTGAGGGGTTGGTTGAACAGCTTACAAACAACATAACAAAATCAGATTTAAAAGATCTGCTCCTATTCACGTCTCCTCTAAAATGAGAACAAATTTTCTAAAGTTACCCCTAGTAATACTATCTTCTAAATTAAATTTTATTAAATATTAAAATGAAATTATTACTAAATTTGTATTAATTCTGTAAATTGTGTAAACAGTAATATTTAGATAAATTAAGAATTTTAATGGAAAAAATGATTTAAAAGAAATAAATTTAGCATAATCAGATTACAAGAAGTGAAGAAATGAGTACCAACACCTTTTTCTTTAAGTTAAACAATGTTAGAGCCATCTTCAGTGTTATATGTGATATTTAAATAAGCATAATGAATTTGATGCCTTAAGCCCATAATGATTTTCTTATTTTTCTACCTTATAAGTTTTATAGGTAATAGAAATAGATTTTAGAAACCCTTTCTCCCTCCTCCCCATAGTACCCTTTAGTTTATACATTCCTTAATCATCTCACCCTACCCCCATATCCAGTAGAAAATGTTTAGTCTTTTGGTCAAGGCAACCCTGTCTTGTTTGGAGAACGCTTGTATCTTGGCCTAAACTGCAGGACAGAGTCAAAGAACTGGGTCACCCTGCTCTCTGTATGCTGAAGATGATGAAGATGATGAAGAGGGGGTCCCAAAAAGCACCCCAGACCCAATTTTGAGAGGCGGGCCAGGGGGTGGACCAGGCCAGAAGTTAGAGGATGGACACACTTGGGATTGGCCAGATATTGCTATAAATGTAACATCTTGGGCACAGCCCGGCGCACGCGCGTCGTAACATCTCTTGCCTTGGCATAATTAAACCCTTTCCTTATCTCACCCCAGTTTACGGCTCCTGAATTTTTTTCGTAACACCAGCTCAGCAGGCATCAAATTCCCATGAAAGTTCCATGGGAATACTTATATTTTGATTTCTCCTATAAAATAGTTGTTATTATTTAACTGAATCTAGTAAAAGAAGATGTTTCCATTAAATAATCTGGACTTCTAAATTTCTTTTTAATATGAAACTAAATTATTATGAAACAAATATCCAACAGCTACTCCCAGTGCAAAATTTACTCTAGTGATTTCAGCTAGTAAAATAATTATTGTCATAATTGCAACATCTCTGATATTGGAGCTCTGGTCTCTGATCCATACAGTATCATGTATTTTTCTTAGAGAAAAATAATTATTACACAGAAAATCATTGGAAAGGTAAAATATCTATGAAACAAATAATAATGCTGCTAAAAAAAGTCCTACAGCATTTCATTACTGAAATTTTATAACTATTTCTAAACTAAAACTATTAAGATATAGAATGAATAGGTGAGCAACAACATGTCCTTGATATACTGAGCTCTCTGCCAAGTTCTTTATACATTTTGTGAATGCTTGCCTTCCACAGACAATTTGCATTTCTGACATTCTATTCAATCATTTTCCTTATGAACTGGAAGTACAGTATATGACAGATGCCTTCATTTTCTTCTCCCTAAGATCTAGAATGTTTGTGAATGTTTGACTTATCTGTCTAAAATGATGTAGATTGTCTCAAGCAAAAACTGCTCAGTTCACATGGTTTAAACTAAAACATGATTGAAGCAGTTTATTGAATAACTAACAACATAATTAACAATCAATGAACTACATGTTCAGTATCAATATCAGTAATAAAACAGATTGAGACACAATACTGAGCACCTACACCTTCTGAAACACCCTTCTCTAAGTAATCCCAAACACACCATCGGATGTTGGAATGGGATACAGTTTGTCTTACCATTACTTAAACTGGGACGTAAGAACGCAAAGAAATGGCAATATGGTCAATATAGGGTTCAAGATTTCTTCAGCCCCTGGGAACTTGAATTTATTTGGTAGCTCCCTTTAACCTGAAAGTTCATTGAACATTTTGTAAGATAGAAGAGAAACTATAACTTTCCTCTGTAGTGGATGTCATGAAATAGAGCAGAGACACATAAAGGTATAATTTTAATATGTTTTTTTGTGGAGATTAATTATTTAATCTTATCAGAGTGGATGGCTTCCAAAAGCTCCCACGTCCCTCAGTAGAAAGATCTTTATTCAACCAAAGCTGTAATATAATGTCAGGATGCATTTCAACAAAATTCATTGAAAATTAGCCATATTTTTTATAGTATTTGTTCTTTATTGATCAAAGACCCTTTCTAGTCTAAATGTTCTGGTCACATCCCACAGTGGAAACTGGAAACAATAAGCCTCTTGTTAAGTTTAAGATTCTATTAAAAATATGACAATGAAAATTGTTTCTGCTGGATGAGGACAACACACATAAACTGGTGTTAGTCCCTAGAGCACAAGCCTATGCTCTTAATTTAAGAGCCAAACCCTCATCCATTTTCCTGCACTTTCAAGACTCAGAAAACATGGCTAAATGAGATAGTTAAAAATATTGCACAATATTTAGAGGAAATCAGGTGTTTTACTTCTAAAAAATCTAGTTTGTCCCAGCACGGGAATATCTGTGATTACACACTGAACGGCACTAAAGGTCTTGACAGTCATGACTTCAGGATATGTTGTGTGAGATTAGACTTAAAAGTCTGTATAGGAAGAGGTGTGTTCTGCATCTTGTGATATCTCTGAGTGGTTAAGTACAGGATCATCATGGTCTGTCTTCGTATAAGTCAGAGAAAGTGGGTAAGACTCCCTCATTTGATTGTCAATGTTTTTCCTAATCCAACACAAGACACTATGGGACACTTTAAATCGGGAATTCTCTTATTCTTGGTATGGGGAGTGAACTTATGCTATATTTGCAGAAAACCTCTTTCCAGACCTTTTAAATTTTGATCTATATTTGAAGAACAGTACAACCTCCTTACAGTGCCTACTTTATCATGCTATTTGTCACACTGTGCAGCTCATAGCAATTTGATGGTCTGTTTGTATTCCTGCTTTAGCCCTGGAGTGACTCTGATTGTCATTCAGGGACAGAGGTGAAACTCAAGTCATTTTACAAGAGTATGTGTGTCCCATCTGTCATATTTGCTGGATACATTTATGGAGCTTTGTTTTGTGTCTTCTCTGTCCTATGTCTGTTTTTTGCTTTTCCCTTACTATATGTAGTTTCTCTATACTCTTCAGCTGTGCTCACTTTCTTCCTGTGGACTGAATGATGGAACTGACATTCCCTTAGTATTTGAATAATAAATGTACAGTAATCCTATGATATATCAGTGTTAGCATAAAATATGTTTATCTCCAGAAATGCATGGAACTTCTTTTCATGTAAGTTAAGTGAGAACAGAAGTCCCCTGACAAAATGCTCCTGTAGCATGCTAAAGGATGTCCAGTTAAACTCAAATAAATGCTAATGTACAGTACTTAACAAAGAAAAAAAACAGTCCAGCTGAAATAAAAAAGTAGTCCTTGTGGTGGTCATTGGGACTTGAAAAATGAGCCAGATTATGTAAACAAGTGTTCAGAAGGGTTAAAGCTGTGGAGCCAGATGTTTTACAAACTATCCTCATCCCTGTCTTGATAGCGAGCTGTGAAACCATGTTTCTTTTCCAGATCTCAGTCCCACTGATTAAATGAGCTGCACTGTATTTGATTACAGAGTATAAACAACATGTTGCAAAATTGAGTGAATAATTCATAATGTGTCATTTATCTGACAATTTTTTCCTCTGTTTCTCTTTGCCAGTTGTCAGTGAGAATATTATTATGTTCTCAAATGCATCCCTTATTTGAATTTATTTGCTGAATAATTCCCACGAATGATTCTTATTCTGTGCTTCATCCACAGGCAGTTTTTTTATGAGTGTTCAACACTGGAATCTGCAGTTATTTTTATTTATTTGTCATATGGATTATGTGATATTCCTCTGTTTCCTGAATGGATGGCACCTAGATCAAAATGAAACTTCAATATCAAAATTCTACCTTCATTTTCTTCCAGTGTATACCTAAAATTGTTGGGCAAAGGCTGTCATGCTTCACTGGACTTCAAACTCCAGTCTAAGAACAGGTGACTTATTCATTCCTTTTCAGATCACCTAAAGTCATATATGTACTGCCAAGGAGATTTGAGTACGCTGGTTCTACAAGCAGCCAGAATGGTGTACAAAGAAACTACAGCTATTGGGCATCTCAATCTCTCCTTTCACTTCTGAAATTAATCTTGGCTAACATTACTCCTCAGAAAAGATAATTATTTCAGCCTCTTTGCCTTTTGCAAAATAGCTTTTCAGACAGATACCTCTCAACTAGGACTCTGCATTCCAAGGGAATCTGCTTGGAGAGAGGGATTAATAAATACCCTGTGAAAGCAGTCAAAACATTAGGCCAGACAGATAGACAGAATACTTTCTATCTTGTCTCCTATTTATTTTATTTCTGGCTGTGTAATGGTCTGTTTTCTATAGAGGAGCTACTTGTTGTTCCTGACTTCCTCCTGGAATGCTTTAAGGACTATACTAACTCTTCTGGTTTCCTTTAAGGATTTGTTATATGGATGGTAAAGCAGTTCTTAACAGGATAAGAACATTGCTGTGCCACTGAATACTTCTTGAGTGATTATAGCTACCCAGCCAGGAAGCACCCATCTCAGTGGGGTTGTGCCCAGTGAAGTTAGGTTTCTACAAAGATGGGTATTCCTGGGCTGCAAAACTTAATGTGTGTAAGATTTAAAAAGCCTTATTTGGTTCCTTAGCTGTGTGAGCTATGTATAAGAGCATGAAGTAAAAGATTTGATTAAAAATGTATATGAAAAAAGGAAGTTTTTCAGCCTTCTTTACAGTTTTCCATGGACTTTTATAATTGCAGCAGTTGCATAAAATGTTTACTACAAGAACAAAATCATATCTAACATACATAAAATGTGCCATATATAGTAAGTTTGAATGGAAATGGAGTTTGATACCAGTGAAGAAAAGCAGAGGTTTATAGGAGTGATAGAAAACATGTGAAAACTATCTGGAGTGGTTCAAGGAGAAATTAAAAAACATCAACATGAACATCATATTCCTTTTGGTGAAAGACTGAGTGTTAACAGCACACCATAACCCGCCACTACCAACATCACTACCAGATTGAAATCATCAATTTTAGGATTCTAAAGGATTCTATCTGGACTAAGAGTGTAACAAAAGACAGCAGCTGAAATGGTTAACTTTTTAACAAAGCAAAAGATACTTTTCATAAGTACCACAAGTACTGAAAGGCTAAAGAAATGCCAGTTCGTTCTTTACAATATTGTCCTGGAAACAAATAATCTGCATCAAATTCCAAGGGCAGAACTTGAAGTACTCCTCCCAGAGTGGCAGAAACAAAGATAAATTTGTTCATGATCATTTAAATGTTTTTTTGGGGCCCTGATAAATATATAGATACAAGGTGTCAATTTCTAAGATATGAAATGTGCAGAAATTATGTAGAGTGTTGAATAGTAGTACAATTTTTGCTTTGTGCTGTCACATACACACACACAAACACACACACATACACAAAAAGATATTTTTGCACATATCAGATAGGTCTTTTTCTAGTTCCAGGATATGGAGGATACAGGGGCAAGTAAGAGATAACTGAGGATCGGGTCCATCTTGTAAAATTGACAGCAGAGAGGAAAATAGCACCCAACTTAGTGGGGCTCCATTCTTTAACTATGACATTTTAATATCACTATGGAGAAATAGTAATTCAGCACAAGAGCAGTGCATGCTCAAATAACTGGTGTATTTTGAATACCACTATGTGGAGTCTTAATAAATTATCACAAACAATTAAGCACAGGTGTTTTGAAAGAATCTTGCTAGTTGTCCAAGATGCCATAATTTATGAACAGAATGCTTTCCTCTCCCTAGGAGAATTTTCATTAAAAAAAAATCCAATATACTTTCCAACTAATGATAAGTAACTGATATAACAAGATTTGACAGGTCACAAGTTGCTCCTTCACCCTTATTAAAACTGTAGATTTTATAAAGTTTCAAATTGGTTTAGATATGCAAAAACTGAACAGGAAATTCCTGGTTTAAAGCACCTACTATCTTCACCTGAACATTCAAAATATGAAAGAAAATATCTTTAAAGTGCATCTCTTGAACTATACTGATAACTGATATTCTGAAAAAGCCTAGCCAAGGCATATTTTAATATGCTGTGGTTTTGTTTCTAAGATAAGATTGCATGGTACTTCATAATTCAAAAGCATTTTCACAAATGTTTTGACACACAAACACAGCCTTCTTAAAATGAGTGCTAACAATGTATTCACAAAAAGAGAAATAACAGGATAAATTACTCTCTTTTTTTTTTTTAGTAAAGAAGGAATACAAGAAAAAAAAATCTTCATACGTACTGCAAAACTGTTTCTGCAAAAACACATTATATTCTATGAACAGTCATTTAAGTATTTCAGAACATTAACTAGCAACGATTTAGTAATATTTGTTTTCTCTAACAATTTTAATGACTGAGGTTACTTGAAGGAATGATGGCTAAATATTAAATTTTCATCAATCTTGAAGAGCGCCATAAAAATTAATTTTATTAGCACTCAGTTTTTTAAGTCTTGGTTCTCTCCCTATTATGCTTTTAATAATTTTTATTATGGAACAGAATATTAAGGAACAAAAGAAATATCTCCAAATAATATTTCTTAGGAAGACATACAAACACTTTTTAAAAAGCCTAATTTTATTCACATATATACATTATGGATAGTTTCATGAGAAAATTTACTGGCACAGCGATAAAAAGAAATTAGAATAAACTAATTTTAGAATCATAGCATGATAGAATGGTTTGGGTTGGAAGAAACCTTAAAGATCTTCTTGTTTCAGCCATGTGCAGGGACACTTTCCACTAAGTCAGGTTGCTCAAAGCCCATCCAACCTTCTCAGAGTATTACCTTTGTAGAAAGATAAGTTTTTCTTTCACATGTCAAGTGATATTTTCATAAGAAATACAAACCCAATACATAAAGTCTAGGTCTTGATCAGAACCTCTGTACAATATTGCTAGCTAATATATCTCTGCACATTAACTTCTGTTTCATTTACTTAGACAGCAAATGAACATTCTAATATTCAGCTAAAGTCAGTTAAAGAATCTGATATTGAATAGTTTAGAAATGCATACATTTACTAAGTATTTCTATGTATGTCTGCTGTTATGTGATGCAGTAAGTTATAAATGTATATACTACAAAATTTTGAGTTTCAGTATCAAAATGGCTGAAGGTCTTTTTAATAAGCTTCAGCACATCCAAGTCTAAGCTGAAGCAAAACCCATTAAACCCCCTCTGATTTAGACATATTAGTTCCTTTTACGTAAGTAAAATCAGAGGGAAAAATAAAAAGCAGTTCAAATTGAAACTATTTTTTTTCAAAACTTAAAAAAGCATGGGGTTAATCAGGAAAATTAGTCCTGCATTTTTTTAATGGTTCCCGCAGGTACCCCCAAAGCAATATTGATGCCTTTTAGTTAGATATATTAGTGCTTACAACCCACATTAAAGTTGTTGGGTTCATTTCTATAAGCTTATTTAACAAAAAAGTAAACATTTCAAACTTTTGAAATAACGAATGAAAGGAAAATAAAAGTACCACTTTCAAACGGAAAGTATTTAGTCAATCTAGAATGACAGATCATGTGCTTGGCAATGAACTTACTTCTTTCAAATAAATACATGTTCACTTCTGGACTTTACAGGGAACTATTTAAAGTTCATTCATGGAGAGTTTTGGAAAAAATGTAGGTAAAATTTTAATAGGTTTTGTTGAAGAAACATCTTTCAAAAGGGCAAGTTTATTCTCATCATGTCTTTCTTTTTAAGGTACATGTTCATGTTTTTTGTTGTTTGGTTTCTCTTCTAATGATAGAACAGTAAATCTAAAGGTGCTTTAAAGAGGCTTTCATTTTTTTATGTTGGAAGCTGTTTTTAATACTTCCTTTAAAAGAATCAGTCAGTACAATGCGCAAGATAAAATGCTTTAATAAAGGTTTTATTTTATAGTCTATAGTGCTACTTGTAACCTGAATATCCATTCATTAAAAGAAACCAGACAATATTTCTCAGTTGAAAAAGACAAGTGATACAAAAAATGTGGCTTCCTACAGATATTTCTTTACGAATCAGTAACTTTTTCACAACCATGTTTCTAATGGATCATCACAAAGGAATATATTTAACTGTTTTACACTCTAATTAGATATGGCATCTGTCAAATGTGCCTGATCTATCTCTAACAACTGCTAAACTACATATCAGGATACAGGTTGACCAGTTAATAAGAAAAATCCAAAGGGTACTGTATACTGGCAATAGACAGAAATTTAGATGGAGAGAGTTGTAATGTCTGAAAACAGAGAATTATTTGTAAAAGTACAATTTTTTTATTCTTTTGATGATAAAATTCAGACTATTAGCTAAGCTTTACCTAAACTTTATAGTAATATCATTAGTCTACTGTCTGAAGGGAAAGATGTTTTCTCTTGCATGACTCAATGAGGGCACACAAACAGGACATGGTAAAAGAAGAGTGGGAAGCTGAGTGACCGTTCTCTAAGAATGAAACTATCAGTGCCATCCCAAAATAAGAAGTTTACTATTTGGAATGTCTTTTTATTTCCCATTTTTGATTCAAAAAAATGTATAAGAGAAAGCACTTAGGGATGGGAAGGTTGGGGTACCCTTGGCTGCAGTGAACATGATGAACATGAGATTGTGAAATACAGGATTCTCCATGGAAAGAAACGAGGTGATAAGTAGGATTACAACACTGGACTTCAGGAGAGCTGTCTTTCCCTCTTCAGAGACGTACTTGGAGGAACCCCATGGTTTAGGGCTTTAGAAAATAAGGGAGCTCAAGAGATATTAATTAATATTAATGTTAATATTCAAACATCGCTTCCTCCAAGGTAAAGATTGGTACATCCTTATGAAAAAGAAATCAAATAACATGGACAGAAGACCTGCATGCATGAGTGAGGAGCTTCTGGTGAAACTCAAACAGAAGAAGGAAGTTCTTGGCCACTTGGGAGGAATATGAGAATGTTGTCAGATTATGCAGGGATGCAAGGATATGTTGAGGACAGCCGAAGTCCATTTGGAATTAAATTTAGCAAAGGACAGCAAGAAGGGCCTCTTTAAGTACATCAGCAGCAAAAGGAAGACCAGGGAGAATGTGGGCCCACCGCCGAATGATGTGGGTGCCCTGGTGATAGAAGATACAGAGAAGGCAGAGTTAGTAAATGTCTTCTTTGTTGTCCGCGAACCAGCAATGTGCTCTTGAGGTCAAGAAGGCCAGTGGTATCCTGGGATGCGTTAGAAAGAGTGTGGGCAGCAGGTCGAGGGAGGTGATCCTGCCCCTCTACTCTGTCTTGGAGTACTGTGCCTAGTCTGGGGTCCCTAGTGCGAGAAAAACAAGGAACTACTGGAGAGGGTCTTTCTAAGGACTATGAAGATGATTAAGGGACTGGAGCATCTCTGTTATGAGGAAAGGCTGAGGGAGTTAACACTGCTTAGCCTGGAGAAGAGATGACTGAGAGGGGATCTTATCACTGCACACGAATATCTGAAGGGCAGTTGTCAAGAGGATGGAGCCAGGCTCCTTCTAGCAGTGCCCAGCAACAGGACAAGGAGCTAGGAGCACAAACTGAAACACAAGAAGATCTATTTGAATAAAAGGAAAAACTTTCCTTTGACAGTGACAATGCTCTGAAACATAGTGGCCACAGAGGCTGTGAGGTCTCCTCTGGAGATATTCAAAACTCAGCTAGATGCGATCCTGTGCAATCTGCTGTAAGAGAGGTTTAGCAGAGGGAGTTGGAGTAAATTATCTCCACGGGTCCCTTCCAACCCCAACCATTCTGTGATTTTGTGAATGAGTGTTAAAAAGTCAATGGATAGAGAGATGAATTCTGCAGAAAAATTACTGATCAGATTTATTTTTCTCAATACAGTTCTGGGAACCTCCCAATGTAATTGTGTTTGTTAGACTGGGGGTTGTTCTCTATATGCGAATCTTCCTGCATCTACTGAAGCATGTTTTGTTAACAACTCATGGAAATAAATAGATACATGGGAATGTACGTGGAATGGTAATGATGAAAACTTCAAATTTTTGTTTAACTGGGTGCACGTCTCCCCCAAAAACCAGTTTTCTGACTATCACTTTCTGCCAATAGGCCTTAAGAATGAATGTGACTGACCGTCTCCAGGGAGGTCATATTTCTTTTTAAATCTTCAAGAGAATTTAGGCCTTGACCTCTCTGTTTGTATTACTACACAAAGATACCAATTAATGTCATTTGCAATGTGGATACTTGTCCATTAGAACTGAGATTAAACCCAGTAACTCTTTTCACACAGGGCATTGAAAAGCTGCCAGAGGGTAACAATTTCTGTCACTAGAGATCTGGTACAGTTGTGAAGAAGTGACCTAAAGGTGTAATGTTCTATGTTGTTACCAGCTATATGGGCCACCCAGTCTATTTAATTACCTACTTTTGTATTGTACTTTTTTCTATTTGTTCAGGAAGGAATGCCCTTAGTCTTCAGCACCGCTCAAAGACAATTGAGCAATTAATTTTTAAATATAATATTGGTCCTCTATGTGATAAGAAAGAAAGCTAAGTTCAGCATTCTTCTACCATATGTAAATATAAGGTATTGAATTTTTTTAAATTTTAGTTTCATTCGGATACGTTTTTGTTTTCCCATTCTAAAGATAACAGAAATCTTTCCAAATGTCAGAATAAAAACCTTCTGGCATTTAAGAGGGTAAGACCATTTGACTGGGGCATTGTAATTTAGGATTCTGCCTTTATCTGAATGGAGACTTCAACATCTTGATATTCTAGGAAAACAGTAAAATTGTGGTTAGTGTATGTGAAAATCTCTGGGATAAGATGGCTAATTCTAGTCACAGTGCTTTCAAATAATGACCTCATTCCTTAGCTATTACTGTTGTAGTAAGTCATCACGTAGTGTTTCAGCACCAGCATCTCAGGACACATCCTATCCATTTTAAGCATCTGCAAAACTTCACTTTGTAGTTAAAACTCTACTGAGTATTGATTAAAACTCTCAAAGACAGAGAGTCAGAGGAATAGGGGAGACAGAAAGGGGGAGAGGAAGAGAGATCTTTAAGAATAATATTTAATTCAAACCCAGGGAAAGATATTAGGTTTTGAATTGTAACACATTGGCATATTTTGAATTGACTACATTAGAATTGGAGTAGGTTAATCTTTATTTCACATGGTAAATATTGCAGAAATTTTAAACTAAAGGTTGATTTCATGGAGGTCAGCTCAGCAAAGGCTCTTTTACACATATACTTTAGATAGCATAGAGGAGTTCATCTAGAATTACTCCCCCAGTTACTCATGCCTAAATTCTACCCACACATATCTTTGTAGTAACTAGTAACTCATCTTTCATCTTTCTTATGGTCCTTACTGTTGTTCTCAGAAGCACAAGAGACATGCAAAGGCAATATTGAAATTTTGTGTTAAAAATGGCAAGAATCCTTAGATCATCTTAATTTGCATTGACTACAGGACTTGAATTCATGCATTCAAAAATCTTTCAGTTTCCCCAAACCAAGAATTATGCATTTATTCAAGGCCTAATGAGCCAGGAGCAGAATTTAGGTCTGCCAACAGGGTGTTGAAATTTTGTCTCATTAAACACAAACACTGGGAATTTAGGGCCACCCAGTAATTTGTTATAAAATGCTTTTGATAACAATAACACTAATTAAAGGAATAAATAATAACAATAATAAACATAATCAGTTATCAAAACAGGTATTCCTTCTGTCGTGTCTTTCAGTCTTTCCTTGTGATCAATTTAAGTTCCTCTTTTTGTAACATGAAGAAGGACACAAGTGTAATTAGGTTGTACTGATGAAGCAGTAGTTATGTCAACATAATCATGAAGATGCATCTCCAACATCTTTGAAGAAAAACAGAGATAGTAAAATTACAAGTAGATACTTTAAAAGAAAAAGCCCAGGATGACTTACAGAGGAATGAACATAAATTGAAAATGTGCAGTCACTAATTAATGCAGCTTTGATAGCTGGGCATTTTAGGGCATAATTTAAACATGTGTAGAATTGTGGCACAATTTGTTGGAGATACCTGTTATTGGCAACATAGGTGGAATAATCTTTGGATTGCTTACAAGACAACAAAAAGTGCCCCAAAATTAAATGCAGATATGCCTCTTTTCTGCAGAATTGTGTATGCAAATCTGACCAGTCTGACATCTTTCACTGATACTAAGTTATCCCTTTGTTATTATGAGAGGAAAATATACCTCTATTTCTTGTCCTGGTATCAGTACCCCTCTTCTGAGACTCAGTTGTAATTGTCATGACTCAATCAATGTCACACCCTTAAGGCATGTCTTCATATCATTCCCTTAAAGAATATCTTCATCAGCCTTTTAGGCAGAGTTCATTGTCTTTGGCAATGGAACTAAGAAAACCAGAAAAATTGAGTGTGGTCAAAGCTATTATTCTATTTAAATTTTATTTTCCATACCTAAAAAGTACATAATTATCTATCTACATTGCTATGAATATTTATTTGCCTAATATATACAGAAATATATTTCATTCACAACAGAAATATAGAACAGAAAAAAACCTCTCCAAATGTATTACTGTGGCTTAAAAAGTTATTCAATAATAAGTCATCAGCTAATGTGTATTTTTCAGCCTGCAGCAATGGAAAATAATGTGACTTTGTTTACCAGTAAGCTTTTTGTTATTTGATATTTAGTGGTGTTTCTTACTACACGTATACAGCACACCAAGAAATACAGACAGGTATTACAACTCATAAGTGGTGAATTATTGAGCAAAAATAATTTTACAAGTATCTGAGTCTTATATTTAGATAGTATAATTAAAATTTGCCATCTCAGAAAGAAAGGGGGTCGTTAGAAGCACAAGCATAGTGTGCACTTTTTCAAGGCAGTTTAGACAGAAACATGGAGAATACAAACACATCTATTTTGATTTTGCATTAAGATACACGTCAGTATTTTCAGCTGTTTGAGATTTCTTTGGAATTATATGAGACCTCTGAACGTCAAACTATTTCTATGAACTAAAAAAACCCAAAAGAATCCACTTTCGACAAGTCCTCCAGATTTGGCTTTCCTACAATTTGACCATCTGTTTGTGCTGGACCCGGATTCCTCTGATACTGGCAATGGCCAGTATTGTCTCAGGTGGTGAATGGAAGAGAAGAAATGGTGACATATGGTAGTGGGATGCTTAAGCCAGCCGAGCAAAACCAAAATGTACTACACAGAAGCAATTACAGTTTATCTTTTATGCACTGAGCATACCGAACAGCATTTTAAAGATTTTAGTGACTTACGTTTTTTAAGGACTTAGTAAAAATTAGTTAAACATCTTTAGGCTAAAAAAAGATAACAAATAATTTTGCAGCCTTCATAGGGGAGTAAGAAAAGTGCTTATGCCATTAGTTTAGGTTTTGAATTTAGGTCTCATAAAGAGCATAAAAAGTTAGTCAAGAGAGGTACCTCAAAAAGGACATTAAGAACACCCAAATTAATTTACAAGTCCCTTCCTTATGTGCTTTAAAATACTCTGCATACTCTTTAAAGTGGAAAACAGGAAAACTAATGTTATCTTCTCACAAGAAGATAAGTTGTTGTTTTAAAATCTACACAGTTGTTTTTAAATCTATACTTTTTGGCTACCCACACTTTTCAGGAAGAGGATAAGGAAAAAGCCTTTTCAAACAATTAAAACAAACAGGTAGTGTAGTGAAATTGCAGAAAAACAGTTTTACCGCCCATGTAAAGCTGACATGTTCTGTAAATCAAGAACATATCTTTATGGTGAAGTACTGTGCTTTGTTCTACTCAAGATAAATGGTCTTTCTTTGTATAAAATCTTCACTCTGATATGTCATCAGTCAAAACAAACCCTACCCAGAACTGATGTAACCATTTATTTCCGTATATTCTACAATCTAAGTAACGTGCAGAGAAGTTTCACACTTTGCCAGGCAGTAAAAAAAAAATGGAAAAAAAATGTAGTGCTGTACTAAGAAAAGCAAAATCTAAATATTCCCCTCCCTACCCCCACATTAAAGCCGTGGGAAGAAGATCTGACCAAGGTAAAATCTCCTCTCAATAGACAAATGCTGAAAAAGGTTAACCCACTTAATGCATAAATGCTGAAACTAATGCATAATTATGGTTTCCACTAGCATATTTTGCATAGTGTTCCATTTGGATTTTCTGAAGAAATGGTCCTATGGATACAACAGACTTCAATACCTATGACATTTTAAGGTTTGGGTTTAAGACTCAGTACAATGAAGTGGAATGACATTTAATTACTGATGTGCAGCCATTCAGTTCAGCTAATTATGATCCCTGGAGTTTAGTCATCATATGTAATTAACTTTTACTTTCATAAAAGCTTAATGTGCTGCAAAAGCAGCAATGGCTGTGAATGTTACACTTCAGGATTACTGACAGAATTCAAAATGAATTCTAAAAGACAATTTTTCTCACTAAGTGTTAATATAGCCATCTGCTCTAAAACAATGTAAATTTGTTTTAATAGAAGCACATCGTTTGTGATTTTTTTTTTTAATTTCATGGTCAAAGTAACTGCAGTATAAACAAGTGGGAGAATACTTCAGCTCTGGATAAGCAATCATAATCTATTCAAATAAAACTAGCAAAAAAATTGATGAGTAATATTTGAAAGGCCAGCTGAGATTTTTTCAGTTTTTGTTTTGTTTTGTTTAAAAAAAGCCAACATTGAAAACCCTTGTAATTATCAGAACTTAATTTGATTTGTATCTCTAGAACACCTTAGTAGTAACTATGAAATATAAAGATCTAGATATAGCTACTTACCAAAAATTTAGTCAGGTTTTACTGATCTTTGTTACAGAAAAGGGAAAAGAGATCAAAGCTCTTAAGTAAAATCAGAGAATTTTATCCGGTCACACCAAAATCATGAGCTGTGCTTAGCAAGACAATTGCAACATGTCTGTATGATATAATATAGTGAAGTGGAGGGATATACCAATTAGCTCTGAGTGAACAGGTGAAGGCACAAAAGCACTGTCACAGTTTGCTGAAACTTTAATCAGGCTAAAATAATCTTTTTCTCAATAGATCTAGGTTACCTATTAACAGCATGCTATTGCATATACACCAAACAGGTGGATTCAATATAACCCTGGAGAACTCAAAACATATTTTTAAGGGTTATTGCTCAACAATAAACTTATTTTAAGAATAGCAGTAGCACAAGTCAAGTTTAGGTAGTAAAGACTACAGGCATTTGGGCACGAGGCTGACACTGAAACCAGCTCAGCCTAACTTCAGCCAAACTGAGCCCAGGCCAGCCCTCAGACTACACTCTCAGGTCAAGAGCAGGTATTATTATACAGAAAAAATGACAAAATCATTTTTACTGTGCTACAATGTAGTAGCTACATTGCCTCACTCTGTAAGGAATTGTAGAGTAACAGAAGACACTAGTCCTAAATAAAGAAAAAAACATATAAAGAAGGTTGTAATAAAAATAATATACTTTTATGAAACTTTTATAAGTCATAGAACAGTAAATGCAAGAGAACGTGAAGTAGACCAAAAATCAGGAGGTATTTCCAATGGCAGCAATATGATGGAAATGATAAAATTTGAAAAGTTTTTGGAACATTCTGATACTCTTTAAGTAACCTTGCGATAGCACAGAAAATCAAGATAATTCAAGAAATCACAAAATAAAAGGATGAGACTGAAATTTGGTCTCATAGACCTGAAAAAATGTTGAATCTTAACATCTATTTAAATTGGCTATATGATGCCATCAATTGTAATATTGACCATGTCCTAATATAACTGAACCTTGTCAGCTTGGTGAGCTTTAGAGGACCTAAGACATTAAACCTGAGAAAACCAAACATGTTCAAATACTATACTCATGCAGCAATCGTATAAGACAGAACTTACTCCATTCTACTTCAGTAACAGCATTATTATTATTATATAGGAGAGCTTACCAACTAGTGAAAGACTTGATACGGCTTTCTCATCATATTTTCTAAATAAAATATACTCACTTGTTTAATTTCTGCTTTATTAAATGAATTGTTATCTAATAGGTTTAATAGCTCTCTTATGGCAGTATTAGAAATGGAAATAATATTGAGTAATTCTAGAATTATCACTGGGAAGCAGTACTTTATTGTTGCTCTCTGTTACATCAGTCACTATAGTAATAAAACAAATGCTGAACTGGATTTATTTTCTCTGTTGCTCAATATCTATCTGTTAAGGTAGTTCCCATATTATATTTACTATCTTTAATGGCTTATATATGTCCTTGGACTCTTTTTAACTTCTCCATGAATGCTATTGATTTCTGTAGGCTTTTTTATGGATGCAGAATTTTATTTTCTGTATTTTCCCTAATATTTACCAAAAGCCATGTTTTTTGTTTTTTTAATTCAGGTTTAAATCTTAGGTGATTAACAAGGCTACGCTTTGAAAACAGGAAAAAGATAAGGCAAAGTTTATCCTTGGCAATTTTCTTAACTTCTACCATTTTAAATGTAAGTATCTTATCTGTCTACCTGCCTGAGCCAGAATTGATCATATTTCAGGCCATCAGATATGCTTACTATCTTTTGGCACCACATTGCAACTGCTATGCATTGTTTGTATGTGTTCAGTCTTGTTTACAGGCTTGTCTTCTGTGCCCCCAGAAGTGTCTAAAATCTTAAAGGACAAAGTTTGAGGTCACACTTTATTGAACAAATCTCCATTAATTACCTCCAGTAGACCACTTGCATCAGCAGCCTTCCATAGTCTAATGAGCTAAGTTGTATTGCAAGGTCCCACACAAATGCAAAGGAGAAAAGTTCAGGCTAATTTGTCATCTTTGCTGATTAGAAGTGATTGTTTTTCCTAGGTCTCAAGTAAAGCCAATATCTTAATACAAAGACATCCTACTTTAACTAAGCTCTGGGATTAGTAAGAATAGTCTCTATCAGTTTCCGCCATACCATTTAAATTGAACTTAATGGAAGAACTGTGCACAACTCTTTTATATAACCATACCTGTTAGGCAGGGAGTAGAAGTGTGTAAACGAACACTAACGCTAGAACATAAATGATAGTACTTCAAGGGTCATATTATGCAAGTTATATTTAAAAACTCCTATATTTTTAATTTGGAGAGTCCTGTGTTCAAATGAAGTCAGTCTTGAGCTTTCGCATTGGGCTTGGGTGGCATGGAGTTTACTTTCCTTATCTCAGCCCTCACAGTGTTCACCATTGTGTTTGTGGATAGAATATTTTTGGTAACACAACAGCATTTTGGATACTGCTGAGCATTGCACACACAGCATCCAGGCTGTCTCTCCAACCTCCATCTTCCTTCAAAGGCCAGTAGGCTTGGTGTTGGAAAGAAGCTGGGAGGTAAGATAGCCAGAACAATTGACTCAAACTGAAGAAAGCAGTATATGACATCTTGCTCAATAATAAAATCTAAGAGAAAGGGAGAGGGAAACATTCATTGGGTATTTGTTTTCTGAAACAACCACTATGCACACTGAAGCTGCATCCGAGGAAGTGGCTGGGCTTCGCTTGTTGATGGGAAGTAGAAAATACACATATTTGGTTTTCTCTGTTTCCACACATGCTCTCTGCTTTTCTTTATTATCTTGTTTTTATCTCAGTTCAGTAGTTTTTTCATCTTATTTTCTCCCCCATCCCTGTAAGGAAAGGGAGTGACAGAACATCTTGGTGGGCACCTAGCAGCCAGCCATGGTAAATGCACCGCAGAATTTCATAAGCACAGCCCTCCCTGTTGACCAGCTATTAAACTGATTACATGGATTTTACTGTATTGGCGATACCATCTGTCCAGTAAGGTTTAAACCAAAATGCACGAGCAAAAGTGATCTTTAGAGATCCAAAGGACATTTCACTGAGAGCAAAATTCTTTATTTTGGAAAAACTCCATCCCGGGCAATTATGTCTGAACTGCTTAAGTTCCACCTATAATTTTAGCTGCATGTAAAATTCTACTTTATTTCTTACCCATATAGTTACTCTTTTACTTGACAAACACTTTATTTTATCCAGTGGCAACTGAAATGATAAAGGAACTCTCTGTAATGTAATGCTATATCTTAGTTAATATTAAAATCTTGAATAAGCTCAAATGAGTAGACTGCGTAGAAGCACAAAATATTCTCAAAGGTCCTGAAGAACATTGACCAAAATCTGGTTTTATGTGAATAGCACAATTATTTTCAATCCTTCAATCTCTATGCTAAGATGTTGTTCAGGAGTCAGCCAATATAGAGGAGCCCTCAGGGTCAGAGTGGCCCTTGCTCCATACAGAAAGCTTGTGAAGGCAGCCTTGCTAAGTGGAAATCCAGAGGTGCACAGCATTCTCTGGGCTTAACCACACAGTATAACCACCCTGAAAGACATCTATGTACACACCAGGTGAGTGGAACAAACAGTAAACTGGTGCTGAGTGCCTCAGAGCAGGATAGGTATTAGGATAACACATTTATTTCATGTCCTTTGCAGTCAGATTTATACAACCTTTGCCTGCAAGCACAGATAGGTGAATACTTCTTAGTCCTATATTTGCCTGTATTCTAACTCTGGCCACGGGAAAACAGATATGGCCTTACTTATTAACAAAGGGAAGAGCATGCCATCCCACTGCTATGTCTTCCCCAAGAAGTTTCATTGCAGAAGCTGGATGGGTGCTTGCTTTGCAAAGTAGAGCTTATTGCCTTCTCATGGTATTTCTAAAACAGAAAAAAGTCTATGATACTTTGAATCCCAGCCCACTACTGCAGTAACAGAACCATCTCATTTCTTACTCCAGAGTGAAAAACTGGAAAAATTAAGCATCATCATCTATATATCAACATAAATTCCAATTATATTAAGAAGAATTCATGATTATATGTTTGCATTCAGTTTTCCAACATTTGGTGTATTTGGATTTTATTTATCTTTAGCTCAATTACAGCAAAACCAAAAGACACAATGAAGGTGGCTGAAGATGGGAATATGTTTACCAGATGAGTTTATGAAGTCTTCATCCTTAAATAAATTAAAGACCTGACTGGACAAGGGTAAGGTTTGAGCTTGGGTACAAGCTCCAGTTCCTTAATCAATCTTGGTCCTTTTCTGGACTTGGAGGGACACTAAAGGAATGAGCCCAGCACTAGAAAATAAAAAAGGGTATATACCAGGAAGGTTTGTGTAGCAATTTATAATTGTCAATAGGAGAAAAATTGCCAGCAAAACTTTGACCATAGATAAGGGGACATGAAACTTTGGACTGCTGAAGGAGCTAGCTAGTAAGGTCTTCTAGGAATGTGCTTTTGTAAGTATTTTTGTTTGTGGATGCTGGCCATTTTTTAAGAACCATGTATTAAGAGTGCAGGAGCAGCCAGTTGGACTCCATGATACTTGGGTCTCCCTTCCAATTTGAGCTATCTTATGATTCTATAATTAATGAGACTGTTTTGTAGTAGGTAACTTGGACTGTTAGACTGTTAAAACATTAATCAACAATAATTTCTTAGTTCCAAATAGAAGATGTGTTGCTTTTTCCCATAACAAAATCTGGGGTACAGGAGCATAGACATCTGTAATAACTACAGTTTATCCCTGCCGATCCTTTCTCCTAGACAAATCTCTCTCAAGTCATGTTATTCCAGAAGCAATTTTCAGTCATTACTCTTTCAATTTACTAAAATCACTCACCTCAACACTGTGTAATCTTCCACTTGTTTTTTTTCTTCCACATTTTCCTGAGATCTGTCTTCTTTCCTTGTGTTTAACAGTTACTCTTTCATGCATCAGTGCCTGTAGCTTCTTTTCTGTTTCGGCAACGAATTCTAGTTTCCCCTCTGTATTGAACAGACTATGCATTAGAATTTAAGTGTAGCATTATCTTATATAGGTATAGATGACTTTAATCATATCAGGCTTCCTAGCTCTTAGTCAGTTACAGTCTTTCACATACTGCTTTCACTTATCTTTTTTTTTACAGCTAAAACTGTATTTGCCTGGTTTGTATCCCACTAATGTACCAGATGGTGAAAAAAAATCCCAATTTTGTGCACTGCCTTCCTAATATAAATTTTCTTTTATTATGTTCATTTAAGTCCATGGAGGCTATTTCCTTAATTGCTTAAATGGAATCAGTTCCTCATATTTAAACTCCAGAACAGCATTCTGTTACAATCATTCTGATAGTATCATTCTCCTGAGCAAATATTTTCTAAATCTTACTATGACATTAAGTGTCATTGGAGCATCTATTTTTCTGGTCTTTCTATGATTCTCTATTATCATTTTTTATCCAATATTATTTTTTTTTTCTGTTGAGAAGTATTCTCATTGCAAGTACTTAATATCTGGATGATTTGTGCCACTAATAAGAATGCGTCTCAAAAGAAGAAAAATATTAGCTGAATAAAAATAAAGTTTAAGCTAGAAAAAAATATTGGAGCCTATTGAACAAAAATATAATTAAAATAATATAATTATTGTGACATGCAGGCATCTAGTGCCATTGATAGCAGTCACAGAGTGGTAAGCATAGAAGAACAGATTATAAAACATCATAAATTTAATGGCTTCAAACAAATGAGATGTACCAAAATTAATCTTTAAATACTTTAAAAATTGCTTGTAGTAGAGATGTAAACAGTTATTTTTGAAGAAATTATGAGAAATGGGTGAGATTCTAGAAAGTCGTACTTGTTGCTAAAATGGAAGGAGACTGACTATTTTTTTCTTTTATCCTCAGAAATATATGGAAAAAATGTGCCCATAGCCAGGAAATAAATTCAGTACCAGCTAGTATGAACTCATCAGAAACAAATCATGTCAATACAATTTAATTTTGTTTTGTGGCAGACTGGCAAGGTTGGGAGATGAGAGAGAATTAGGAAATATTGCCTGCTGCGATCCTGGAAAAGTTTTTGACACAGCCAGACTTGATACCTGTTAGAAAACTAAGAGAAAATGGTAGGATGCATATTTATAAACAGGTGTACGACTAGGGTGAAAAACATACCATACTATTATCAAAGGGTTCCTTGCCTCCTGAGGATGAGTAAGGTGACATTTTCTGCTTGTCTATCTTGGACAATAGTTACTAATTATTTTCATTATAACCTAGGAAATGAAATAAGTAGCCCTCTTATTTTGTAGATGACTTTTACCTCTCTTGTGAGAGTGAAAACCACAAAGGGTGGCGAAAGGATTCAAAACCATCTTCATAGTTTGGGAAGAGTTGAACAAAAAATATTCAAATCAATAAATACGTTTAGGTACTGTAATTAGGTGTTTAAACGTTATCAAGAATTTGACAGATAATCCCTGTGTATTTCCCAGGAGCCTACTAGATTATGATGGATTGTCAGCCAGTCTGCTGGAATGGGAACAGACTAATATACTTGACTGTCACTCGGAGGTATTACTTATGACACCACTATCAGCCAGATCGTTAAAAGAAGAGGAAAGATAGTATTCATTCTGGCTTTGCAAACCTATAAAGACACCTATACCATTTTTGAAAGTATGACTCAGCCATGTAAATCACATGATAGAATGAGAGGCAGAGAAATGTTTTAATCAAATCATGAGATCATATCTGAAAGTTCTGAATATTTCAACATTGTTTGGATACAATCAGATTTCTAAAGATTTCCTGTTGTTGATTATCCATGAACCTATGGAGACTAGAAGCTAGCAATGAAATTAAGGTGACTAGCCAACCTACCAATAGCTAGGTTCTATGAAATGAAAATGAGCTCAGCATTTCATTTTCTCATTTATAAATGAAACAGCACAATATTTACAATGTTGCATAAAATCTGGACATGTGTAGACAGCTAAAGTTGGAAGGTTTAATCCTGCACTCAGTCTGACCTCTAATCTCTAATTAAATTTAATTCAGAGACTTAGGAATATACTGAAAAACACTACCTGTCAGAGAGGAGCAAAACATTCTGTCAAGACATTTGTGGAAAAACAAACGCTCAGGTGAAAAAACCTTAAATATACACTGACACTTAAAAGTTTACCTAGTGTCATGACATCATTCTATAAGACTAGTACAAAACCAGACAAGAATAGCTAACCTGGAAGAAAGAAAGGAAAGGGAGAGAATTTAATTTGATCTTCACTGTCGTGCTGCAAAGGACTGGAGTAGAACTGTATTTTGGCTAAAATAGGTCATCTTAGCAAAAAGATTTGGATAATGTGTATCAGGTTATTAACGGTGATTCATACATTAAAAATTCAAGGATATGATTTCTAGGACTGATCTGTCCTCAGGAAAGGAATTTGCTACAAGCAACACTTCAACTGTGCCTTCCTCCATTTATAGTCTCAAAAAACCCTGTATTACCTACATGTCTGTCAAAGTTCTAGCATTTATTCCCAAGATAAGAAAAATACCTTGCAAATACATCAGCACATCTGCATATTTTTAAAGATATATGCTCTTTCTTTGTGTACACTCCCAACAGTGAAAGTAGTTGAACTTGCCCTAATCCTGAAGCGATTTCTTCACAGTAGTAAATTTTGATAAGAGCATTGGCTCACTCTTATGCTAACATCTCAACATCTTGATTACTAGTTTAAGGACAGTTCATGTCCAGCCAATTTGGAAGGAGGATATGATTACCAAGACTTGTCTAAAAAGAAAACCCAACTATAACCCTCAGTGTAGTAAAGGAACCTGATAACTCACTACATATTGCTTTTTAATTTGAAGCTTTTTATACCAATGATGCATCTTCACTAATCTCATAGTTTGGAGATTTTAACCACTTGGCCTAGCCATTCTTTTCTTTCAGAGACAAGGCAAATGGCTGAATCAAATCAAAATCTTTCTGCAAGAAGCTGTACTGACCTGTCAGCTGTACTGACACTTCCAGCCCAGTAATTTACTTTAGGCTCACACCAATGACTGTATTCAACGCAGAGTTTAGCCAGGTAATATTTGTTTCCAGAGGTCTCTGGACATGTGCAAAATCACATTAAGCTGGAAGTTTAGAGGTCTAATTTCTAGCAAAGTTTACTTCATTTTGAATGTCAAAACCAATTTTTGGCTGTTTATTTAACACTGATTATTGTGCTGTACTTGCTTGATACAATCTAAAAGTTGCATCTAAGCATTGCATAAGCAAAGATTCATCGGTCGCTGTTTTTGCAAGAGCAAAAAAATTTCAGTGAATATTTAAAATTATTTATATGATGTTGGTGGATTTACTCTATAGTTGAACTTTTAAATGAGGATTTCTAGAATTGTGGTCACCCAGATTACAGAAGCTATCTGGATGTCATGGAAATAGATAAAACTTAACACATCTTTGCTAGACTAGTGAGCATTCTGTAACCCTATGCACTTTTTGGCTGACTATCTACAGTCCAGTGGATAATGACAAAACAGTTCTCTCTCAAAGGTAACTTTTATAATTAAGCACTCTTCATGAAATAATGAATTTGTTAAAATAAACTTGTGTAGAAATGGGAGGTTTCTACAGAGCTTTACAGTAGATTTTGTTTTCTTTAATTTAAAAATAAACTGATGGAATAAATTTATATTATTGAAGATAATATCAAAGATTCATTTCCTGGGTTCAATACCAGTCTAAACTAGCAAGCACTTAACACTGTCAGCCCCTTGTGCTTTTAACTGAATAAAGGTCAGATAATCAGACATCTGAAAGGACAGCTCATTTATCATCCTTTGATAAATGTGTCAGTCTCTAATCTTTAGCAGTGGATGATAATACCACACAATGAAAAGTTAATGGATTCAAAGCACTGAATTTACCACAACATGGATGTAATGATGCTGTAGAGCAGAAAGTTCAAATTTATTCTATATTTTATAGGCAATTATATTTGCGGCTGAAAGCATTAATTACCACAATCTAAACATTGTTCTGATAAATTGTGTTCCACAGAAGACGAGAATGATCTTGATAAGAAATTGTAATTATAGAACTGACTGAAGTATTATTTCAACAATCAATTGTAGGATTTCTATCCCATCAGGCTAACTGCTGAATTGCTGAAGCCTCACCAGTTCAAAAATTTCTGTGAAACATTTCTTGTACAAATTTATATATACCATTTTAATAGCACATATTCTGATTAATATATCTTTTATTATTAGTCTAAAATCAAAATTAGTATATTCATCCTAGACCTAAAACCTAGTTTGAGATTATAGCTGTCTGCCTTAGGTTGTATCTTGTCAGCCCGTACAGGTGTTCCTGATATTCTAAGGCATCTCAGGTGACCCAATACATACACTTAGAATGTTGTTTATTTATTTTCTCAAAACTTTGTGAATATTTTTCTAATTCTAATTTTCTAAGTATTGTAGAACATAAGAAAGGATAGTGCTGAAGAAGACAGGATGTAAAGACAAATGACACACAGGATTTACTAGATTTTTATATTCCTTGAAGTGATGCTGGAAGAAAAATATTTAACATATAAGTTTATATTACTTGATGAACACAGAAGGCACATCTCTACCTCTCTTTTCCTTCAACTTCTCTCTCTTTTTCCAGAAGTTTGTGGCAGAATAATCCCATGAAATGATATAGTGGATTATTTTTTCTGGAACTCAGATTATGGCAATGATGGTTAAAACTTTTGAAGTTTATTGGTCTGCTTTTCAGGCTGGAGGGCCTTAGAAACCTGAGACAGAGCAGATGCACAAGACCTTCAAGCAAGTATTCCCTTGGATTCTGTTGACATTTACAAGTTTTTGGAAGGTTCCATACAAGATAAGGATGATGATAGAGAAAATATCCACTTCACAGTCACATTTTTCCACAGAAGGGAACAATCTAGACCTAAATGGTTTCTATTCTGGATTACAGTATGAACAAAAAAAATACAATTTTGTTACTTCACTTTAAAAAGGCTAAAGAAAATGCATGCCTTATTGTGTTGAATTAGGGTTATTTCATTAATTCTAAAGAAGTTTCAAGTACATATATCTATTTCATAAGGCAGTTTCTTCAGCACAAAAGAGAGAAGAGTGTGGCTAGAGTTCATATCTAAAGTTCTAAATATCTTAATAACCACTTTTATCTAATTTTCAAGTATATTTTGCATTCTAATAGTTCATAAATATATTGTAGAAATCAAGAACGTCACCTTCTGGCAGTATAATTTTTCAGGCATTATTTTCATAAGATAAAGTTTTTTGCATTCTGTGTATCAGTTTTGCAAACTCAGTGTTATGATGTTTGAGTCAAATAGTTGAACTGGAACTTTCAAAAAAAAACACATTAAAAAAAAAAAAAAAAGAAGAAAATATTATAATTATTCAACATTATTTTTTCCACCAGGCAGCTTAACTCAAACCTTTGATGTGTACAGAAAAGAAGGCTTGATACTATTTATGGTAAATTCAGTAATATGAGTGATTAAAAATATTTTCTTACAGTGGCATGCTTCATTATTCAAGCATCGACCTTTCAAACACTGCCATAGTAGCTATCAGTCAAAATAATAAAGTTCCATAATTTTGGAATAAAAATTTTTATGAAAATTTTTATGAAAATTTTAATGAAATTTTTAATGAAAATTTTTATGAACATTTTTACGAAAATTTTTACCAAATATTTGGAGCTACTAAGACCAAGTGGACAGCATTGGAGTAATTAAATAATACAATAAAAGCTAGCAAACAATTTAATATACTCCTCTTTGTTAAGCTTTTGAAGAGCAAAACAAAATGCTTACACAATGGATTTTTCTTCTTTCATGAGTATTGTTCAGTTGGATTTAATTTTTTTCTCTCTATCTCAAATATTTAATTAAGTAATTAGGCAATTTTCTTATGAATTGTTATTGGATAATAAGTTAATAATATATCATTCAACTGGGAATAGTTTTGTGTTATGATGACTGAATAGGAATTCTGAGTGTTATCCTTATGATGAAATCTGCTTACAAGATAAACATCTGTGAAATGCACAATTGTTATTTTCATTAATTGATGGTAAAAATAGGCTTTCAAGGGTATCAAAAGACATTGAATTTGTGACATACAAATCTACCTGAAGCACTTAAAAAACTTGATGATAAATATATTAAAGAATATAAACACATGAAAACATACAGAAAAACACAAAAATTAGATTAATGGAAATGTATGTGATTGCTTCAGTGGTTTTTTAACACTCAAAGTAGAAACAGGAAGAACAGCTTCACTGCTGTGAAACAGTCAATTCAGTATCAACATCAGACAGAGAATGAAAGCTTTGATATTGAAAATCTGGCTAAAAATTATTAGGTAGGGTATGTTTTAAGGGGAAAAATTTCCAAAGCAAAACATAAAAATTCTAACCCTATTAACTTTAAACAAAGAGTTAGAAGTTTTAGAAAACATATTTCTAGGTTCAGCTGCAGTGTTGGGCACTTCAAAGTTTTATTTCTATTCCACTACACATTTGTCATACTCCATACAGGATGTCTATTAAATTTTAGAAAGACGACATTTTCTCATGAAAAGTATAGAGATGTGTTTAAGTAACTACTGCATGATTCTGACTATGTGCATCACACGAAATCCAAGCAAAGGATCAAATTCTGTTTCTATTACTATAGTCTCAAAACTTTGACATATATGAGTATTGCTGCCTCACAAGCAATTACTTTAATCTTGCTTTAAGATACAGTTCTGTAACATATCCAGGAGGGATTTACAGATGATTGATCAGATCTGAAATGTCCTTCAAAAAGTCTGTCATTATGCATCCACTCATGTATTATATTCTACCAAGCCAAAGTACATTAAAATCTCAGAATTCACTGAATGTATCTATCACTAGAACTACCAATGATCATCAAAAATGCAGGATGAAAAAGAAAAAGAAAAAAGAGACAGAAAAACAGGGTGGTTTAAAATTATATAGTCTTATAAGGAAGGTGCCAAGTGCAAACTTCTGCTTTGTTTTCACAGATTTATATCACCATAGGGCTTCAATCTGATGCAGAGCCTAAGGATCTTTATAATCATGATGTTTTGCATTCACTGAAGAAAACAGATGTTTTCAAACTACTTTTAGGCAGATAGGTCTGGGATTAGATAATAATAGGAACAGTGGGATAATGTGAAAATGAACAAAGCTGCTAAGAGATGGTTGTGAGAGAGTTGGAAAACATACCATATTTTATGGTTAGTTTTTTCTTTTTTCTAGCAATGAACACAGTATAAAGAGTACATTGGCTTGTTTCAGATGGATTTTCCCACACATTATTACTGTCATTATTGTTATTGTTAATATTAATATTACTACTCCTGTTATTGTTCTGCAGATAATGTACTGTAAGATGAAAAACCCGAGAAGTTTGGAGACATGCAAAATAAAATCTCTGACCATAATGTCTTTGAAAATAATGTATATTACCTGTGAAGCTATGAAGGGAATAAATTGTAAAGTCATAATGAAAGGATCTATCTAGCCTTCTAGCTTAAAGTCAAATTTCTCTCTCCATATCTTCCTTGAAAATTGTTTAAAGGAAAAGTAAATAAATTTATCTTCAGCTCTAGATGTTGAATTTCCTGTGTCTCTGTGACAATGCTTAGTGTTGACAGCAATGGGAAAATCAGGGGTTTTTTAATATTTTTTTAACATTTTGGCTTTGTCTTAGAATTCGTACCACAATGTTAAAAGGATATATTTCTGCTCTCCAGTTTTGCTGTCTTCAGCTATTCTATTTTTGGATAATTTTCATTTCTGTTTTCAGGGGTTTCTTTAATCTCTGCTCCTCTTAGTCTATCTTGGACGATTTTCTGTCCTCTTAAAATCTGTAGAATGGAAATGGCAGTTTAAAGTTTTCCAAGAGCTTTTCAATCTCTTTTTCAGCCATTATCTAGTTGGCTCTGAACCTTAGAATCACGGAATGGCTGAGATTGAGAGGGAACTTTGCATTTCATCTTATTCAATCCCCATGGTCACGTAGAGCCAGCCAACTCCCCAGGTACTCATTGGTGCATCTCATCAGGACACATGGATTTATATGTGGCCAGCTAAATACTACCTCATCTCATCCTCTTCCACCAGGAATAAGTCTTCTTTGTTCCAGAATTTCCCCTCATTTCCAGGTCCCTGGATTTAAAAAAAAAAAAAAGTTTTGACATAGTGGCATTGAGTACATCCTTGGAGAGTTATCCAGTAACACCAAGTTGAGAGTTCCAGCTGATTCTCTTGGGGGAAAGAGATGCCATCTAGAATGACCTTGACAGGCTTGAGGAGCAGGCTGTGCAAATGCCATGAAGTTAAAAAAGGCTGAGTTCAAGGTCCTGTGTCTGGGTTGGGCCATTCCCAATATCGGTACAGAATGGGGAAAGAATGGATTGAGAGCAGTCCTGTGAAGAAGAACTTTGGTATGCTGTTGAATGAAAAATTGGACATGAGCTGGCAGTAGGCATTTGCAGCCCTGAAAGCCAATCATATCCTGGGCTGCATTAGAAGCAGCATGGCCCGCACGTCGAGGAAGGTGATTCTGGTCCCCTACTCTGCTCTCATGAGACCCCCATCTACAGTACTACATGAACTTCTGTGATCCCCAACATAGGGATGTGGACCTGTTGGAGGGAGTCCAGAGGAGGGCCATGTAGATGGTCAGAGGAATGGAGCACCTCTTAGAAGACAGACTGAGAGAGTTGGGGTTGCTCAGCCCAGAGAAGAGAAGGCTCTAGGGAAACCTTAGCACCTTCTAGTACCTAAATGGGGCTTACAAGAAAGCTGGAGAGGGACTTCTGAAAAGACAATGTAATGACAGGACAAGGGGGAATGGCTTTAATTTGCAAGAGGGTAGTTTTAGATTAGATATAAGAAGAAATTTTTTGCTATGATGGTGGTGGGGCACTGGAACAGGTTGCCCAGGGAAGTTGTGGATTTCCAATCCCTGGAAGTGTTCAAAGTCAGGTTGGATGGGGCTTTGAGCAAGGTCTATTGGAAGGTGTCCCTGCCCATGGCAGGGGGGTTGGAATGAGATGATCTTTCAGGTCACTTTCAACCCAAACCATTCTATGATTCTATCATTATTCTTTGATATACAGGAGCCCTAAAGACTTCTATATCTCTTGAAAATATTCCTTTATGAAAGGGCTTTGTAAGACAAAGTACGTTGAAAAATTCTGATTTCTCATAGGTGAAGGAAGCATAGAACTGTGATCTCTTCCTTCTTGGGAATATCTCAGGAGTAGGCTGATGTATGGTGTTAAGGTAACACATTCTATTACAGTGTCTTTTCTTGAGAGAAAAGTTATGGCAGGTATGCCGCTATTGAGTGTGGATTTGATGTAATTTAAGCATGGATTGGTTTGGGTTTGCATAGAAATGCAAAAGCAGACAGATGTGTTGGAATTTCCATAGAACAGCTAGAGGAATGCAGGCAGCTGCCTTTGGCAGGTCTTAAAACCATATACGGTGTGACCCAGAAGCTTTACTGGTGAAGCCCAGTCACAACCAGACTTTCAATTGACTAAATAGTAGATTTTCATCCCTTGTATTCCTGGGCTTTGATGTTCACACGTCCTTTATGTTGAATTTTTTTATTCATCAGTACATTTGTGACCCTAAATCTAAGGATTATTTTTTACCACATTTCTATTCTGGGCTGCTAAGGAAGAAGTTTTTAGTTTAGTTTTTTCAATGGCTTCTGCTCCTGTATTTCCATTAGCAAAGATGAAAGAAGAAAATACATAGAAAAAGTGATGAGTAAACTTTTTCACTATAATTTTAAGTCATATTTGATATACCTATTAAAAATATAACTTCGCTTGAGGAGTATTTTGTTTATTTCTGGCTTTGTCAGCTAGTTTTATCATTGCCATAATTTATATGTAATTTAAGCAGGATGTCAGTTGCAGCAAAATTATTTACCTCAAACATTTTATCTGTCCATTTTTGCTGTGCTCAAATATTCTACATTTCAGAAAGCTATTGGTATGCATGTTGTTGCTCATACAAAGCTCTTCTTATCCTCCAAAGATATGTCTTACACATTACTTTGCTGATAAACAGGATAATTGCCATTGTCAGTCTCAAGCAAATACATTTTTCTGGTAAGTAGTGGGCTATTTAACCATTTAACAGAACTGGAAAATATTTTGTTGAGTATAGAATTCCTTTACAATGTAGTTGTACTTCTAATGTTTAAAAAATAGAATATATATATTTACCCTGTGATGAATTTTAATGTGAGATTCAAATTGAGATCCTAATGCAAGCTGAATTAAATCAGAAACTACAGATATCCCTCATAGTCCATGACTAGGTCTATATAGATATACTTACCTGTTCCTTAGGTTAATAGTACAGACATTCTAGTAATTAATTAATTTAACCCACTAATCCATTAGTCTTACCCAATAACTTTTGAACTACCATTTTCAGCATGAAATACGCTTAAAAAGTGGAAGACTGAAGCAACTCTAAGATACTTACTGGTTCCAGCCCACTCAGAATATGCTATTTACAACTGTGGTTGGAAAATGTTATTTGTTACCTGTAGGAGAATATATAGCAAAGCCACTCAGGAACTGATCTGCTAGACTGTGGAAATTTTGCCACTATTTGCAGAGTACATAGAGGTTTAGGGAACAGAGGTCTTAGTCACTGAGAGGCAGTTTGATCAGGAAGACAAGTGTTTTGCCTCCATTCTTTTAGGCAAAACAGGCACAGAGGTATTTATAACACAGTTATAGTAGGAATCTGCAGTGGAAATTTGCCTTCAGTTAAAACTAAATTACCATTTTTCCCATTATATCTTCTATCATATTCCTATTAACTTTTATATACTATTTGGATTTTTTTTTCTAATCTGAAGTTTATAAACTTTTACAGACATACCAATAAACAACTTTGGCATAACAAACAACTGTCTGATCAATAATGAAGATAATGCCAAAGAGTATATAACATTCACAACAGAGTGAGAAGTGGCAAACTGACGAAAACATTTTGAGTTCCCTTAGCTGTAGCCCAAAAGAGTTTCAAAGCATATGAGGCTGCTGTGGACAAAATCTGTCATGTAAGCAGTCACCTGTGAATAGTTTCTACAAAATTTGGTGAAGGGCATTTATAATTCCTCAATTAAATTGTCAAATCTAATTAGACTTCCCCTCAACACACTGTGTCTTACCGCAGTGGTACAATGAGGCAAAGACTTTCCCTTGAATTACTAAAAAGCAGAGGGCTTAACTGTGAAAGCTCCATTAGAAGCAAGGGAACCTTTCTGTAGGATTTTTCAAATGCAAGGGAGTTAATTCTTCAGTTGTTTATAGCCTCAAAAGTATCTATGGATTTGATACTTTAACTGGATGAAGGACACACTCATTCTCATAAGACCCCAGACCAAATTGTTTTATGATTAGGAGAGATGTGCCCAAGATTTGCAGGCTGTTTTGATTGTGACTGGCATCATATATTGGCTGTTTGGCAGACTAGAGCTTTCACGATTCATTTTTTGATGCTTGCTTTTAATCTGATATGACACAGCTTAACAAAGCTAAACGCTAAATGATGAACAGGATGTTCTTTCAAAATAAAGGTTTCAAGCATTACCATTTTTCTTTTTTGAATAAAGTCTTGCAAGTCTGGCCTGCAAGTATGATTTACAGAAAACACAGTGGAAAGCAAAATGTTAAATATTATTAATAATAAACTAAACATTTTCATAGAAACACAAATATTTAAAAAGAATTGGAATATTTCATCAAACACACCACTGTTAGCTATAAGAAATAAACTGCAAGATATTAAGTCAGTAAATATTTTCTTACTACTAATTTCCTGAAAAATTATAGGTGTCATATCCAGACACATGCATAATGCAGTCCAACAATTTGAAGATATGAATCTCCATAATAATAACACTCTATAGGCTGGTCACATTGAATCTGGACATAAATGGCATTATTCACTCTCCTTAACTCTAGTTAAAATTCAAAGTACAAAGAGTTACATAATGCTTTTGTTATAATGGACAAGCCAGAGTAGTTATAACTGGTCTATTTTTCTCCCTTTTCCCATTTTCCAATAATTCCAAATATAATAATTGATTTTGTTCCTTTTTTGTTCTTTTTTTTTCTATTGTCATTGTTAGAGATAGTGTTTTAGCTCTAGGATTTTATTTCCAAGATTGACTCTCATTTTATATTCATAAAATATTGCTAATTATCAGAATCCACTACTGCCTTTTCAGGTTCTTTTAGATATTTCAGAGAGATTTTAATGTTTAAGATCAAATTTACTTATTTCTGAATATATAATGTTACATGGGACTTTAACTTTGTAGAAAAATACAGCAATATAATGAAATCACAACACAAGCACAATTTAACAATTACAATGTACAGTTGGATCACTACACAGACATGATTCCTACTACTGGTCTCTGTAAGCTCACCATGACGATGTCAGGTGTCCTCAGTCTCCAGGAAGAAATATATGAGTTAAAGCCAGCTCAAGCCCGTTGTTCTCTTCAGACATAATTTTGTCACTTTTTCAACTTTTACGAGAGCTGCATATTCACACTCCCACGCAGGTCTAGCTGGCTGGGGAAGATAATACTTTCTATTAGCTATTTTAGGGAAGGCCATTTACGTAACTGCTTGACCCAGTCAACTGATACAGTCATTTACCTAAAGTAAAGGCTTCTCTCTGGTCCCCTTTATGTTGGGCTTCCTTTGCAATAGCTGTGCTCACTACATGCTTTTTTGAAGTTCATAAGCACAGTATCCTATAGTGTTGGTTTTACGTGTCCAAGTTTTGGTTGCGAGGCTGTGAGGAGAAACCAGGGCTGCCTCATGAGAGACATTTCCAGATGGCTCCAATACACCCACCAAGTGACACAGCTGAGCCCATCAAACAAACTAGTAGTGTCCCTGTGATATTTAAGAAAGGGTGAAAAGTGCTGTATAGCAGATAAACTGTATGACCAGTCTTCGCAAACGAAGATTTGGAAAAGGTCTTTTACCTTTCAAGCCTGCGCAATGGATTTTTTAGGTGAGACACAGCATGCGCTGAACTGAGCCCACCCTTTAATCCTAAGGTTCATTTGCCGGGGCCAAGTGAGCTTGGACAATGGCAGTGAGGTCCTCAGGACGTAGGTTTGTTTAGAGTGACCTTCTCTTAGATGGATGCCCTTACAGGGCTTGACGAGCTCCATCTGCCCAGGGGAATTCCCTGACCGGGGATCGAACCCGGGCCTTGGCTGTGAGAGTGCCACATCCTAACCACTAGACCACCAGGGGCCCCCCTGCAGATAAACTAGCGAGGAGTGAAAAAAAAATAATTAAAAAAAAAAAATTAAAAAAAAAATGGAGGTCCACAGGAGAGTAGAGATCCACCCTGCAGCCTGTAGAGGACCCCAATTCACAGCAGGTGGAGAGAAGTGACAGATTGTGGAGACCCAATGCAGAAGAAGATTTCTGACAGGAGCTGCAGCCCGTGGGGGATCTACGCTGTAGCAGTATGTTTCTGGTGGACTGTACTCCCTGGAGAGGAAACAACACTGGAGTAGTTATTGAAGAACTGCTGCCCATGGGAAGGAAGAGTTCATGAAAGACTGTAACTCTCATGAGGGACCCCACAACGGAGCAGGGGGGGATATGCAGGGATGGTGGAGTGGCAGAGGCAAAGTGTTACAAACTGACTGCAATCCCCATTCCCCATCTCCCTATGCCACTCAGAGGGATGAGATAGAAGAATCTGGAACAAAGGAGTGAAATTGAACCTGGAAAGAGAGAGGGAGGGAGGGAAGATATTTTTAGGTGGATGTTTTTAGTTTTGATTTTGGATTTTTTTTTCACCATCTTGCTCTATTTTTGATGGAAAAAAAAATAAACTCTCTTTCTTCAACTTCAGTCTTTGCTCATGATGATTATTGCTGAGTGATCTCCCTGTCTGTATCTCAACCCATGAGCATTTCCTTCATATTTTCTCCTCCTGTCATGTTGAGGAGAGGGGGGTGATAGAGTGACTTGGTGGGCATCTGGTAGTCAACGTAGCTTAACCCGTCCCCTTCTTCTCTGAACCTTCTTCCATCACAGGTATTTATTGATTTGTCACAAAAATAAAATGGACATCAATAGCCATTCTATGATGTTCCACATAATTATCATCTGTAACTGTAAGATTGTTTGGCAGTGACTGCTGCTTCTCTGCTAATAGTAAAGTTTCTTTAGAAAGTGCACGTAAAGAGATATACAGTAGGTAGCAAAGTATAAATCTAGAAATAGTTGTTTCTGTCATGGATGAGACAGAACCAAATGTCAAACAGGGAAGTGACAAGAACATTTTCTATGTGATAGCACGGGAAAACATTTCTTCACTTTAATAATTTTTTGGCAACTGTTCAGACAGCCCAAAGTCACTAAAAATATTAACAATATGTCAGGAAGTTAATGGAAACTCTCCACTCATTAATGTGCACATCATTTGAAAGCTGTGGTGTGCTAACTCAAATAGCAAGATAACATATGTGGCAAAATGCAGAAAATGATCAAAGTATCTAAATTCTCAGCGAAATAATTCCGCACTACTCCTTCCCATGCACCAAAGTTAAGATACTTTCAAGTAAAATTTCCACTTCTGGTGAAGTATGTTCTAGAATTGCAAGTACATCTATTCTGCTGTTAGCTGTTTTCAACTCCTGCTTCTGTTTACATTTGCAACTCAGATTCTTGGCTGGGACTTGATAAATTTTCAATGTACTTCCTTCACATTAAACCAGCTGGGGTTCTGCTTAGCAATAAATCTTAGAAATTATTAATTTTCAGGGGTTACTTCTCTGTGTCATGATTATATTTTATAGATGTTATCTACTATGGGATTCTGAGCTAATTGCTTGGAAACAATATTAAAGTTTACATTCTTGATAGCTTTCAAAAGATGAAATACTGATTTCCATTAGCGAGTATGCACACAGCAACAGACACATGAAAGTATCAGCCAATAGCTCAGATAATAACCATAAAAATAATCAGCCCCCACAAGACATATAAATAATTTTAAAGTACAATAACTTTTAAGACATTTTTGCATAAAAAATATTAAAAATTATAAAACAGGTAGCAAAGTCAGTTCATTCAAATGTATGCTACTCCAGTTAAATTTTTTTAACACTTTGTCAGAGTATAAGAATATTCCTAATTGGGTCAAGTGTAAATGGGTCTGTGCTAATTTTTGATGCACAAATGTGTACGAATGGAGGGGGTTTTTTGCATAGGAGAAATATTTGTGCACCTGTCTTAACATATTTCCTTGATTTATGTAATCATGCAAATACATATATGTAGACATAAATAGACCCTGATGATCCCTACAGTCCCCTATTTAAGTTTTAGAAGTTGATAATTTAGACTCTGATAATAAAGTAATGGGAAAATATTTATCCTTGCATCAATGTACACAGCCTGGTTTGGGTGATATATTTATGTTCATCAAGGGTCATTGTGTTTTGCTTTGTTCTCAAAGTGTTTTTTTCCTAAAATTAATAAGAAAAATATTTATTTCCAAACTTCCTTCATGGAAAGGTGAAGTGTTAGTAGCTGTCCTTAGCATTAGCCAACATCAGTTCAATTATATCTGCAAAAGACTTTTGGAAACTGCGTGAGGAGTAACAAGAAGCTACCTTAAAATGTAATTTCACAAATGACTTATTGTTCTTGTTCCAATAAATTTTCTTGCCTTTCTGTAGGTATACATGACAGAGGTTTATTGTATCTGTACAGCTCTTTATTTCACTAGTTTTCATGAAAGCAACTTCTATTTTCATTAAATTCTTTGCTTTTAATTTTTTATTCTTTCGATAGATGTTTTTGCTGTGTGAAGTGGAACTGGGGTGTAGCATAGTAGTTCTCCTCTATAACAGCACTTCTGAAAAAAACCCCACCAAACAACAAACAACCACTCACCAAGAAAAAAGGCTGTTAGGAAGTGAAGTGATTAATAAACTCTACAGAGAGAAGTGTAAGGGTGTTTCACAGAGAATCAACTTACCCAGACTAGATTTTTACCAGCAAAATGGGTTTATCTTTAACCTTATAAAAATGCCTTGGGATCTCTTAATGAACATTAGGTACCAGGGCACTGATACCAATTTCTAAAGTAATTTCTATCTGTCAAACACAGTTGTCAGCTTGGTAAAACACGATACTACTGCTTTCTGGGAAAGCAAATCATTGTGTTTGCAATGTGCAGACAAATCATTCTGATGTGAAACAAAAAATAGAACAGTTCTTTGCAGAGAAACTCATACTGATTAAAAATCCTGTCTTTAACAGCTCTTATGGCCAAACTATATTATATGGAAATATTGCTACATTCTTTGGAAATTCAGATTAAATTAAGACCAGAATACTACATAATAAAATGTTGCAAGAGGCAAGAAAGACATCGTGCACTTCATTTAAATGTGATTATTTTAAACCACACAACTATTTTAGCAACAGTTAAAATAATTAACTACTGTACTAATTACAGCAATTAGGGGTGATAGCACTACTTAGTATAAGGTTTCCTAATGTTTCCAAGGATAATACCCTTTTTCTACCTGTCTGATGACTTAGCCAAAATTAGCTAAACTGTCATTACCTGAACACTCAGTTTCTAAACATGTATACCTGTTAAAAAAAACCAACAAAACACAGAAAAAGAAAATAAGAAATTAAAGCGCAAATATGGTAGATGTTTCTCCAAAACAGGTTGAGTTTTTATCCATGTTAAAGAAATGTAGAAACTTCTTAAAAGACTTTTTTTCCCTGTGCTTTCAATTGTAGAGATGATATTTGTCAGGAAACATGGATTTTTGCCATGTCATAAAAAAACCCACAGTTTGATCAAATTACACATCTTTAAAAAAGTTTGCAAAGCATGTATATTCAATTGTAAAGCTAAATTTCACAGTTCCATTCCCTAAGCACTGCATCAGAACTGAGCATGTTCTGGCCAGGTCTCAGCAGATATTCATGCACCAAGGTGTCTCTATGTCTCAGAATTATAAGCAGCAGCAAAAGGATTGTTCCTCTTGAACAACCAGTTGGCAAACCTGTATTTGTGTCCAGGCAGCAAGAGAAATTGGGTAAAGGAGATGAGGGTGAAAACCATCCTATTTGAATTCGATCATGATAGGAGACATTTTCACAACTAGATGACTAGACAGATTAGAAGGGATATAGGAGGTTCAGTTTCAAGGAAGATAAAAAACATGGTATAAATTGAGACTTATTAAAAAAAAAAAAGCAGAATTCTGGTATCTAATTTCAGGAGAGCTGTTCAGGAATCCATAATTAGAAGTGAAGGGAAAATAGGGATGTGTGGAAAGGCCAGGCAAATGTGCATGGATATAATCTGGTTAGAAACCATAGTGTTGTCGCAGACCTGAGGTGGTCTCTGCAAAATAAAAGGATTAATACATTGTAAAAGAAGCAGCAAGATTAGATGCAGAGCCCAGAAATGAAGCTTTTATTGGAAAGCATTTGAGCACTAATGGAAAGACACTAGTGAAGGTCAGAAGGCAACAAGCAAGCCAGTCTTAGTGAAGAACTGTGAGGAGAGGAAGTGGAATTTAGTAGGCAAGCTGTTAGCAGGACAGTCTTCAGCAGTATGCAGAGTTTTTATCCATTAAGGAAAGAGATTAATTGTGTGAAGTAGTATGTATGATATTTAATAGCTTTTGTTTATTGGAAGCTTATGTGAATTCCAGCACAATCATAACCATAATAAGTACAACAACAGTTCAACAATATTCAACTTGGGGACAAAACCAGCACATAATAACTGGAAATCATGGCACTAAGATAATTAATGAATGGTGGTAGAAAATATAATCATATTAATTGTATAAAATAAGTAATTAGATTATGTCAATGCTGTTGTATGAATGCTACAAACTCAACATTACGCTGTCATTAAAATATCAGCAAAAAAGTGTTATGGGCATGGCAGGCACCCTCAGTCTCAAATCCCTGAGTTCTCCCAATAATCTTAAGCTAACAAGTCTCCTATCTTGGACCTTAGAGTTCACATCTGTGGTACAGGTGAACCAGCTGCATCTGCTGAACTGTGAAGGTGACTTGGAAAATGTCCTCCACAGCAGTTGCCTATCAGCCACTGATATCTGCAGTGCTGGTCCTCCTGACATCCAAAGTTTCACATCAGTCCTTTAAGCTGCATTTCATCCCCTCAAAAGACTGATCTGTTCTTTATTACCCCAGTTTTGGAGTCTGATTGTTACTTTGCTGATTTTTTTCTCAGTCTGGAGATAATTGATTGTTGTGCCCTTGGTCATCATATCCTCTTCCCAAGAATGATCCTCTGGGGAGTCAGGTTCTCAAAACTAATCAGAAATGACCATTTCTTCATTCTGCATCTGATATAACCACATCATTATCCCACAGTTGTTAATATGTTCTACTTACCATGTTAGCTCAGCAGTGCAATAGTTCAATTGTTGTAGTCCATAGATATTCCATTATCTATAACTTAAGTTTAACAACATTTCAATTAGTCCATATCTAGGTAACACAAAACACATTTGTATTAGGAAATGCCACACCAAGGCTTATCTTGAATTTTGTGGTCACCTTTCCCTTGCTATAGTGGCTAGCCACATGCTAAGGTGCATCTCAAGTCAGTAGTTCCCTTTTCCCCGACAGTAGTATACATTGAGGTTATTGTACTATTCAGGATCAGCAACTCCCTTCACTTACACAGATTTCAAGCCTTTTTGGCATTCCTGAGTTTCTTCTTAAACATGCAGTAAGGAACTTGGAACAGTAGGAACTAGGGAAATACTAGCATGGAGTCCAAAAGAAAAAAGTATGTACTGACTAGTTTAGGAGAATCACAGAATCACAGGGTAAGGTTGGAAGGGACCATTGGAGGTGTTTTAGTCCAACCTCCTTATTTCACCAGGGTTTCCTAGAGCATGGATTTTTTAAGAGAAAATCTCCTAGCCCACCTAATGGAATTCATGATTGCTGTATGGAATTAGTCTTGGGACAACAACTGAATTACACTTCACAAAACGGATGAAAATTTCCTGCAACTCTAAAAAAAACGTGTTGCTCATATGACAGAAGTTTGTAAGCTGACAATGTTTAGGATTGATAGAGAGTTTGTAACAAGATTATTAAAACTATTTTTTGAACAATTATCTGCAAATAAAATATTATTAGAATATTATTTATAAATACATTTCATTAAACTCGTGAATTTTGGCTGACTTTTTTTCAGAGACAGTTGATGGCCCTTTTAAAATAAAAATTAAAAAAAAATCATGAGTTGTTTGGCCAAGACACTTCCCCATAATCCTTTGGCAGTTTTGCAGTTTCCAGTATCTCATTCTGGGTTTTTTTTTCTTGTTCGTTCGCATTTTCTCAGTGTCATGGTTTAAGCCCAGCTGGAAACTAAACACTCAGTCATAATACTGTGGATTCTCCATTACTGTAAAGTTTACTGAAGTGGTAAGTCTCACACTTATGCTTTATACTACTGTATTTATGTGCTGTTCTCTTTTTCTCATGTCCCTAGTAATCAGTGATATGTCTTGTTTTATACTGAGTCCAGAATTTCTAATGTTTATCAGAAATCATAATTTTTACTTCTTCTGATTAGAATTCATACATGCTCTCAAAAAACTGTTAACAGCTACGAAGCAATTAATAATGTCCCACATGTTGGAGTAACAAGTGTAGAACAAGAGGCATTTGGGGGTTCAATGATCAATATAATCTGACTCAATAAGAACCTAAATTCTCTGCCTCAGGGAAAAAGAAGCCCCTCAACATATGTGAAAACTGAATTCTAAATTCAAATGGGATGCAGAGCAGCTTATACCCTAGGGTCTAGAATATCCCGCCAAGGAAAACCAGACAGTAATAATTGGAACACTTAGAAACATGTTTACAGGAAATGACTGCATGCATCAAGAGAATATTCTGGTCTTTGATTTTAGAGTCCAGTGGTGGAACTAAATCAAAATGCTCGTACCATGTCCCCACTGAAAATGAACAGATGGCCTTTTCCTCTTGTGCCATGAATATTTTTTTGCACATACACTTCAACAGAAAAGCCCTATCTCCTTATCCCTCTGGAAAAAAAAAATAAGGGTGGGCATAAGGGCATGGAGGTAGGAGGAAGGGAGAAAAAGAAAAGATTGTAAAACATGGATGGCAGTGAAAATCTATGAAATCTTTAGGAATCAGTTTCTTAGCTGACTAATTGTTTGGTTATAAACCACCAAAGTTTATTATAAAATCAGTTTACTAACCATAGATCACATTTACTGTGAATAATTACTGGAAAATAAACATGCACTTGAAATAATATCTTATTCTCAAGCAGAAAATATTGTTGCCCATCATTACAAAATACCACTACAACTAAACTATAACATGACATAGTTGTATAGTAAATGTTACGGTCTATAGCAGCATCTGTCAGGCATTCTTTCTCCCTATGTTTATGCTTTCTATCTCATACTTTTTTACATTTCTTTCCTCTCTTTTCAAGGTTTTCATCCTTTCAATATCCTGTTATTATCATATACAGGGAAATTAATTTCCTCATTTTCCCACTTTTTTTTCTGCTCCTTCACTTTTCTCTCACTTTTCCTAAGACATTTGTAGCAAGGTTTCTTGATTTTCTACAAGACTATTATAGCTGTTTACTGCCTTGTACCAAAAAGGTAACTTGGTGGTATTCCTCAGAGATTTTTGCTCAAACATTTTTGCAAATCTGGTGAGAACTAGAATTTTAAATATATTGAAAGATCTGTGATGAAGTTGATGTTTGTCCATCCCCTCAAGAGGTGTAAGAAGGGCTGGGAAAGGATCTTAGTCCAAGTTAGAATTTCAAATGTAGAAGTTATAATATTGTCTTACCTGCTTTGCATGAAGAAATTCTGGGTGGATTTTATGACTGCAGATTTACTGATCAGAACGAGGAAATGACTTCAGATCATATTTTAAAAGAAAAGTCTGACCTGGAAGTTTCTTAAGGAGAAGAAAAGTCCACTAACTATAAGATTTGCCTTGTATGTTTCTCCAAACAAATCATATTTGTTAATCTTTCAGTCAGTGCAGTTGACATGTAATTAAGAAGACTTTTTCAGTAATAGTAGACAAGACTGTGAGTAACCTTCCCTTCTTTTAGAATTTTGTGAGCATTATACTTGTCACTTAATCTTCATGCACTCTGTGGTTTTACCTAATATTTTATAAATATATTATATTAATTTGTATTTTCATAGACATTTATGCCAGAAAAGGATACTGGATCATCTAATGTGACCCACTGTGTACTCCAGGCAAAATTATGTGCATTTAACTAAGGCATATCTTCCTCAAAGACATTCTAAGGGCCCTCCAGCTTTTCAGGAGGTGAGAATTTCAGTATTTTTTTTGCTTTCAAAGGAAAAACATGTTCTTCATCATTAATATATATAAAGTCCTTATAATTGAAGTATTATTTTTTTACTTCAACACAAAATATGTTGTATGTTATAACCATACCTCACACCTCCTCCAAAAAAAACAAAACCCGAACCAACAATTTAGGATACTCACTTGGCAAGAGTGGCTACTGTAGCAGATAATGGGTAACAAAGTCTGTCTGTGTATTCTTTAATAAGAATATATGAGGAGAGAAACAATGAATTCTGCATGTTCTCTCTGTGTTATGAATTGTTTTTCCATTGTTCTTCCATGTTGTCCATTTTCAGATATTTGAGTTTCCAATATCAGTGAAAAATTAATATCCATGAAAAAACCCTCAGTCTTTTAATTTATTTATAGGAATGAAATAGTGTACATTTAAATAATGCATGAATACTCAATCAGCCCTAAATGTTTCTGAAGCTGCAAGAACCTTGCCAGACCACAAGCCAATAAGCAACTCAACCACGTTTTCTTGTTCCTTCTAATTGGACATACTGTAGAAGATCAAAAGATGGGATAACAACCAGATGTACCAACTGCATTGCTTCCGTTTTGGGTTTCTTCCTTCTGAGTCATTACAGTGACAATGCCTTATATCACACAGAATGAATGGATGGTCAACCTGTCAAACAAAACTAAAACTCAGTTGTTCTGGTTAGGTGGAGAAAACAAATCGCCCATATTTATCACATCCACCCTAGGGGAAAACATCAGAAATCAATAAACAAGCTTCAGAGTTCAAGCTATTATCCATACCTTCCTAAAATGTGCAAGGATCTGAGCTGGAAAATAGCCAGCATACTTTATTATTGTAGTAGTTTTCTACACTTTCAATATAGTTTTCTACACTTTCAATATACTTTTCTATGTCCCAACTTCCACAGTGTTAAACCACTGCATTTCAATAAAGAGTAGAAGCTAAAAACAATAACCTGTCATTAGCTGCACATAGTTGCTTGTCTCCTTTTAATTTCAGTAAAAGAGTGTGAAAAGACAGACAAATGATGCAGCATCTGCAGAAAGAAGCTTTCAGTTGTTTCCTTTTTACTTAAATGCTTGTTTTACCCAAAACCAGAAATGTCCAGAGTTATCAAACTAATGGTATCATATTGAGAAAATGTAAAGAGATACTTCAGGCAACAGAATTTTTGTGTCAAACCACTGTACACTGCTGTCAGAGACAATGGTCTGGATCAAGAAAAGTACTTAGGCACTGTTTATTGCATTGCCTCATCAGTAATTCATCTTACCTAACCACAGATATTTACAGAACAGACATCTACATGACCTAAACAGTGTCCTTTATGGGCACTGGACTATATCAATCATATACCGGATGCATTTTGTCTTATCCTAATGCACACTAAAAATAAGAGAGAGGAATTGGGCTATAGAAGTGTAAATCCATTTTTACAGACCAAAGAGAAAGTTGGAATTAGATCATATCACATCATGCATTGTTGTTGTGATGAACACTTAAAAAACCACAGCTTATTAACTATACATTTTTCCTTACACATGTTTTTCTTTATACAATACAGGGGCATATAAATGACTCAGCATCAGCAGACTCTGAACATTTGAACCTTCCTAAATTAACCTTTAGGAAACACTTGCAGCACTGTAGCAATGAATCTGGTCCTTTCCTTGATGATTGAAAGATTGGTACTTCCTCTTATATATATACTAAGCTATTAGAGAGTGTCCAAAGGAGGGCAACAAAGATGGTGAAGGACCTTGAGGGGAAGCTGTATGAGGAGTGGTTTGGGTCATTTGGTCTGTTCAGCCTGGAGGAGACTGAGGAGAGACCTTCTTGCAGTCTACAACTTCCTCATGAGGAGGAGGGACAGGCACTGATCTCTTCTCTCTGGTGACCAGTGACAGGAGTCAAGGGAACAACCTGAAGTTCTGCCAGGGCAGGTTTAGGTTGAATATTAGAAAAAGGTTCTTCACGCAGAAGGTGGTTTGGTGCTGGAACAGGCTCCCCAGGGAAACCATCACAGCACCAAGCCTGACAGAGTTCAAAAAGCATTTGGATGATACTCTTGGACATGGTGTGACACTTGGGGATGGTTCTGTGCAAGGCTAAAGGTTGGAGTCGATGGTCCTTGTGGGTCCAACTCAGCATATTCTGTGAGTCTGGGATTTTGGGTAATTTTACCTTGCTTATAAATTGTTATTTGGCATTTTACCTAAAGGTATTTTGCATGTTTGTAATTTTTCTTTTTGAAAAACAAGTGATTTTGCAAAGGTCCACTGGATCATTCAGTGTGGAAGATATGGTATTGCAACAAATTCTTTGTGCACTGAGATATAAATAGGTTTATATGAATATATATGTATTAATTTGTATAAAATTACATTTAACGATCGATGAGGGAGGGAAACAGAGGAGACTTTTGCAAGTCATTTGAGACTGTTTCTCTACAAAATATAGTACAAACTATAGATATGATGTTTTCTTCAAGGTTATGAGTCATATTTGAAGTTTTCTATTCCATGAATGTATTTCTATTTACACTTTATCAACTGATTGAAACTTATTCGTTCTCTCGTTCTTTCAGATTGCACAAATGCACATATTTCTCTAGGATAATATGAGCTTTCAGATTATGTAAAGCAAAGATATTATTGTAGCTTTTCATGAAAGCAGCTATCCATCTGTACTACAATTAATGAACTAGAATTGGCATTTTTCTCAGTTCTACATTTTCTACTAATCACGAATTTGCCCCTGGGAACACAAATACCTGTACTGAGTAGACACAAGGACTAAAACATTGATACAAAGCATCTAAAAAAGTCTGCATATAATGAAAATAATTCCTGAAAATCTGTTGAGTCTCACTGGCAAGTAACTAACATTGTGCAAGAAACTATGGAACTGAACTACACATTGTAACTTGATTTTACTTTTTCTTCTTTTTAATGTCTTCGGGTATAAAACAGTTTTAAGTTTAATTTCTTTTCTAAACCATATAGAATTGAGCTCTGATTCAAGATTCTGTTCTTAGAAAAAGAAATATTATGTTTAAAAGCTTTTCAATAATAAACACATCTCTTTTCCCAGAAAAATATTCTAACATCTTTATTTTTACCAAGAAAGAAACTATGCGATAGATGTGTCCCAAATGAACCTGAGTTGATGATGGGATCAGGAGTAAAATCCATCATCCTGTCCCTGTAGAGATATCTCCTCTATCTAAAAAATATCCCTTTCCCACCTCAGCTGTTCACACACAAGAGTGACTACTGGCTGTGTTGTGTGACTCATTGATGATGTTCACAGAAGTGTTAGACACGGAAAGAACCACAGGAAGGCAGCAGATGGTATTGTCTAGGGATGGAGTTGTAATTTATGCTCTTCCATTTACTACCATACATACATTTAAATAATAAGAAATATAATGAAAGAGCAGTAGTTTCAGGGATGGCTTTTGGCATAGATATAAGCTTGCGTTCAGAGTTTTTGAATTAATTATCCTGTCAGCCAGAGTCTAAAAGAAAAACCTAAAGTTCCAGCTGTAATTTTCAACAGAATATTTTCAGGAAAACTAAATTTAAAAACTTGCAATATACTGTTATATCATTCATACAAAATAATGAGAGACTTCAGAACTCTTAGAGTGGCCATCAATCTTTATTTATTTATTTACTTAAAAAAATTTTCTTATCTTAAATTTTTTATGCCTCGGGCATTCATTTGGAGTCCTGATGTTGTGAGCCTTCAGGCTTACCAACAGTAACTCTGATGATGTTTTTTAAATGTCCTTATGGCAGTTTAAGGTTTTCTGCTGACTCATAGTCACAACTGAGAAACGCTAATGTGTTCTGCCACCTCACCTACTCAGACTCATCCATCATCTCTGGTCCCTTGGCTTGTGCCATACCTCAAGGTGCCTGTTGCCATTCTGTCTGAAGGACTGACTGCAGCAAAGGAGGACATTTGTGAACAGTTATGTTTATGTGAATTTAGCAAAACCAACAAATCTTTAGGGAGAATTATTTTCCTTAGTTACATGTCTAGTGTCTTACTAGAATCATCAAGTCTAAAAAGAAAAATTGACTTGCTTATTAATGTTCTTAAATGATTATGTCTATGACACCTCAGCTTAGTAAAGGTAGTACTTTTGCATTTGGAGTCCAATTGCATTGGACTCAATGATCTTGAAGGTCTTTTCCAACCTAGATGATTCTGTGACTCTATCTTAAAAATTCACTTGTGGTCTCTGAGACTGGCCTCTCAGTCTGGAAAAAGAAAAAAGTATAATAATATATTGTGCGCGTTAATATGCAAATTTTCATCTGGGCTCTTGTCTTCAGTAGGTCTTTCAAAGAATACAATGTGAACAATGCAATTGGACTTTTCAGAATAGATGTTCAGAAGGATTACAGCTTAATAATTAATTCTCAGGTTTTGGACAGAAAACTGTAGATACACACACACAAACACAAAGGAACAGTTTGTACCACCACCTTCAAACCAAATCACTGTATTTACCACTTTGATTCAAAATTACATATTTCTAGTACATCACAGGAATAAACATAGAGCAAAGAAGTAATATTCAGACATTGACGAACCTGACACCAACAGAAGATTAATGGACTATCATCAGAATAACCATTATTCCACCCTGAAGATCTTAAAATGGACTTATGAGAAGTAATGATGAGTATTTACACATCAGGTACCTTATTAATAATCAGATTTGATACACATCTGCTTTCACCTCTCTAGCTTTTCTTCATTCCTGAACATTTCCTTTTCTTGATATTTTAATTCCTTTGTAATTAAATTATATTGGATTTTTCATCTGCTTTGATCCTTACAATAATACCTCAGCTCCTTGGGCTATCATGTGCCTAATTCCATTTCAAATACCTTGCAGTTTAGCATTGGAAAAAAATTAAGAGTTCAATTTTTATAATATAAAGTATAATATGTTCAAAATATCCAAAAAATTAAGGCTTCAGAAAATTCTTCCCTTTTACCTATTTTTTTTTCCCAGTGAAGTACTTGTCATGATTTACACTTATGAGCAGGAAGAAAGATTTTATGCTTTCCTGCTCATGTATAAAATGTTGAAATTTGCAAGACATGAATGATTTCTCACAGAAAAGTCAATTGCTTTTCTTAGTTGGTCTGAGTTAATTTTATGGCTTTAGTTTAAATTCTCCTCCTAAATTCCTACACATTTATTTCCTAGAAATTATCTAAGTCTGTAAGTTTTAAGCTATAGGACTCAATTCTTTGTCTTGCAGACCTCCATCCATTTCTGATATATCTGAGACAGTTCACTCCCTGGTCTTTTTTGTTTAGAAGTGATTGTTTAGAACATTTGGTAAATTGTAATATTTTTCCATTAAAGGTTTCAATATTTTCTTAATTCAGATTTTGATTCATTTTTTTTCTTTCCTTACAAAAATTTCCCACTTTTCCTATTTTAGAATTTCTTGACATTAAAATAAAACATTAAACAATTTCAAACTTCTCCAGGGAAAATTTTGGTCTACTTGAGCTTAGCTTTGTTATCTGTCAATCACTCAATCTACCTTTATTTTATGTACAGTAACACACTGGAGAATGAATCTCCATGCATAATATCTGTTAGTTAACAAGAAAGAGCTAATCTCAGCTGATGAATTTTCACCTTTGTTCTACATCTACTTAAAGAGTTTCTAATAACCTCAGGGACTAAATGTTATTGCTTCAGGGTATATGCTTGAAGTCTTAGTCTCTGTGTTTTGTGCAGCTGTGTCCATGATTGGTCTGGAATAAAATGACCTTGAGTTTAGAATAAAATAACAGCATCAATGACTGAATTTTTATGCTATGTAGCATAAGACAGGGTAATTACATTTCTGTGACTTAACAATTTACCCTGGTCACTGGCTAGGCAAACTGTTATAAATAGATCAAAGCTGTGTCACTGAATCAGTATCCATACAGTAAAATTAATCACAACTACAGTCTTTGCAACTTGCACACAGACAAAGAATATACCTGAGGGAGGTCACAATGTTCTTATACAAAACTGAAATTGTCCCACTAACTAGATAATTGTTGTGTGTCAAAACTTGCCCCTGACTCCATGAAATGTCAAGAGATATGTGAGGGATCTCCCTCTAGAACTTTTCATCTGCACTTTTCTATTAAAAGGAACATTTTGTGTCAAAGTGAATAGTGGTAGTAAGTATGCCCTATGCTTAAAACATTGTTAGTAATAACAATAATTTCTAAAGTCCCATACCTATTTTTTTTCTATATTTTTGCTGCTTAACACAGAATGTTGAGCTCCCTACAAAAAGACTTTGACTTTTTTTTTTTTGAGTAATGTATAGACAGAAGAACGGAAGGTAGTGAATACAAAATGGCAAACCTGGAATGCTTGACGAGTATGTGAGAGCTTAAAAAAAAAAGTGTATGTATGCTACTGTTTATTAGAAGAAAAGAAGCATCAGAAAACTAACTGAAATCACTGTCATGTAAACCATGACTCTGTTGACTCTACTACTAATTGATCTTCTTTTTCAGTATAAACAAGCATGTAATTTCTATTGTTAATTAAATACAATTGAGTAAATTCTGATATAGGCTAATTTTCCAAACTAAATGTGTTGACTTCTGTATTAATAACATCATTACTAACAACTAGGATGAGCAACAATTATTTTCACAACTCAGACGAAAATTTCACAGAATTTTTCTAGAGAAATCAGTTTCAATTTAACCTAATACATTTTTGTAGAAATATCCAGATCTTAGGGATTTGCATGTAAGCAGGTCACTTTTATATCTGGCAGATTCTCTCCAAGGAATGAATCCCAGAATCAGGCAATGGTTTGAGTCTGAAGGGACCTCTAGAGATCATTTACTCCAACCTGCCCTGCTAAAATAGATTCACCTAGAGCAGATTGCACAGGATCTTAGTCCAGACAGGTTTTAAATACTTCCAGAGAAGGAGACTCCACAACTTCTGTGGGTAGCCTGTTCCAGTGTTTTGTCAGTCTCAAAGAAAATGAGTTTTTTCTTATATTCTGATGGAAATTCCTGTTTTTAAATTTATTCCTGTTGCCCCCTGTCCTGCTGCTGGGAACTACTGAAAAGAGTCTGGCCCTATCCTCTTATGTCCACCCTAGTGCTTGTGTGCATTTATAACATACCCTCTCCATCCTCTCTTCTCCAGGCTAAACAGTTCTGGTTCCCTCAGCCTTTCCTCATAAGAGAGATGCTCTAGTTCTCTAATCATCCTGATAGCCCTTCACAGGACTCTCTCCAGTAGTTTCTTGTCTTTCTTGCATTGAAGAGCCCAGAACTGGACACAGCACTCCAGATGTGGCCTCCCCAGGGCAGAGTAGAAGGGCGGGATCACCTCCCTCAACCTGCTGTCCACACTTTTCCTAACACACCCCAGGATACCACTGACATTCTTGGCCAAAAGGGCACACTGCTGGCTCACGGTTAACTGCTGTCTACCAGGACTCTCAGGTCCTTCTCCACAGGGCTGTTTTCCAGCAGGTCAACCCTCAGCCTGCATTGGTGTTTGGGGTTATTGCTCCATGCGTTCAGGACCCTGCACTTGCCCTTGCTGAACTTAGGTTCCTCTCCACCTAACTCTCCAGTCTGTCAAGTCTCACTGAGGTAGCACAGCCTTCTGATGTATCAGTCACTCCTTCCAGTTTTGTATCATCAGCAAACTTGCTGAGGGCGCGCTCTGTCCCCTGCTACTCCCCCTGAAAAATACCACTGGCTACAGACCTCCAACTGTACTCTACACCATTGATTCCAACCCTCTGAGCTCTGCCATTCAGGTAGTTCTCAATCTACCTCATTCTTCTAAACCACTCTTGATCTTACGTGTAAGGATCCTACAGGAGACTTAAAAGGCTTAAAAGCCTTGCTGAAGTCAAGATAGACCACATCCTCTGCCCCCCTCTATCCATCCTGTCATGCCATCATAGAAGGCTCTCAGATCGGTCAAGCATAATTTCTAATTTAGTGAATCCATGCCAACTATTCCTGGTAACCTTCGTTTTTGTCTACATGCTTAGAGAGAACATCCAGAATAAGCTGTTCCATCAACTTTCCAGGGATTTAGATGAGGCTGAATGACCCTGGGTCCTTCTGCTCACCCTTTTGAAGACTGGAGTGACACTGGCTTTCCTCCAATCCTCAGGCACCCCTCCTGTTCCCCACTGCTTTTCGAAGATGATGGAGAGTGCCTTAACAATAACATCAGATCCTTCAGCTGGTATTTTCCCTGTAGGCCTAATGAAAAATTAAAGGCGGCAAGGTAACAGGATATTATCTTTAACTTTTACATTTTCTTTTCATTTGTTTGATTGGTTGATTATTTTGTGGTGAATCTCTAATTTAAAGAGTACACTTCAGGCAGAAAAAACTCTTGAGAATATTTTTTCAAATATTTCAAGCAAAAAAACTTAAAAAAACTTAAAAAAAATTGGGCTATTCAGAGGCAAACGGAATGGAACAGCATGAAGAAGGTTTCCATTTCAAAAGAGAACTACAACATATAGATAAAACTGTAGAGGTAACTTGACCTTAGATGGGAAGTTTTTTGAGATAGAATCTGCCTTGCTGAATTGGGGACCCTGAGCTCATGACTGAAAGATAAGAAAAAAAATCTAGTAAATCTATCCAGGGCAGCAACACAGAGAAAGAGACCCATCCGGAAGTGAGCACACTTTGGAAGATATTTCTTTATCCATTTTTGTGCATTTTTGCCCCCATGGCAAATGTTAACCTGTATTTACTACAGCAATTTACTGTGAGTTTTAATAAACATCTCTAGGAACTAAATTTGTTTAATGGTAGTAGGTTTTCATAGCACATATTCAGTCATCAGAAAGAATCAGTATGCCAATTCAAATTAATCTCCATCCTTTTTTAAAAAGCTTGCTAACACATGTCAATTAATAAGCAGAGAGCTTATAATAATTGGCACTTAACACTCTATTATGAATAAGGTTGTTCACTGTTAATGGAATGTAATGGATTGTAATTCTGTACTTTAATACTACCTGCCAAAGCATGCCTCTCTCACCTTTCTTTCTGTCTTTGCAACAAATTACATAATATTTTTCAATGATAAGTAGACAAATGATTATACTTCACACATTGTTTCACTAGCTTTAGGAATACAGTGGCCATGAACTACTTTTAGGGTTTTACAAAAGTCCTATAGACTTCACATAAATTATCAACATATGATTGTCCATTATTCATAGGTGAATGCTTATTTTCATTATGAATTTTTTCACAGGATCACAGCAGAAATATTCTACTAATACAGAGAATTAAATAAATGGAGTGTAGCCACTAGATAAGTGATATTTATACGGTCATTCTTGTAATTCTGGTATAAAAGTGCCGAGAAAATGTTTTTTTCTTGTTGCATCTGCTGTTGTTAAAACTCCCAAAATCCAGTTGGCAGCTGATCACAAATAGTGCTCCCCAGGGCTGAGTTTTAGGGCCAGTTCTTTTGATGTCTTTATCAATGATCTAGTTGAGGGGATCAAGTGCACCCTCTTTTTGCAGATGACACCAAGTTGGGTGGGAGTGTTGATCTACTGGAGGGTAGGAAGGCTCTGCAGAGGGATCTGGACAGGCTGGTTTGATTGGCTGAAGACAATTGTGTGAGGTTCAACAAGGTGAAGTGCCAGGTCCTACACTTGAGTCACAACAGCCCCATGCAGTGCTACAGGCTTGGGACAGAGTGGTTGGAAAGCGTTCCAGTGGAAAGCAACCTTGGGTTGCTGGTCAACATATGAATGAACATGAACCACCAGTGTGCCCAGGTGGCCAAGAAGGCCAATGGCATCCTGGCCTGGATCAGAAATAGTGTGGCCTGCAGGACTAGGGAAATGGTTGTCCCTCTGTTCTTGACATTGGTGAGGCCACACCTCAAGTCCTGTGTCCAGTTTTGGACCCCTCACTGCAAGAAAGACATTGAAGTGCTGGAGCATGTCCAGAGAAGGGTAACAGAGCTGTTGAAGGATCTAGAGAGCAAGTCATACGGGGAGTGTCTGAGGGAGCTGGAGTTGTTTAGCCTGGAGAAAAAGAGGCTTAAGGGAGACCTAATCACTCTCTACAACTACCTGAAAGGTCAGTCTCTTCCCCCAAATAACAAGCAACAAGACAAGAGTAAGTGGTCACAAGTTGCACCAGGGGAGATTTAGATTGGATATTAGAAAAAATTTCTTCAGAGAAAGGGTTGTCAAGCATTGGAAGAGGCTGTCCAGGGGAGTGGTGGAATCACCATCCCTGGAAGTATTTAACAGATGTGTAGATGTGGACTTACGGACGTATTGGTGATGAACTTGACAGTGTTAGGTTAATTGTTCAACTCGATGGTCTTAAAGGTCTTTTCCAACATAAACACTTCTATGATTCTATTCAAGTGTAAATAAACACTAGATACAAATTCTGAAAGCACTGGGATTGAGATTAAGTAATATCTGCTAATAATTACTATTTCTTTTGTGACAGCTCTGGAGCTTGGAGAAACAAACCTGCCTCTAGGAATCATAGTACATGATCCTTAAGTGAGAACACATAATTAGGTAAATGAGTAGCAAATAAACATAACAGCTAATTGAGGTATTGTTCTCATCATTTTCTGCTGGGAATTAGCTTATGTTAATTCTATATCAGGGGAAAAGATATATAAAGACAAAGAAAGAATGTTTGCACTCTTTGTGGCAGAGGCATGCACCATATCACCATATTTGTTTAACTGTACAAAGCAATAGAGTGTTTCTTTTCAAGCCAGTAATAATTACAGTTTCAATCAAGCTCCCTGCTGTTGCTAGCAGTGAACTTTAAAATATGTTTGTTCGTTTGGCTTGACAGCAGTGAATGAATTGGTTTCTTAGGTTTTTTTTTTTTTCATTCCTGTTATACTGAAGTGCTTATATATATATGTTTTAAAAAAGCCTTACTGGCATTCATTACTAATCTTGTTATGGAAACTGTAAGAAAATATCTAGTAGCTAAAAAGAAATCCTTCTATCTTTATGCAGACAGCTTCTGTGAATTATACCATGACACTGGAACAAGGGTATATAGTGCTTTCGAAAACTAGTGCAATGAAAACTTTCTTCCGCCAAAATAATTACATTGATAAAAACATATTAAGTGTAAGCGCTGAATCTTAGTGTCACAAGAAATAAAAGTGTCTATAAGACTCAACAGAGTTGGTAAGGTTATCCTCAGTTTCTGCATCAAACAGGATGCCCATTTCTGAAAATGTCAGTTCAATTGTTGAATAGGATAGAGGAGATGCATTGGATATATTATTATTTCAATCAGTTGTGATTCTGTGTTTCTTTTGAAGGTTTTTTTGTATACAAATAAAACATTGAATAAACAATGGAAGTATTACATTGGGAAAATTTCAGATTACTTTTAATATTGGGAACACCTATTGAAGGAACAGATGGTTTTCTTCTTACTTAGCTTTTTAATAGCTGCATTGCCATAGTTCTTACTATGCTACTATTCAGAAGGTTTATTAGTAGCATAGCACCTCTAATTAACAAACCTTCTCTACTCCCAGACTTCTAGGAACAAGAAATAAATCACCAAATTATCTGAGTCTTGTCTATATTCTCGAAAGCATATTTGTAAACGGCAGGAGACGTTCTTTTATAATGGCAAATTAAGAAAACCATTTAAAGAATTAGGAAGAGATTATTGTTTCTGGCTAGCTTCATTTGCTGAGAATCTGGTGCAAATGGCTAAAACTGTGGCAGAAAATAGAATACTCAACTTTTGTCCTTTATGTTAAAAATTACATGCATACAGACTGGATTAAAAAAAAAAAAGGAACTTTGGGAAACACTGTATAGGCCTCTTGACACTTTGAATTTTTTTTTATTTAGTAATTGTTTAGGTTTTTTTTATATAAAAAAATCAAACCTCCCCAAAATGGATAATAGTTTCCATTTAGCCATTCTAGGGTTGTCTACATTCAGAACTACTGAAAGGACTGTATGGATTCAGGCCAAGGTGTATGCTCTAGTTAGTACTTGAGTATCTGCCTGAACCAACTTACAAAATGAACTGTTTCATAATAATAATGTTTATTTAAAGTGAAGGAATCTGATCTTTGGAGATACCACTTACTATGTTACATGGTGTTGATATTATTATAACTCTTTGTTAAATTATGACTTTTCAATGGAATATAAAGGAGAGAGAGTCAGTGGCTGTTTCCTCAGCATAGGAAAAGCAAGAGTGTTTAGCATTTTTTGCAGACTGCACCTTTAAATTGAGTGACCCTACGTACTGAAATTGCTTGCACCACAGACAAGTCTTGGAGTGTGCAAGCTGGTTCCTTTCAGATGAAACCAAATCAGCAGATAAGGTTGGGAAAAGCACTTGATGTTCTCCAACCGATACTTGTGGGCTCTGTTTATTTGGTTGGCTGCTTTGGTTCTTTTTGTTTTGATTTTATTTTTTGTTTGTTTGTTTTGTGCCATCACAGAACAAGACCAGGGATAATTTGAAATAAAAAATTGAAAGAAAACAAACAAACAGTGGAGATTAAATGTCCTCCATACAAACTGTTTCCCTGTGCATATTCACTTTCTGTGCTATGTATTTATACAGGTGTAGGCAATGGCATTTATAAGTCAGTCATCCCACATGTTCCTAAGTATTAGAAATGATCTAAGTGTACAACCTTGTTAATATGGTTGTCCATCACATTTCATACCCCTCAAGTATGATGCAATGGTTGATTACCTTTTGCATTATGATGTATGTTTGGAATTCTGTTTCTTAAGATCAGTGTGCTTAATGGAATTATCATGGTTTGATTCCTCTTCATGGTTTCTCTCACATTCCCCCACACTTCTGTGCCACAATGGAATAAAAGTATTCAACAGCGCACAACCAGCATCAGTGTGTGCCATTTGTGTAATTGCCATGGCTCGAGGAGAGGGATGTCATATCCTTAAATTTTCAGTTTCTAACCACCTCTCCTTAGCTTTATTTCCAGACCACCATATATATTTTCAAATTTAAAAAATTATCTAATGTAAACATAATCTGATATCCTACTTTATTGAACGCAATGCAAAATAATGAGTGGTGTGTTGCTGTGCAGACATCATGAGATGAATTAAAACCTAACTGCAAATTGTGTGTGTGTGCATGCATGCATGTGTATACATTTAAGTAATGAATTAGATCAAGGGTAAAAACAAAGCTCTCTGATTATTTACTATTCTTTTAATGATGAATATCTTATTTAATAAATAATGCAGTTGATTTCTTCAACTTGCTTCAAAAAAAAAGGGGAAAACAACTTCAGAGCTTATCAGAAAGCCATAGGTAAACCCTAAGTTTGATATTTTACAATAAGTACTGGCTTTATTGAAGTCAGTGGAAGAACTACATTTTCGATTTCGGAATTGCTCATAAGAATAAATATATTTAATTACAAGATACAAAATCCCATTTTACAAATACCCAGGGTTAAAATTAATTCTCCTTACTCCATGCTCGGTGTTATAAGCTTCCGCCCATATGTTTATCTTTTGCTTATCCTTCACTTAATATAAGAACATGAAGCACAAAGCTCTGTTGTGAAAAACACACCAATCTGTAAATGAACTTGAATTATCAGCCTTTCTATTACGGTTAAACCAGTGTCAAATACTACAGTACATTATCAATTATCATTTTTCCTGAAGACAAAGCTTTGTTAAAGAAATAAACTGGGTGGTGTTAGTTATAAGCATAAGCTTGCTGAAGAAATTTCAGATGTGTAAGCATTCACTACTGTCATAAAAGGCCAGATGCTGCTTGTTCTCAGAAAGCTGCCAAAATTTTTTAATATTCTTTAGCTTTGGTTTTGCCATTCATTCACTAACTTTCCTTTATTCCTGTTTTTGGAGTGACATCAGTGTCTTGTTTTCCTGTATGTTCAAAATAATTGTGGAGTCTAGATATTTTTTGTGTTCATTTAATATTTTGTAAAGAAACAAGCTTTAGGCTCCTTTTTAATGGAATTATAGATCTCTATATAACTGTGATACATTTGAAAATAGTAATTGATATCTGTCCGTTTGTAGATCTACTGTGAAGGTGAGAACAGCAATAGGGGATCTGTCTAGGGAGCATTATAATTATTAAGTCTTCTTAATGTAATAGCGTGATAGATGGAAAAGTATCATACACAGAAAAAACTCCTACCCTAGATATTTAAAAAAATTGATACAAAGCTTGAGGGAACAGAAATGCCATCTTGTCCAAGAATGGAGCATTATGAGAAGGATTAAGAAATTAACCCATTTTTCCTAAAATATAATTTGAATTTAAAAGAACTATCTCATTGAAATGCATCATTGAAACCTGACACACTGACAAGTATTCAATGGAAAACTATTTAAATTTACTTGTCTTGGATTAGAAAAAAACAAAAAAGGCAAAAAATGGAAGTTTTTCAGACCAAATTGTATACGTGGAAGCACAGACAGATGTACGTCAGAATCTGGAGAATATAAAATAACAAAAAAACAAATTCCAATGCTTCTTTGCCATGTGTATTCATAAAAGTCTGCAGCTCTTGAAGAACTGGGCAGGAACAGCAACAACTATAAAGGAATGTGGGCAGCATAGCAATGGCTCCCCTACTTTGTGCTTCTTTGTTAAGAATTGGAGTCTGTTACAGGCTTGTATATTCTGGATGCCTTTTCTCCAGAAGTTCCAAATAGACAGATAAAAAGACCTGCTTCATTTTTAGAGCCAAAAAAGAAAAAAAGGTTTGTTGTTTTTTTTTTTTCTTAAAGGAATGAAGTGGTACTGCAGGGTATTGCAAGGATAAAGGAATTTTCTGGCATTTGTTACAAAAACTTGGGTGATAAACTTAACTATTAGATAAAACTTTCTCCTAGTGTGTCAAAATTAAGGAAATGCTCAGGCTGTGTTGAATCTGGGAGTCAGCAACTGGTACATGAGGTAAGATACTACACTATATTTTTTGCCTCCTAGCTGCGGCTGCTGGGTCAGTGCTAGTCAATAGCACAACCTGTTCACCTGTATCCTGTAAAGGACAGGGAGCCATTAAAGGTCTCAGGCATGAGTCTTGCTCAGGAATCAGTGTTAGGAAGTCTACTCCTCCTAGTTGATATAATGCTTTGGTGGTTGGGATTCTCCTCTTGGTACACATTGAAGTTTCACCATAGGTGCCTAAGCAATAGATTAACTGCATTGGAATGAAGAAAACACAACGCTTTCCTGGTCAAGCACTGCTTAAAGATATTATAACATCTCTCTCTTAAATCTTCTGTTCATTTCCTTCTGTTACAGTCAGTTTCCAACTATCTTCCCATTCATTATATCATAAACACTGAGTACACAGGAGAGATTTAACTTGCCTGAGATGGATGACTCTTCTCTTAGTTTAGGCTCATCCAACACCTAAATCTTTTAGCAGTTACCTGTTTGGCATCTCTGCATGTGCATAGTAGCCAGCTGATGGTGTTTTAACTCGTGTCCAAACATATCCACATCTGGTGGAAAAAAAAAAACAAACAAGGAAAAAACACAAAACAACAAACCAAAACCCCAAAACTTTGAGAAACTTTGTCAGAAATTATTATATTGAACTTAAAGAATTAATTTTTTTCCCATATAGTAATAGTTTGTCTCTCTTTACCTGTTCCATAAATGAAAAGAAGCTTGAATATTTGTGAGGGTTTTGCTATCCATTGCTCTTTGCAACTGAAATGTAAACCAGTTTAGTCTGTCTGAAAACAAGTAGAGATTTTGACAGCAATTTTTGATCTCTGGCTTTATTCACATTTTTCAGTGAAAGCAGGTTCAAGAAAAAAAAGTGTCTACTTCTATTGAATTTTATGCAATATCCTTCTATTTCATTTTTTTCTTGGTTCTACTGCACCTCTACGAAGCAGTCTTTAATAAAATTTTTGCACTATTCCAAAATTTCATAATTATATTTTTTTTCTTGGCACGATTACATTCCTTCCACAAGTAGAGACGTTTCTCAGATTTCAAACCCTAAAACCCTGAAAATATGTGAAGACATTTTACATGATCTTACCATAGATTTAAACAGCTGAGGTGACAGCATGATCAAATAATAAATTAGGTACATTGCAGACTCAAAATCAAAGCTCAATTAAACTAATTGACATAATTTTTTAAAAAGGAAATGAACTAGAAAAAAGCTTGGTTAATACCAGAATGAGTAATAATGCACCCTTAGATCACTCTTGACAAAAAAAGCCAAAGTATCATACCAAAGCAAATCTTCAATGAAAACTGCTAAAATACATAATGCCATCAGTTATTGGGTAATGTGTTCTTCCATTTAGTTTAATTTAATATACTTTTTCATTATTTTCTAGTTTTATGTATTACAAATCCTCCATTCTTTAGGTAACTTATTCATTAACTTGTTTGTAGAACTTGTAATGATAACAGGCTTCCTAATTACTATGTTTTTAATATTTTTAATATTTTTTCCAACCACTGAAATTTAAGAAGTTGGTAAGTTTTTGTGATGAGCTATGATTATACTACCAATCCTTCCTGAAACCTCACTCACTTTGCAAGTTATGTCATTATGTAAGACACAGATAGTTCCTTTCATTTTAAGGGAATGTGAACATTGCCTTGTTCTCTGTCCGTCATATTCCAGCTTCTGCTCTCCGTAGTCTGACTGCCACCATCCCCTTATCAGACATCTTGACAGTATAATTGGAAATGGGTATCAGTAAGCACACTAATGTGGCAGGGAAAGCAACATTTCACCTGAGTCTTTCTTCACAACCTTTCCATTAAAAGGTCATACTTCTACAATCAGATGGAACAAGCATGTTCATTTGTTTCAACAACCCTGACAGTTGTTTCTGAGTTTGTTTTCATGAAAACTGAAATTATTCCCTAGCTTAATACAACCTCCAGTGATTTGTTTCCTTTTTAGATCAGTAGTAACATCGTATTTTGAATTTAAACTTGTCTTCTCATGACCAAATGTGATGCAAGGATTAACATCAGTTATCAGGTTTTGATCAACAAAAATGCATGTAGAAAACTATTGTGAATGTCTGGGTTCCACAGATCATACAGTGTGTGATTTATTTGTCTATGTCCAAGTTTGAAGCAATATATATATTTTCTTATTTTGCATAAACAAAGGTTCTAAGTTCAGGAAACTTTTGTCACTATTTCCTTTATTTTCATTTATAATTTCAGCAATAAAAATATTCAGTGACCAAAACAAACTTCCGGCATGATTTTTTTTTTTTAATTTCAGAATTAATGTGAAACCTGGATATTCTTTTACCTTTTTCTCTAAAATGTTTTATTTTTTGAGATGAACAATTTTTTTCAGTGAATTATTATATAAATTGTCACTATTGTAGAAATTTTATTTGCTTTTCCTGCATCTCTCTTCTGTTTAAATTTTTTTTCTGATGTTAGATATTCATATACATTGAAATTCAGAATAACATGATTGGTTTTGTTTGTCATGCCAAGAAATGGTCACTTAACACTAATGGCCAGTCTTCGCGAACGAAGATTTGGGGAAAGGTCTTTTACCTTTCCAGCCTGCGCAATGGATTTTTTAGGTGAGACACAGCCTGCGCTGAACTGAGCCCACCCTTTAATCCTAAGGTTCATCTGCCGGGGCCAAGCAAGCTTGGACAATGGCAGTGAGGTCCTTAGGACGTAGGTTTGTTTAGAGTGTCCTTCTCATAGATGGATGGCCTCACAGGGCTAACGAGCTACCATCTGCCCGGGGGACTTGGGATTCGAACCCGTGGTCGCAGCAGTGAGAGTCCTGCATGCTAACCACTAGGCCACCAGGGGTCCCCTCACTTAACACTATTTGGATATAAACTAGCTTGGATAATATGCCATCTGTTTTCACAGTAATCACTAAAGAAAAATTGTTAAAAGGAACTGAAATATTATCAGCAAGTCAGCAGCAAGCTAACAGTTTTCACCAAATCCAGTGAAAGATGTTGGAATAATTATTTACTCCATGTAGCAAAAACAAACAAAGAAAATATTTATTCTGGACATCCAGTTTATATCTGTATTTTCAATATCTTTGATATTGAAAATCTCTTCAGACCTTTCTGGTGTGGGTGATATCTGTGATACAAACTTCTGCAAAAACTTCATGTTGCATACCTCACTTTTCTAGTTCATTTATAATTAAAATGCTATTGAAGAAAATCCACAGAAAATTATTTATCACAATTCACAATATTTTTTAAGTTTCCACTTAAATTTAAATGTCAAAAATTTACTACTCTATAAGAATGGTTGAGATAGGAAGTGAAAACTAATAATGCATTCAAAAGTAGTATTAAAATTTGGGTGAAGAAAATCTAATCACAGATTTGCTTTTCTTTAGACAACTTGCTTTTGAGAGGAGGCAAAAACACCAGCCTAGAGATCCACCTGTCTGTTCCCAATTTCTATTTTGTCCCTTTCCCCTTCTCTTCCCTTTCCCTTTTTTACTCTCTTTTAGTTATACAGATTCTCAACAATACTAAACTTTGTTTGACTACTACAGAAAATCCTATCTGGATTTCATTGGATTCTCTATTAGTTACCTAACCAGGCATTATTAATACAGGCATTTTGTCATTTTTTTTTCTCCTACTCTCTTATGTATTTTATACCAGCCAGCAACCAAGCCCCACACAGCCACTCTCTCACTCCCCCACCAGTGAGATTGGGGAGAGAATCAGAAGGGTAAAAGCTGGAAAACTCATGGGTTGAGATAAAGACAGTTTAATAGGGAAGGAAAAAGCCATGAACACAAGCAAAGCAAGGCAAACACCGTCTCTCAGAACGTTTCGCCCTTTTCTCCTTCTTCCTCCAGCTTTATATACCGATCATGATCCCATATGGTGTGGAATATCCCTTAGGTCAGTTTGGGTCATCTGTCCTGGCTGTACCTACTCACAGCCTCCCATGCACCTCCAACTTCCTTGCCAGTGTGGCAGTATGAAAGGCAGAAAAGGCCCTGGCTCTGTGTAAGCCCTGCTCAGCAATAACAAAAACATCTCTATATTATCAAATCAGTGTTCAGCACAAATTCAAAACATATCCCAAATTCTATCAGTGCTTTATTTTTCTCCCAAATTATACAGCAATTTTCTCTTTGCAATGCTTTTCATTACGACTCTTCACTACCATAAGTATATTTTATTGATATTGTTGCTTTGCAAGGAAAGGTACCTTCTATACTTCACCAAATCTGTATACTGCACATTTAATTTTTTTGCCAAACACAGAATTGAAGCATTGCCAGCTGTGGGAAAAAAATCCACAAAGGCAGCAGCAGCAGCAAATATATGAGATGGATACATGAGATATATGAAGAAGGTGGATATTATTTTCTTTTCGATGCTTCCTACAGCATTTAAAAAACAGAGAATTGAAAGACAGTCATCCATCACATTGCATGAAAGAGCTATCAGAGGGTATATGGAGAAAGAAGGATCATGCTGATAATGGGAAAACAGCAGTCAACAGTTGAGATTTATAACCATGACCTACAATGAGCTGCATAGATGCTGGCTTTTCTGCCTCTCTGAAAACTCATATATCTGTAATGTCGTTTCCATCTAATTTTAGAGATTCAGCTGCTCATGGCTTGTTGCAGGATTAACCCTTGTATTTGGAGTGGAAAGAGCTTAGCAGTAGAGAAGACGAAAGGAAGGTGAGACAAGGGTCTAATTTGGTACTGGTGAGCAATTTTAACAGTTATTGTGAATAAGACTCATTAGCAAATTTCAAGACAGAAAACATATAGAGAGGTATAAAACATAAACCCTTATGGAATTACTGAATTGCTATCTAGTTACAGAATGAGGCAATAAATCTTCTATAGTACTGCCTATTTTAAGAGACAAAAATTTTTGTTTTTAAAGAACTAAAATTAAAAACTATTGATTTTCAAAAAAAAAAAAAAGAAAATATAAATGAACTGAACAAACAACATATTGTAATGCTGAAGTTGTGTCCCTGGTAAATCACTGAACAAAATATTGAAAGAAAACAAACATGAGATCACTGACACACGCATAAATTTATTTGATGGCGTTATAGACATTTCAGCATGCATGTGAAGAAAGTAGTCATGTCTTCTCTCTGCACAGGGCAGATGAGCTAAAGGAAGCTTCTGTCTGCACTGTCACATGGAATATTGCCATTTCAGTACCATAACAGATGCAACTGTTCACTGACCTTGAAATGTGGGACACTCTCTTAGATATAGAATGCTGAAGGAAACAGGTAAGCATGCCTGACTTCATGTCATGTTGATCTCCAAATTAGTTGAGCCAGAGCATGTAAACCCATTCTCCAACCAGAATAGCTGTTGTACTCCTATCTCAGCTGTGGCAGGTGAAGAGCAAGAAGAGATGAATCTGTAAATTCAGGAGAAACCAAAGCAATTGTGAACCTTTATTAAATAGTAGGAGACTGTGGATAAAGTGTTGGAGGTCAGAGACAGTGAACAAATTTTTAATGTGTATTAGGTTTTGACTGCTAGAAGAGATCATTTTTTGGTCATGATGCTGGTGTTCTAAAGCCCAGAAGAAATCTGATGTGGTAGGATAAACTGTTCTGTATCTGCTCCCACACAAGATAAGATATTATTCCATCTTTAAAACAGGCAACTAAAAACTTCCTGGCAGATAGACTGGATCTCTAATGGCTTTTTAGATTCTTGAGGAGCTCTGATGTTGGAAGGAAAAGAATCTTGATTGATCAAAACTTTAAAAAAAATGCTGCAGGAAACAGTTTTATTTGAGCTCAGAGTAAACTTGAGCTGATCTTTTGAGTTTATTTTTTCACTTCTAACCACTCCAATTTGTATATCTTCGTATCAATGACAACAATTCTGAAGTTCTTCTTAGTTGAATAAAAATAACAAATTCTGATTAACAGAATTAAACAAGTTTAATTAAAGATAAGTTTAATTTAAACATAAGTGCTTTATGAATGAATGAGTTCATCTTGGAGGTCCCATTATAAAAAACATGTATTGAATTAAATGTTCATTACATTGGTCATTCTTCACAATTAAGTTCCTTCTAACCTGATAATCTATAGACTGGTCTCACAAAGAAACAGATAAATGTGATCAGATTAGAAAATTCTGTCATTTCAGTTTCTCTCGTGAATATTGTGGTCCTGTGCTGTGTGTCTGTGTTACACAGAAATTCAGAATTGATAATCAGATAGCATTTTTGGTGGTTTAAAAAGCTTATTATTAGGATTCATGTATAAACCACTTTTCTAGGTGATTTAAATGTTCCTGATTCATCCAACAAGTCAAAGAATTCAGTGAGAAACTTGCATCCAGTCACTTGATGATATCTTGAAGTATAACATGCCATGTCACTCTCAGAGTGGAACTTTCACTCTTTAAAATAGCTATGTCATATCACAATGGACTATACACAATTGGTGTGGTCTGGCTTTCTCAGGTACTTGGAGTGATAAAGGTCCTTTTCTCAACTTTGCTTTTTCTGATATTTAGGTCAGAATGTTTCCATGATATATGTGAAAGTATAAATATTTATTGCAATTCTACTGCTAACCAAGTTACCACCTCTGGTCAATGGAAAGAAGTAGGTACTCCTACTACTAAATTCCATTTATTAAAATGGAATTCTAGATGACTAGGCACATCTAGCTTTCTATGCCTAAAATAACTTCTAAAATTGGTGAGATAGAATCCAATACTTTGATCCTGTGTTGATTATCACTGGTGATGTGGAAAAAAACCCTGATTTCAGCTTCAAAGTTAGTGGCTGGAATACCTTACTTAAAGAGGCAGGATTCAACCTCATTTATCTGGAAAACAACAACAAAAACAAAAGTCCCAAATCCCAGGCATCTCACAATCTTCTAAGGGCATTGAGACAAAAATCAGGAAGAAAGAAGAAAGCCATATTTGTGTTTTAAAAGGAATAATTGGTTGATGTTGGTTGCTGCTCCAGGAGGTTCATTGATGCCCTCTGCACAGTTATAGCCATAAACATATGTGCTTATCATGGACTAGTGGTCACTAGTGGTGTCCCCCAGGGATCAGTGTTGGGCCCAGTTCTATTTAATATCTTTATTGATGATTTAGATGAGGGAATTGAGTCCATCATCAACAAATTTGCAGATGACACCAAGTTGTGGGGGGGTGTCGATCTGCTGGAAGGCAGGAGGGCTCTGCAGAGGGACCTGAACAGGCTGGAGAGTTGGGCTGATTCCAATGAGATGAGGTTCAACAAGGTCAAGTGCCAGGTCCTGCACTTTGACCACAACAACCCCCTGCAGTGCCACAGGCTGGGCACAGAGTGGCTGGAGAGCAGCCAGGCAGAAAGGGACCTGGGAGTTTGGATTGACAGGAAGCTGAACATGAGCCAGCAGTGTGCCCAGAAGGCCAATGGCATCCTGGCCTGGATCAGGAGCAGTGTGGCCAACAGGTCCAGGGAAGTGATTCTTCCCCTGTACTCAGCACTGGTGAGGCCATATCAGTTCTGTGTCCCTCAGTTCAGGAAGGACACTGAGATGCTGGAGCAGGTCCAGAGAAGAGCAACAAGGCTGGTAAAGGGACTGGAGTACAAGTCCTATGAGGAAAGGCTGAGGGAGTTGGGGTTGTTTAGCCTGGAGGAGGCTCAAGGGAGACCTCATCACTCTCTGCAACTCCCTGAAGGGAGGTTGTAGCCAGGTGGGTGTCAGTCTCTTCTCCCAGGCAGCTCTCAGTAAGACAAGAGGGCATGGTCTTAAGCTGTGCCAGGGGAGGTTTAGGTCGGATATTAGGAAGAAATTCTTCACAGAGAGGGTAATCAGGCATTGGAATGGGCTGCCCAGGGAAGTGGTGGATCCTCCATCCCTGGAGGTTTTTAAGATAAGACTGGATGTGGCACTTCGTGCCATGGTCTAGTAACCACGGTGGTAGTGGATCGAGGGTTGGACTAGATAATCTCAGAGGTCCCTTCCAACCCGATTGATTCTATGATTCTATGACTCTATGACTAACTATAAAAAAACTTCTGCTTAGTGCATGGAGGCTTTCTTCAATCTCATTTTCTTCTTTATTTTCTTTTCTTTTTTCTTCTTTTTTTTTTCTGTTGACTCAACTGCCTTCTTGAATCTGTGTACAGAAAGTGGAAAGCTAACTGTGAAGCTGGTATCTACTTTGGAGATCATACAAGTAACAAGGATAAATTACAGGTCTATTATCTAGGTTTGAACACTGAATTTCAACATTTTTAAAGTGTATGTTGATTTAGTAAGTCTGTAGTCAACTTATTATGGAAAATATTGAAAAACATGAGCAAGCAAACGTAGTTCATATTCTACTTTTCCACTAAATAAATATGAAAAGGAAGTTACGGATTTCAAATACTTTAATAAAACCAAAGATTTGTACTTTAATAAAACCAAAGATTTTCAAAACAAGAGTTTTGTGAAAGCCACATGTAATATAGAATAAAAAAAAAAATAAATTATAAACCATAAGACAGAAACATCAGGAAAAAATATCTAGAGAGTTGATAATCTGTTTCTGAATCATTAAAACTTAGTAGTAGCTTCGTAAGTTAGTGGAGTCTTGATTAAATACAAACTAAAACTTTACAGGTCTCTCTTCAGACTTTGGATGTCTAGTATAACAGAACTGCAAAAGCAAAAGGCTGGAATGAAATGTTAATGAAGCATAACTTAATTGCACTTTGTCTGTTGTTAGTATTTCCATACATCAAGAAAACTTCAAAAACCTCACTGAAATTATGGACGAATCAATTCATATACTGAATAGGTCAGTAGTTGTTATTCAAATAATAATGTGTCTATTTTATTATTTTCTAAAGTTATTTTCCATCCCCAAATGGATTAAATCAATGTAGTTCCTTACGATGAAATAAAATCAGAGTGGTCTTAAAGCACTCTCACTCTAAATGGCTCATATATGAAATGAGAAAATTATCACTAAATCATCTTGACATTTCTTTCTAAAGATATTTAAATCCATCTAGTGTTTTATTTTCCAATCTTGAACATTTTTATATACAATGAATCGTGGATAAATATTTTCAGAGTTATAAAACTTCAGATTAATAGGTTGTCTTTTCCCGCGGGTTTGTTTTCTGTCCTATCCTTCTTGAGAAGACATTCCAGAATAATTTTACCTCTATTTTGGTTTTATTATGTACTGTATTAATGAGAAAACTGGCTGAATGTCAGACCACAAAAAAAGATTTTGAAAAAAATTATCTTCTCTATGACCGGTTTCATTCAGTCTTGTTCACTTTCAAAACAGAAGTCATTGCAGGTTTTATTCAGGAGTTACTTTATAAGCACACTCGAATAGGTGTCAGTCATTGCAGTGGGGTAATGGCATACTGTCAAATACCTTAACTCCTCTCACGTTTGTATGCCACTAGAACTCACCTTAGTCCTGGGCCCCAATTCCTGGTCATCCACATACTTTGTATGTTAATATTCTGAGATTTTTCTTCCCATGACAAAAAGCTTTTATAATTCTGGGAATAATTCCATCAAAAAGATTTCCCTATAGTAAAAATGGTTTAAATCATACTATTTTTAATATTTCCATCCCATACAATTCTTCAAGATCATTCAAACAACTATTGAACACTGTAAAACTCCCAAGTAACCTCAACTTGCATTTCTCAGGTAGGCAACAGCAGAGCACTGTAGGTATAAAACTATTCTTTGGCATTTGCTGTGGAGCTGAAGGATCATACTGTTGGTGGAGATAACTTTGTCCAAGCAGATGTAAACAAATAGCACTGATGACCAAGCAGTACACAGCTGATCCCAAAGAGTATATTCTACCACACCTCTCTGTACACATTTACCAAGTTTCTTCTATATCAAGTTTCATTCGTTAATGTTGTTAAAATCCACTAATTTCAGGAAATTCCAATTTTATACCTCGGTCCACAAAAGCGGAGAGGGGAAAAGGTTTGAGTCTACCTGGAGCAAGATTAAGACACAGTTGAGGTCAGATGTTGGTAACCAAAATGATAATTCTCTCTTGTTCTCTATTAAGGAAAAGAGAGAAAGGAGGAAAATAGGAAAGTAAAAAAAAGGGGAAGGATGACTACAAAAAGTAAATAGTCACCACTGTGTGGATCCCACAGTGCCCCAAAAGTCCACTCATCTTCTGTGGTTCAGTGGGGAGACCTCTATACGAGCTTACCAAGTGAGCCTTTTTTTACGTTGGCTAAGTGATGTGCTTTGCAATAGCATTTCAGCAATCTTGCCCGAGCCTGGGGACTATGACAATGGCACGTTCACCCCATAGTCATTTTGATCACTTCATATAGGCACAGGTGTCTACGCAATGGCCGTGTGCTACCCTTAAAACCTACAGGTTGAATCATGCAATGTTACCTTATTCAGGGAAAAGGTAAATGCACAGTCTGTAGGCTGTGGTTAACCGCACATCCTGTTATTGCAATGGTCTCCTGATCACAAATTTCTGTAACAGCAAAGCAACTTGCCTTCTACTGTTCAAGCCATGGTAGAATATATGTTGCTTTACAGCAGTTAGCAGTTTAAGCAGTGTCAGAACATATATTGCTTCTTACCAGTTCTATACAAATATACAGTTTTTAAGTAGTTAACTAGATCTTCTAAGATCTCAAAATGTCTTTTCACACTGTTATACATCCTATGTGTTCAGTTCATTATATTTATATCTTATATTTGTATGAAAGAGTATTTTATATATATATAAATAAAAATGCATTTATAGATATAAGAACAAATGGTGGACCGATCTAGCTGCAAAAACTCAACTATGTGCAGATACAGGGGATCACAAAGGATTCTATGAGGCCCTGAAAACAGCATACGGGCCTACATACCAAGTCCAAAGCCCACTACTCAGTGCAGATGGTCAAACGCTTCTGACAGATCAAACCTCCATTCTGAATAGATGGTCTGAACACTTTCAGACTCTTTTCAGTACCAACCGTGTAGTACAAGACTCAGCAATTCAGTCCATCACACAACAACCGGTGAAATACGAATTGGATACTGCCCCCACTCTAGGAGAAACCCTCAAGGCCATACAGCAGGTGAAAATCGGCAAGGCAGCTGGGGTTGATGGAATCCCACCTGAAGTCTGGAAACATGGGGGCCTTGCACTCCATGCTAAATTTCATGAGCTTGTGGTGCGCTGTTGGGAACTAGGCGAACTACCTTCAGACCTTCGTGATGCAGTCATCATCACCTTGTATAAGAAGAAAGGTACTAAATCAGACTGTTCAAATTACCGTGGTATTACTCTGCTCTCCATTGCTGGCAAAATCTTGGCAAGAATACTCCTGAACAGACTAATACCCGCTATAGCAGAAGAAATTCTACCTGAAAGTCAGTGTGGCTTCAGAGCCAACAGGAGCACCACAGACATGATATTTGCTCTCAGACAACTGCAAGAGAAGTGTAGGGAACAGAACAAAGGTCTCTATGTAACCTTTGTCGACCTCACCAAGGCTTTCGATACTGTGAGCAGAAAAGGTCTTTGGCAGATTTTGGAACGTTTAGGTTGTCCCCCCAAGTTCCTTAAAATGATCATCTCACTTCATGAGGATCAGCACGGCCAAGTCAGATATGGCAACACACTTTCTGAGCCCTTTCTAATAAAGAATGGTGTGAAACAAGGCTGCGTTCTCGCTCCTACCCTATTCACAGTCTTTTTCAGTATGATGCTTCAAAGGGCCTCGGCAGACCTCGATGATCAGGACGGTATCTACATTCGATATCGTACTGATGGAAGCCTATTCAACCTAAGGCGACTGAAGGCCCATACTAAGACCCTAAACCATCTTGTCCGGGAGCTGCTCTATGCTGATGACGCCGCCCTTGTTGCCCACACAGAAGCAGCTCTGCAGCGTTTAACATCCTGCTTTGCAGAGGCTGCTGAGCTCTTTGGGCTGGAAGTCAGCTTAAAGAAGACAGAAGTTCTCCATCAGCCTGCACCTCAGGAAGTCCCCCACCGTCCCCACATCACCATCGGCCAGTCAGAACTCAATTCAGTCCAACAGTTTAATTACCTAGGCAGCCTCATCTCCTCAGATGGTAAGATTGATGGGGAGATAGACAATAGGTTAGCGAAGGCATACAGTGCTTTTGGAAAACTCCATAAACGAGTTTGGCGTAATAAACACTTGAAGAAAAGCACCAAGATCAGTGTTTACAGAGCCATAGTGCTGTCTACTCTTTTATATGGTTCCGAATCATGGGTCATCTACCGCCACCACCTGCGTCTCCTAGAACGCTTCCATCAACGCTGCCTCCGTACAATCCTTAACATCCATTGGTCAGACTATGTGACCAATACATCTGTTCTCGAACAGGCAGCAATTACGAGTATTGAGGCCATGCTCCTGAGAACGCAACTGCGTTGGGCAGGGCACATCTCTAGGATGAAGGACCACCGCCTCCCTAAGATCCTGCTCTATGGTGAACTTGCCACTGGCTGCCGCAAGAGAGGAGCTCCAAAGAAAAGATACAAGGACTCCCTGAAGCAACAACTCAGCCTCGGGCATATTGATCACCATAACTGGTCCACTCTGGCCTCTAATCGGGAGGCCTGGAGACAGACCATTTATAACGCTGCTGATGCTTTTGAGAAGGCACGCAGGATCACTCTTGAGGAGAAAAGACAACGCAGAAAGAATCGAACCTTGCAGAATATACCATCTAAGGAGTCTTTCTGCTGTGTCTTTTGCAACCGGACTTGCCTTTCTCGTATTGGCCTTTTTAGCCACCAACGCGCTTGCATGAAAAATGGGTAGAGCCCTTCCCAAATCTTCGTTCGCGAAGCCTAGCCATGATGATTGATATGTTATTGCACAATATCAGAGGTCTAGGATGTATACGTTGACTATTTCTTTTGATGCAGTATGGATTTTCTGCTCAACTCTCTGTTATCTAGCTGCCTGTAAATCACAAATCCAAATTACTATAGCTACACAGTTAACATAATTGCCCTTCACATTCTTCAGACCTATATAACATTCCTTAGTTCTTTATACACTATAGGAGCAGATAGAAAATTGCTGATGGATTTCCACAGGTCATTGTGTGCCTGGCTTGTTTTGTATTTCAAGTTTTTATTCCACGTTCCAAACTTTGATTTTGACTTTTATGATACCTTCCATTTGCATAACATCGTATTTTCATCTAGTTTTGAATGACGAACACAACCTCCAGCACTTTTCACTGTTTACCAGTAAAATGATATAGACACAATTTCATAATCTTTGGGTTTGTCTTTAAAATTCACCAATAAACCTTACTGTTTACTCTAAATTCTGCTGGATTTGTAAGTTCAAAATGTTACTTCTGCGGAATCAAATAACATTCCCTAGAAACGTGTGGAGTCATTTTCTCCACTGAGACCTCCCCTCAGAAACTGTAATTTAAATCATTATCTCCAGATTTGCCACTGGCTCCTTTTTAATGATTCATTCTTTGCAGAGATCAGAGACTTCCCACATCTTTTAAAGTTATGGGGTTATAACCAAAATTAACAATTAAAAATTTCATATATGCTTTCAAAGTTCCTCAACAGAAGCAAATAGGCTCTACATAACTCTACAGTGATAGAAAACCAATGTCACATTTCTTTCTTCTCTACTATAAAATCTGTGCAAGAAAACGAAGCATAAGGAGTTCCTGTAGCAGGTCCAATGGAGGGCAACAAAGATGATTAAGGGACTGGAGCATCTCACTTATAAGGTAACGTTGAGGGAGCTGTACCTGTTCAACCTTGAGAAGAGATGACTGAGAGAGGACCTCATCAATATATATAAATGTCTGAAGGGAGGGTGTCAAGAGGATGGAGCCAGGCTCTTGGTGGTGCCAAGCATCAGGACAAGAGGCAATGGGCAGAAACTGATGAACAGGAAGTTACACCCGAACATGAGGAAGACCTTTACTGTGCAGGTGGCTGACCACTGGCACATGTTGTCCAGAGAAGCTGAGGAGTCTCCCTCACTGGAGATGTTCAAGAACCATCTGGATGCAATTCTGTGCAATGTGCTCTAGGATGACCCTGTTTGAGCAGAGAGGTTGGACTAGATGACTCACTGTAGACCCTTCCAAACTCATGCATTCTGTGATATGATATGCCTAAAACTCATATGTTTCAGGAGATGGACATTGGATATAGTAGAAAGGTTAATACCAAGGGAAAAGTTTGCCTCGGGTGTTTGTTTCAAAACATTACAGAAGGCTTTGACTTATTACATTAGGGTAATTTTTTTTCTCATTGACTTCAGTTTTAAAATAGGAGTAGTAAAAAGCTTGAAGTGAATCAGTATTTTCCTCATAGGGACCTCACCTAACTTCTGTGGAGATCAAAAATAAGAAAAATGTTTTCCTGTGTCACCACTGCCTTGGGGGAGGGGAAGGAGATAAGAACAAATCTATTTTAATTTTTGTCCACAAAATTCATTAATTTTGTCCTTAATGTCTGTCACCAGAAGTAATCTCTGCATATCTGATATTTCTAAGACTCACTCCTTCTGCAATACATTACCTCAAACTGAGACTGTTCTTAAATGAAAGATGCTTTGGTTAAAATTTTAAAACTGTATGTTGTTTACAATGGAACACATTGCATTTTCTTTCACAGAAATTTTAGTTGTAATTATACTAGTTTGTAATTTAAAAATAAATATTTAAGTAATATTAGTCTGTATATCAAAATATAGATTTTTCAGGTTTTCAGAATAAGTGCTTTTATTCATTGCTACTTTTGTATCTCATACTCGTGACCTTCAGGACAAAAGGATTTCAAGCATTCTAGTTATTCTGTCGAAATACTCTGCAAAAATATTACTGTGCTATGTTGAAATTAATAATACATGGGGATAAGTGGGGTCCATTATCAAATGCATTGCATATTATCACAAAAGAAGTGACATGTAATGTTTTCTAGCTTTCTTACAATTACTTCTTTTTCAAATTATTTCAACTTACAACAGTCCCCTAAAATAGAACTTTCAATATTTCATTGGACATCTGCAACTGTGAGTTTTTAAAAAAGTACACTGACAGTGAATATCCAATATGACATTCAAATAAAATAAAATTCTTTTGGACAAAATATTGGCATCTTGTAAGGATGTAGGAGAAATCCACTGCTAGTATCTTGCATGAGTGAAACCAAGTTCAAGCTTTCTTTACACACAAAAGCTGACAAAAAAATGACACAATTCCTTCTTTATTGGTAGCAGTATCTGTTGTACCCATTTTGTTATTCCTTAAAGGAGCAGACACAGGATTGACATTCTCTCACTTAACCTTTAGCATAAAGGAGTTGAATGCCTAGTCTCAAGAGGTAGCCTAGATAACTAATTAAGGTTCATCCTATGTTGCGACACAATAGATTCCTCCCTAGAGTTGCTTATCTCTTGGCTTTGATGTACTAAACCAGGCAATACGAATCACAGCCACAATATAGGCTGTGATATACAAAATTTCTAGTCCCCTTCACTGGAGTTCATGCTCCTCTCCGTGCTGTAAAAACACTTACTGCATTTATTCTTGCTGCTATTCTTATTTGTATTTCTGATTTCTAATACAGAGAATAATAATAAGTATTTTAATCTTTAACATTTTATTCCTTTTTTTTTAATACAACTCTTATCAGCTTCCAAGCATTCTATTTGTTCCTAATTGCCATAAAGATAGGTTAAATAAATTTATTTATATTTTATTTTCCATTTAGCACATGAAAACATAATATTAAAAGCCAACATACAGTGCCACTCTAAATCTTGTAGTGCAGATATATATTTTTACTAAACTCCATGACTAATTTTGCCTTATAAATCAAATAGATGATGTGTTGATTTTGCATGTGAAATTTTGTAGAAAAGGGAAAATATGGGTATTTTGATCTGCTTCAAATTATTTTTAGTTACACTTTAAGAGAAAAATAATTAAAAACATGTATTGCAAGATTTCAGTTTCAAGAAAAACTAATGAAGGCCCTCTCCATATATTCCCCAGTTCCCATGAAGTTCATAGAGTGTTCTGATTTGGAAGGGATGCACAAAGATCATCAAAGTCCAACTCCTAAGACCTGTTGCTCTTGTTCTGAAGAAAACCTGGCTTACACCTAAACTCAGCAGATAACTTCATCTCTTTTTGAGGTCCAAGACCATCTGTACAGTATTCTGCAGAGTTTGTATGTAAAAACATCCTAGGGTAGAAACAGACCCTGAGAGCCAAGCTAGGTGTAATCATGTTAGAAATTCCTGGAATGGACTGCTCATACCTGCCTAATGCAGAGTTTGAACCAGGTTTCCACCTCATCTGTGTTACAGTCCTGTGGTCTTAAGCTGACTTGCCTCTGTCTTGTGTAGCTTTTCAGCTCAAATGAACTGAAATAATGTGAAGTTTGTTTAATTTCTTGCCAGAATGCTTTGACTTGTTTCTAAATGTCTCCTCCCCCTGGGGCATAGTCTTCTGGCTGCTCCCAGTTGAGCATGAGCATATCCCTGCAGCCTCCTCAGGTTGATATACCCCAGGGGGTTTTGTTTGTTTGACAGGGACCCCCTGAGTTTGCCAGATGTTTCCCATGGAGGCACTGGCAGAGCTCAAACTCCACCAGGAGTCCAGCAGCACTGGCTTAACTGGGCTTAATCCATGGAGGAACTAAAGCCTAGGGTGATGTGATCTCCTGGATTCTCACTGTGTTAAACTATAAGGTAGGCAAATATCTTCTGCAAGAATTAAAGAACTTCTGATGAACCAAAGAAGAAATTTTAAGAACTTGAATATTATGTTTAAAAAGTTGTAATGCCCGAGGAACCCAGTCTGTTTGATGCTTACACAATTAAGAAGCGATACACTGAAGTTAGAAGAACTGTGAATTTTCAGTTAGGCATCTAAAATTCTAGTTCTCACACTACTGTGCTAAATATAACCATTGGCTCTAGACATAGTTTCCTTTTTGAGCTAGGATTTTCAGATCAGAACAGTTAAATTAGGAACAGATGCAAAAAGGTGCATTTGTTTGTTCAGTGATCACTCAAACACAAATACAATAATATGGGATGTGAGGGAAGGTGCTAACTTGCTAATTGTAATTCTGGTGATGGTTTTGGCACATTCATAATTGTATAAGCAAGTAATTGACTTTGTATTGTATATTATTCCTTTTATCATCAGTACATCAGAGACAGATAAATTTTCCATCTGTCTCTATAATATTCCCAAGCGTGTCTTTAGTAGGAGAAAACATTCATGTTTTTTATTAATTTGCCTCTACTGGTTTCTAATTGCAATCCTTATCATTTTCATTTAAAACCTCATGATCCAGAGCTCAAAAATGAACAACTGAAATTTATATTTAGCAACAATTGTGTAAAATAATAAACCGGACAAAGTTCTGCTGTTGCAACTTTCATCTTTCATACTTTCAGTGAATATACTAATGGTGCAATTACTGTTGTGTTAAAAACTGAAAATAACATACCTATCTTACCCTATGAATTGCTAATCAGATTCTAATGTGATCAGTCAGAGCCTCAAATCTGCAGATATCCTCCTTTATTTCTACAGTATACACTGTCAGGTTTTAATTTTGTGTTGTTACTTGCACGGGAAATGAACAGGAGTTCAGGAGGAAATTACTTTCGCCTTCTGTCCCCATCCATATTGTATAATTCAGTTTGTTGTTAAATGCAGCTTACATATAACAATAACCTTAAAGCTAACTTGTTTGCTGGTATGCAAGTGAAGCAAGATTATATTGACCCTAACTCTTGCTTCAAACAATAACATGTCTATTATGAATGAAATGTGAAGAATCTTGTACATCAGATCTTCCGCTGCAGAAAGATGGATTATGTCACAGTCTTGTCACACAGTTGCAAGTAAGCCAGCTCAGGACATCCCCAGGAAACTTCATAATTCTATATGACTCAAACATGAATTTAGAGATTAAAATGGCAGAGAACAATTTTGAAGTTGTACCTCAGTATCTCTTTTCACAGAATTTACCCAAAGTAAATTGTATTAGTACTTGAACAGATATACTTGTGTTATTCCATTTTCATATGTTTTTTTCCATAGGCAGAGGAACACATTACTGCTACCATTTTGACTTCACCTGCTCATGACCTACTGGTTGAGATTATCAGTCCTCTTACCTCCACTCCTTAAATATTTTGGCTGATATGAGCTGAGTTATGCACATTTCATTCAGGAGGTCTCTACCAAGAAAGAGGTTTTAAGAAATCAGTTTCTCTTTGTTGGTCGATCCTGGAGTAATAACCAACTGTAGGAAAATATGTGCAGTGAACCTTAATTAGCAGAGGAAGAAAAAATTAAAGATAATTCACTTGGTGCGTTGACCTTTTTATCTGGAAAATATAGCCATAAAATCACCTAGTCAGATTGCCTTTGTAAGGCAGGTCATAGAGTTTAATTCAGTAATTCCTACATGAAAACAATGAGACAATCATGACTATGAGATTTACCACAGTTCCTACTCCTGTCGGAAGCAGAGGATCATTTTTGAAAGATTATGTGCACAGATTGTGAAAACCCTGTGTTTAAGTAATGTCTGTATTTTAAATAAAACTCATATTCTGAGCTGTATGTGTGACATAATCTGTTTCGAGGGTGAAAATAGCAACTTTCTTGAAGCTGATTGAAAAACCTCTCACCTAGCTCACCAGAATTCATGGATCATTAATATTTCTTGAGGCTTACAGAGATACCCTAGACAAAGTTTAATTTTCCCCTCAGTCAAATAACTCAAAATAAAATAATAATTATGCTCATTACCATGTTTTTAAAGTCAGATCAACTTTTTTCATGAAAATTATGAGTTATGCCTTGTGCTCATGTTCATGGACTGTTCCGCAACAAATTAAAGTCCTGTGCAGGGCTGAGTTGGACTTGATGATCCTTGCAGTTCCCTTCCAACTCAGCATATTCTGTGATTCTGTGATTTGTGTATGAGGCCATAAGAGTAGGAATCATTACATTTCATTTTTTCTATCAGCCTTCTTAGTGGTTTACAAGAAGTTTACACCTGCTGTGTAATATTAAGACTCAATCAGTTATAACACTGGCTGAGACTGAACTTGTCATTAATCATAGATTTATCTTTCAATCAGCTTTATTCTTTGTACTTTTACAGTATTTTGTGTTCCTACATTAAAAAAAAAGTAATTGAAATATAAATGTATTTGCAATCATTTTAGTTTGCAGATATTGATTGACCCACACCAAGTTTGATAGATTGTCCTATGGCAGCTTATCAAACTAGAGTTCTTTTTTTCTGTAGTCACCACTTTATGTTCCATCACTTATAGCTTTCATTTCAAACAAACAAACAAACAAACAAACAAAACCTCCCTAGATCTCTGCTAAAAAAGAGTCTATGGAAAAGCCAGGTAATTGCAACTGGGTCCTGCACTTTGACCACGACAATCCCATGCAGCACTAAAGGCTGGGCACAGAATGGCTGGAGAGCAGCCAGGCAGAAAGGGACCTGGGAGTTTGGATTGACAGGAAGCTGAACATGAGCCAACAGTGTGCCCAGGTGGCCAAGAGGGCCAATGGCATCCTGGCCTGGATCAGGAACAGTGTGGCCAACAGGTCCAAGGAAGTGATTCTTCCCCTGTACTGGTGAGGCCACACCTGGAGTGCTGTGTCCAGTTCTGGGCCCCTCAGTTCAGGAAGGATATTGAGGCACTGGAGCAGGTCCAGAGAAGAGCAATGAGGCTGGTGAAGGGACTGGAGCACAAGTCCTATGAGGAGAGGCTGAGGGAGCTGGGATTGTTCAGCCTGGAGAAGAGGAGGCTCAGGGGAGACCTCATCACTCTCTACAACTCCCTGAAAGGAGGTTGTAGCCAGGTGGGGATTGGTCTCTTCTCCCAGGCAGCTCTCAGTAAGACAAGAGGGCATGGTCTTAAGCTCTGCCAGGAGAAGTTTAGGTTGGATATTAGGAAGAAATTCCTTACAGAAATGGTAATCAGGCATTGGAATGGGCTGTCCAGGGAAGTGGTGGATTCTCCGCCCCTGGAGGTTTTTAAGATGAGACTGGATGTGGCACTTAGTGCCATGGTCTAGTAACACGGCAGTAGTGAATCAAGGGTTGGACTTGATGATCTCAGATGTCCCTTCCAGCCCAGCCGATTCTATGATTCTATGATTCTATACTGTCAGCATGAGTATCCAGAGGGTCTGCAATAGAAGATCTGAAATACATTAACAGTCATATACATACACAGAGAAATTAAAAATATTAAAAATATTGTCAGTGAATGTATAAACAAAATATGAGAGATTTTCAGGGCAGAAGTGAGGATTTTTACCCTAGAAAAGAAGGCCATGATATTTTTATTATTTATTGTCCAATTATTTGGTTTCCAATGGAGATTTTATTGCTGTAATGGTCTCTTCTCAAGCAGGTGAGACAAGTAGGTTGGTGTTATGGATGCAAAGGTCATGAAGCTCTGAGTAAATTGTTCTAGAGCATAGTGGTTAATTTTTCCTTATTAATAAGTTGATGGTGAACATAAGCAAAGAGACACTGCATTTAATTTAGCAGTTTGAGAAGGTGAATGGCAATGGTAGAGATGGGAATTCTGAAAAAAATTCAAAAGAGGGAAAATGAGATGCTTGCTTCTTTGGTACAACTCTGTATGCAGTTTTGTGATGATTAGCAATAGAACAATATTTATAGCTGTTTAAAGATATGTTATTCAGTCAGTTTGGGCTCTCTTGTACTGGAAAATTGTTGTAAAACAGAAGCAAGGCCAGGAGAGGGTCCCCAGGAAGAGAAGGAGTCTGAATCACCATTGTATTGAGAGCAAATGAGAACTGGATTAATTCAGGTTTAAGAAGAGAGGGCTAAGAGAGAGCCCTGTTTTCAGCAATCTGGTGGGTTATTACAAAGAAGATACAAAGGAAAACTTGGCAGGTTTAGGGTTGCTCACAGAGGTTGTGAAATCTCCATCCTTGGACAAAACCTTCTAACTGGAGTCAAATTGGAATTAGAAGTCAGACTTATTTTGAGCAGGGATTTGAACCACACTATCAGTTTCTTCCAATTTTAGTTGGTTTAAAACTAATTTTTCCATGCTTGAAACACTAACATACATTTTCTTATTAAGGCTATACATGCTTTTAGTCATAGGAAAGATTTTTCAGGTAGAAGGAAGGCATTTAGACATTATAGAACATTTTAGATGAAAACAAGACCTAGATAACCAGGCTTCAGTAAATGCTGATAGTTCTGATTCTATGAAGAAAGAAACCACATATCAAGTCCAAACAATAAAAACATTAACTGAAAATTTTGTAAGAAATCAAAATTAAAACTATGATATTGTCTTCTACCCAACTGGAAACAGGCAAAGCAAAATGGACTCTGAGTAACTGAAAAAAAAAAAAAAGAAAAAAAGAATAAGCATAACTCCAAGTCAGTGTAAAGTAAGGTCACTGTAAGTCCTGGCAATGGTCAGAACAAGAAATTTAACAGTTCCAAAAATGCAGCATATAATCCATAACAAATAGGTAATACCTGTAAAAAGATGTCTATGAAGAGTTTCAATTACAATTTCCTTGTCTTTAGTTTGACTCATTTTTTGTCATCTTAGTTTCTCCTAGGAGTAAGTGAGTGGCTGTGTGGATACAGGAAAGCAGTTGCTGTGTCCATCAGCCCAAGACAGAGACTACATGTGCTCCAATGCTCTTAGCTAAAACTAGTGACCCTTGTGATAAACAAGAGGAGTTGAAATTATCAGTTTAGAAGTACATCTTACTGGTATCCATTAGAGTCATTGGTGTGGCAGGAACGTTAACACCATGTGTGAGGAAAAAGGGGAGGGACTTATCATAATAATGGTATCGTCTGTTTCCAGCTAATGACTTCTGAGTATTTAGGGCTAAATTTTCTAAAGATAAAGCAGAAGGCAGATCAGTGGTAATGCCTTAGAGAAAGAAAACTTATATGAATTTTGAGCTGCTGTTGCACAGGGTACTTAAGACTTCCTATGTATGTACACAAGAAAGAAAAGGTGATATCTTTGATGTCTGAATGGTTGTGCAAAACTGAAAGCTCCTTCTGTCTGCTTCTTGTCATGCTCACAGTCTTAAATGGCAATTTATTAGCTTACAACTACTTGTATTCAATATGAGGAGGGAATTTGATATTTGATCTTCCTTTAAATTAGTCAGAGAAGAAAGCAATAATGATAGCTCAGGTCTGAGTAATCATTATTCATATACGTTTTCTGCATGCAAAACTAGTGAAATTCAAGCTAAAATAGGTTTGTGAAATTGCACTGCAAATTTGAAAGATAAATGTATGAGAAATGACAATCTTAGAATTGGGAGAGCATTTTACATTAAGAAGTAAAACCAATACAAAATCAGCAAGACATAGTATAAATTGAATAAAAACTATAAAATTAACGTCTCAATGAATTTATCAAACAGGGAAATGCATATAACATTTTGTTTTGCTTAACATTTTAACGATGAACTAGACTCAGAAGAACTGTGACTGATACAGTTTGCAATGACTCAAGGACTAGGACAGTACTAAATAAAAAGAAAGACAAAACTTTCATACCAAGAAACATTTTCAAGTAGTTTAAAGTTGTTGTGGTTTAACCCCAGCTGGTAACCAAGCACCAGGCAGCCTGTTGCTCACTCCCTCACCAGTGGGATCGGAAAGAGAATTGCAAGGGTAAAAGCTGGAAAACTCATGGGTTGAGATAAAAACCATTTGATAGGAAAAGAAAAAGCTGTGAACACAAGCAAAGCAAAACAAGGAATTCTTTCACTGCTTCCCATGGGCAGGCAGGTGTTCAGACATCACCACGAGAGCAGGGCCCCATCCTGTATCCTTGGGAAGACAAATGTCGTCACTCCAAACTTTCCCCCTCTTCCTTCTTCTTCCCCCCAGTTTTACATACTGATCCCATATAGTATGGAATATCCCTTGGGTCAGTTTGAGTCATCTGTCCTGGCTGTGTCTCCTCACAACCTCTCATGCACCCCCAGCTTCCTTGCCAGTGTGGCAATACGAAAAGCAGAAAAGGCTTTGGCTCTGTGTAAGAACTGTTCAGCAATAACAAAAACACCTTTATGTTACCAAATCAGTGTTCAGCACAAATCCAAAACACAGGTCCATACTATCCACTGTGAGTAAAATTAATCCTACCCCAGCCAAAACCAGCACAAAAGTGTTATGGGAGAAAGGGAACACACTATACATCTAGAACCAAGAATTTATTATTAGTCTAAACAAAACAAATAGCAGTGAAATCAAAATTGACAATTATTTTTAGTTCAGTTGCAATAGTTATATCAAAATAGTACAGTAGAGCCTCTTTAAGAACACAATAAGTTGTTACACAAGAAAATTTATTAATATCTAGTTCTTTTCTTTATTGTTGTACTCTCCTTTCTAATGTCTCTGTGAGTCCTTTGTGGGCAGTGGGAGCCTCATCAAGAAGAATTGCATGCACAGAGAAGGGCAGTTTATCAAAAGTCATTAGTGTCCTAAATTAAATTCTGGAAGGTGTACAGTGCTCTTGTATATCCCACACACAGTATTGTCAGAGCTCAGGCTCAGGTAGGGGATGCAACAAGCACTTGGCCCAAAGCAGGATGTGAAACCAGCCCAGTCCAGCTCTGCCAAGATGAGCCGTGGCCAGCCCAGAGACAAGTGCTTGGAGCTGAGGGCAGAGTCCAAGGTCTCATAACTAGGAGTGGCAAAAATATTTTATTAAGATACAAATGAGTTAATCTAATTACTCTATGAAGAATACTTTCATCAGAAAATTGATTTTGAAAATGCTTTTAAGACTTTCTCATGGGTAGCAAGTGGATTAATGTAGTGTTGTGGACCAAAATATTGGAATACTTTTTTAAGTCTGGTACAAAAATTTAAGAATGTATATTTTTAAGTTCTGATTACAATTTATTTACAAACTGATTTTTAATTTTATTGAATAGAAAATAACACAGAAATTCCTTCTCAGGTAGTAGTCTTATGTCCAGTTTTATTCAGGATAATGGACACAGCAACTGCTTTTGTTGATTTGGTGCAATTTCATCAACTTGATCAATAAGAACAAAAGAACTTTTAACTTTTTATTCCTGATCTAAGTCTCCAAGACAGATATCAGACAAAATTTTGAAAGCTATCTGTTTTAAAGACCTCAGTCTATCTAATTATTTTGACTTTTTTGCAATGCTTAGAGCATTAGTTTTCCTCTCCCTCCCTTTTTTTCCTCTTTTATTCAGTGAATCTGGTGGAGGAATAGGAGGAATTGGGAAGAGGTCAAAATCAGCTTCTCTTTGGGATATTACATAGCACCATATACAAGCAATATGGGATGAACAAATATTGGATAGACAAAAATAAAAAAGGTAAAAAAGTGTCTTAAAACTAAAAGGTAATAGTATAACAAAAGCTTTTGGCCAAAGGCTAATGAAATCTTGCAGTTGCTACATATGATCCTATGCTCTGCTCAGAGACAAGGGATGGCTGAGAGGTCTTAAGTCCCCCTGCTTTTATCATATTCGGTCTTATTACCATACAAAATTCAATTTTATGGATTTTTACACTAAACCAGGTATGACCCACATAAAAAAGACATCTCCTGTGCTAATTCTTTATGAAAGGAAATTATTAAAGTAGAATATCAAAAAACTTGCACTGTTTTTTAACCTTAGTGATTTTATTTCTGTACCTGATCTTCTGGTATTTCTTTAGGTACTTTCTAAGAAAAATAGATATATATCTATTGTAGATAGAGTGCGTTAAGTAATATGTGCTAAAATGAAAAATGCTACTTTTAATTAGGATTTTAACAATTTAGATGAGATCATAACATATTTCTTTGCATAGGCCAAAATGGGTCAATTCAGTTTCTTGTCAAACGACATTATTAAGTTTTGTGCCAAATTCAGCTATGAAATATTTTACAGCGAGATCTTCATTTGCTTGATTTGTATTGTCCTGTTAGACTTATAGACAGGTAGCATAAATGTGCTGTGCAGAGGTCAGGGTTAAAATCAAGAGGGGATAAAAAAATACAATGTAAAAGTCAAATGTCTACACTACAGTTTCATTTAAGAGGACAATATTTTGTCTGCTTGTTCCTTTTGCAAGATGGTTAATTGTGAAATAAAAATCTGAGAAGTATTTATTTTTAGCTGTCTATTAAATAATTTTAGTCTGCTTATGTTTTTATTTCTATATTCTGTACGGGACAATTAATTATATTCTTATTAAGTTGCAAAATTTTATGGTCAGTTTATATGCAGTGAACTAAATGAATTAAAAATCTGGAACTGCTTAGTTTCTAATTTAGGAAAGAAGAGAGTGCACAAGTAAAACCTATCTCTGACATTTAGGAAGCTGATAATTTGAGGGACAAAACTCACCTGAATAGCATAGGGAGAGGAGAAGGAATAGTGAATTCTGTTTCTGATGCCATATCACTATCTGGGAGTTCAGTGGGACAGATATTGTTCTTTTTGTGGTTGTTGGTTTTGTTTTCAAAAACATGCATAATGCCTGTACATCACTTTACCCTGCTGAAAAACTATAGCTGTAGGACTAATAGAAAGAGCAGCAAGCACACATAATTTCATTGGAATACAATGGGTTTGTAGTAATTAGGGATATGTATATGTTCTCATCTGTGGCAGTCAGCAGCATGTCTGCTTCCAGAGGGGATTCTGCATTAATCATGAAGAATAAGGAACACAAATATCTGTATATTCATGTTCCTGTAATTATTGCTACCAAAAAAAAAAAAAGATATATTAAGCCAGTCCTCAAAGTAAATAACACTGCATACAAATAGGTCAGATGCTATTTGTATCTTCTTGTGATACAAGTCAGTATAGACTCAGTTATACATTATTAGGTTCCATGCCAGACAATGTGGCTGAAATAGGGAGCTGTCTATATGTGTGCTGGTTTAAAAGTTAATCAGCAGGGGAAATGAACTCAACTCAAAAGAGAGATTATAAGTCAGAATAACAATTTATTAAAATAATACAATAAGTACAATTATACAGACAGACAAGTGGTTTTAACCCACAAAGTCCAAATGTATAACCCAGCACCCTGGGGCATGAACAAAAGTGGTGTTCCTTGGCCCCCCCCCCGAGTCCAAAGTAAAGGGAGAGGGGAAAAACCTGCTGGTGGGAGAGCTGTTGCAGTCTGGTCAAAAGTGGTGATTGCAATCCAGTCGAGGGTGGTGGTGTCAGTCTGGTTGAGAGCGGTGGTCTGCAGTCTTCCTCTGGATCCCACGAGTGGTGCCAAGGTTCCGAAACTCCCAGTTTATATATTCTCCAGTTCAGGTGGGAGTGCTCAGTCCCTCCCTCAGAGCGGGGAATTCCATAAAAGGGCATGAGGAGTGCTCAGTCCCTCCCTCAGAGAGGGGAATTCCATAAAAGGGTGTCAGAGCGGGGAATTCCATAAAAGGGTATGAGGACAGGAGCATTTTCCCACCTCGCAGGCCTCTACTGACAACAGTTTCTGGGAAATGGCATGGAAGGCTATAGAATACACAGTTTTGGGTTACACCCATCCAGTGATGAATTGGTCCTAGCCGTTCTAACCAGGACAACATGAATAACCCACCCCGAATTTCCCTGTAACATTGTTTCAATATCATCTGCTGACTTCAGAGACCACAGCTTTTGTGGATTTCTTGACGAAAATTTGAGTTTTCATTAGCTATTTAAACCATACTTAAGTCTCTCCATTTATTTATACTTGTTATGGGTTTGATCTTACAATTTCATTATTAATTTTTGTGGAGATGACAGACTTATTTGCCCAAGATTAATTTTACCGTCTGTGTTAATACCAATTATTTTAATGTGAGATGTTTTGTAAATCTGCTTCTGAAAAACATTTACTTGGATTCAGAAGGGTTCATACAAGCAAAATCATACTCTATTTTTATTGTTCAATTTGTAGTTATTATCATGATAGCTCAACCACCCCACACATTTTTTGTTCTAGATGAAGTCCCTGAGCAGGGAACAGAATTGAAACCTGCTTTTTTAAGGTTACACTGGTTGCATATATACTGCTTATGCCAGAAAAATACCAGCATGAGACAGTTTGTAGTGTTTTCCTAAGAGTGGCAAAGCCTTTTTCATAAAGTATATTGTAATTTACATCACTTGCAGAAAGCAGCTATACTTCACCAGAGGTGACTGGTAATGAGAGAGGGAAAAGCCTTTGGGTGAAGCATTTATAGATTTTTTCTTTTTACTTAGACATTATTGTTCATTTTCACAAAGACAACCTGAGTAAATTGACACTTAAGGAGAACTCAAACTGATGCAGTACTTAAATAAAATTCTATGCAGAACAAAAAGGTGGCCTTTCTAGGGAAATAGATATATTAAAAGCCTTATTGTACATTTTATTTATGAAGCTGTTATAAAAGTATTTCTCCATTTACAGTAAAAAGTTGACTAAGGTAATAAGCATGAACATACCTCAACTAGTGAGTTCTAGCTCACTTTTTTTTTACCTTACTTTTTTAACGTACTATTCCAATATTGGCACAAAGGGCATTTAAGCCAATCCAATCTTAGGAAATAAATCTTAAATGTAGTTTAAAATAGTTGGGATTGTTTACTCCTCCTTGGTTCTACATGCCAATTCAAAAACTGAAAAAAATTATCATAAATCAGTAATGCTGTCAAAATGGTCACCTCACAAATGTAAAAGTGAATATATTCATTAGAGAGAAATATTAAGATCACTGCTTTATAATATAAAATGAATAGAGTGCAACTAGCAATCTCTCTGTTTTGATTCACGTGCCCACACAGACCTCCCATGTGTTCACCTTAATAAAAATAAATACTCATTAAAACTTAACAGTCCCATGTATCTTTACAAAGATGTTGTACTGCTAACTGAATTTGAAGCACAGAAGATCCTTAGTATTTCACTCAAATTGTGGGTTTCATATATATATATGTGTATATGCATGCACACACTCTTCAGTTATCCAAAGTCATTAAAAAAGATCCAGCCAGAGGGTTTCTGGTTCCCCAGTTGAAAGCTATGAGCTAAAAAGCTCAGCAGTTCCAGTTCCAGAAAGGAAACTTTTCATTGATTTCATAGTAAGCACCATTTCTGTTCAAACACCTGAATTTATAATTAAACACTACATTTTGTCTTGCACAGTATGTTTTGGGCCAGCAGGTCAGGGGACAGAAAGGTTTATGGCAATTTCAGTGTGAGAGTAGCTATCAAGCAATAAGGAGATTAGTATATAGCAAAAGAATAAATAAAATGAACAAAAAAACCCAACCCCTGGAAACACCACATCCTAATATGGATTACTATTAGCCACAGCTTCAGAGACTTCAGAAACCTTGTAAAATATTGTTTTTGTTCACCCCTTGGTGCCAAACTCCTGGCAAGAGGTTTAGAAAAAGGCACAAGGTGTGCAAAAGCATTATGACATCTATAAAGTCTAAATCATGGAAGAAAAATTTATCAAACCTAAACCACAAAACTTTTCTTATGCTTTGTTTTCAGAAAGCCACACATACTCCATGAAGCCTTCACAAAATTTAAACCAAAAATACATAATCACAATGGAAACTATAATTATTACTAGTCTTCCTCCACACTAGTAGAGGTGCTTACCTACAATATGTACTAAACCAGATAATTTCTGTCAAACTGCTCAACAACTATTACAGAAATCAGAACAAAGCATGTCCACTTGCCTCTAGCAATAACAATATGAACAGACTGATTTGAGGATGATTCTGTTAACTCTTAAATTCTCCTCTGAAAAGACATTTTTCTGCCTACTTCCATATCCAATGCTAATTAAAGAAAAAAATGTACATCATATTGCAATTTTTGTTTGACATAAGTTTGTAATAGTTCTTCATTTGAGGGGGGGAACAGCCTTATTTTTTGCTGACTGAATAATCTTAAAAATGACGTTTTCTACTGCCGCTCATTTCTCATGGAATGCTAAAAGTTCTCATAGGCAATGTGTTGATCATAAACCACTTCTTTTTGCCCTTAGAGGGAAAATCTGTATTCTCACCTACTTGAAATGCAAAGTTCGTTCTCATCATGGCAAAATGAAGTGTGAAAGAGTAAAAGATAAAGAACATATTGAATTTTGTTGAAAGATAAAGAAAATATAGGAGTACATACACATGTAATATGCTTGAAAGCTACTGTTATGTCGGGGGTTTTTTATATATATCGTGGAAGATTATGTATGTTGCAACCTCCTATTTTCCCTAGAATACACACATTTTATGAACTGAATACCTAGATTAGCTATTCTCCTTAATCTTTTAAATCTGTGGTTCTACTATGCAGCCCAAATGACCTATCTTGGTGCACTCCCTAGTGACAGAAATTTCAATGCTGAAATTTTCCAGTCGGTGAAGAAGAGATATCAGTTACCAATTATTTACTGTCTACATTGAGCAACCAAAACAAGGAGCAAAGTGATGGCAATCCTGCTCATCTCTCAGCTACTGTAAAACCCACTTACATATAATGTAAAATTCTCCAGGTTGAAAAGATGCAGTTTCATAAAAAGATGGTATTGATGAATTAGCCCCAAAATATCCATAATTTTGCAGCTGCCTATTAAGTGGTAAAATATTTGCAACATGGTGCGGAATTAACTTCCTAGTAGTTTGTGCCAAATATGTTTCTGCATCCTGTTGTAATAATGTCTGTTCCTATAATATTCTCTTTTTGGATTAAAGAATCATCTTACATATATACAAAGTTGATTTGTTCCAAATTACAGTGAAGCCTGAAAGTAATTACAGTTAAAACCACCTCTGAGGTCATTTTTAAATAGAAGTGAGAATTTAAATTGTTCACTCTAACTATTTAACATTTCACAACCTGAAACTCAGAGCAGGGATATTTGAGGACAGGTTGTGTTACTGAATTCTACTTCTTGAACTCAAAGAGAAATCAGAAGAAAACCAAAAATATCATAATAAATCTGAAACAGAAATCCCAGCATACTCATAAAAACTTGATAAGTAGAAAACTTGCAGACAATAATTTCAAAGTTTCTGGTATTAACAAAGGGTAACACATTGGTTATATGGACTTCTATCTAGTTCTCAACTCAACATTTTGCTCTTCACTTGTTAATTTATACTCTTAGCGTATCCCACCACATACTTTCAATAAACTTTACTTCTTTTACTATCTTTCTCTTATGTCTCCAGCTGGCATTTAGCAGATGTACTAGGCTAATTTGTGGAAGAAAAATCTTCAGGGATTATTAAACCTGGAAGCTATATCTATAGGGGTAAAGGAATTCTGCTCAGGAAATGAGCTGTGGTCTCTGAACAAGTAATGCAGACTAATGCACATTCACACAGCTCAGGATGAAACATCACTCAAGCGGACTGATAAACCTATATGGAATATGCCTGGGCCCAGGTCTGTGCAAGGACACATTCAGCACTCAATAGGCTTCAAGATAACTATTAATTTATAGACAATTTTTTCTATCCTCTCCCAGTCCTCATGGTTCAAGTATCAAAAATCATAAAACAATGTTGAGTGTATGGGTTGAGGATGTGACATGAAAATAAATAGGATTGTGTAAGGGCACAGCATGCACTTGGACGATACCAATATATACTAGAGGAAGGAGAGGCGCAGTTTAATAGAGATGCAGTTTTGTCTATAAGGACTCTATGGAGTAGTTTATTGAGTGAACTATCTCCATAATATCAACCTGGATTTGTCTGAAAGACAACCAATCATTTCAATCAAAAGCCCTGGGAATGAGCAGTTTTGTTGTCTAGGGCCTAGGGATGAATATTGGTGCTACATCATTCTCCACGAGAGATGTCAACTAAAATGCCATTTTTGAATCTAGAAATCTCAAAGCTATTAATTTTCAGAGGTTGTGATAGCATGCTGGGGAAATATGGCTTTTTCCTTACCTACTTCTTATGATGTTCTGTCTGTACCTTCAACTTCCACTTGTGGCAGACAGGACATCGGGTTAACACCACCACTTCTCTGTCCGAATTTGACTGGCTTACAGACATTTAGCAGCACTGCGGAACAGACATCAATACTTGCGAAAAGGACTGAATAGAGCACAAAAGGCTTAATAAAATTTAGATAATAAAAAAGAAGACCTTAAATTATGGTGCCTTCCACCTACCCCTTCATTTATAGAGGAAAATCTGAAGTATTATATTCAACAAGAGAATGTAGCTGATACTCAAGAATATACAAAAGAGTAAAAATTATTTTAACAAACATTGTTTGGTGCATATAGTACAATACTTGCTCCCATATTACCATTTCTCTTATTCAATTTCATTACAGAAATTACTTTAAACCATTTAAGTGAATCAAATAATTAGAGAGAACTGCGAAAAAAGGAGAACAGTGAATGAAAAGAGACCAGTAGGGTGAGTTGCATAGCTATTCTTTACCCCCAAACACCTTCAGTGCTTAGATATCACCTACATCAAATTACACACACTTGAGAGTAATGATATCATGAATCCTTCCTTTGTTCTTGGCTATACAAGACTTTAGTTAGAAGAATGAAATTTGTTCATATACTGATTAACAGCTATTTGCAAGGGGAAATTCATGACCACAATGAAGTTTTTTTAACTTTTAATTGTCTATGTATAATTAAATCACTTGAAGTTCTCCGTAGTGAACAATAAGTGGTGTAGTTTCAACTCAGTTGTACCTGTATGTGTTTGCTTGATGCAGAACAAAGATGTGTTTTTGCTCTCCTCTCCACTTTGAATTTTTGTAAATATAATTTGATTTCTGTTTCAAATATGGTTTTTAAATCTTATTCTCAGAGTCTGTTTTTTATTGGGGATAGAGACTGTTTTACTTTTAGGGATTATTTCTGCACCAGACAGTAGTTTTCTCCTCATAGTTTCTCTAAGCTGAAAGAGGAATGACTTAAAAAACTCCTCCCTAGCAACACAGTTTCTTTCATAAATTATAACAGACATAATGCAGCAGATTCTCACCCTCCTCCCAAATTATCAATCCTCGTCAAATTAGCTTGGAAAAGCTTTGTTTCCCATACCAAATGATTTTGCTCATCAGTGTACTTCTTTTTTTCAGGGGATCATTTCTGCATGAGCCTCTTCAGAGTCCTGCAAGAATAGTACATGAACTCAACGACAAGCCAACCTTGTGTCTCCCTGTAGATATACAGGAATATTCTTGTGATCAGGAGCTTCTCCTTTTTTCCAGTTTCCTACGTGATTATCTACGTCATACATGGTACCCAACTACTGTGTCAATCTTTCCTGGTCCTCATTGTGATCATGTCTTTCCAACTTAGACTTTTTCACCATTTGCTAAAGTTCTTTAAGAATCTATATCTCTTTATAATGTGAGCAAAATAATGAGATAATTACCATATCTGGGCCTTCAAATTGTGGTGTCAAGGGCATTTGACAAATTGTGAGAGGGCATTCTCTGATGAGGTAAAATAAAGTAATAGACGGCAGAATCTCAACATTTGCTGAAGCACTGTCATGGGACCAGGCTAGGGAGAGGAAGAAGGACCTGGAGCCTGCAGGCATGTCTCCTGAAACAGTCTGACTCCTGAGCTGCTCCGAGTTTTTTCTTGGGAAGTATCTAGTAAAGCCTATGTTGGAAGGTATGCCATGTGGGAGATGGTGGACGAGGTTCAAATCAATAATGTCTAGATACCTAACATTACTAATGATGGAGTGTCTACACTGAAGATCAAAGTCCTGTGCAGATACCCCTGAGTTAGAAGAGCTAAAGTTAGTCAATTTATTCAAGGGAGTGAAATTCTGTGAGAATGTCTTATGAATTTGAGTCTCGTACCAACAGCTCTGTCTTCTAGACATAAGCTGGATCCCTCAGACCAGTAGAGAGTGGTTGTTACATGTTACCTAGAATTTCAGTGTTTAAGGTTAGGCACAGAACACAAATGTAAATATTGCACAGATCTCAAAAAGCCTATATGACTAAATTTTCATAATGGCCTAAAAGAGTCCAGAATGTCTAAAAACCAGTTATGGTACTCAAACTGGTTTCCAACTACATGAAAATCAGTGTAATTTAAATACCTAAATAGCATTGAAGATCTGCATTAAAACTTTAGCTTTCTTTTTAGAATGAACAGGATGTTTGAACCAGGACAGCAAGATGAGTTTTAAAAAGTAACTAAAATCTATGGTCTGGATTTTGTTTTGTGGGAGGGAGGAGATGTACAGCTTGTGTCCTGTGTTGTGACACTGCACAAAGAAAGGCAGGTTCCATCGTGAACAACCTATTGGAAAGCTGCAATTGAGGAAATGAAGAAAAATATGCTCACATTCAGTCCCAGACCAAAGTCCAGAGGTCTGAAGGATGCTTTGAGCATAATAGTCAGGAAAGAGCTTCACAAAAACATTTGCCCACTAATATTACAACAGAAAAACCTGATGTCAGTGACAAATTTTGCAAATGCTTACGTACATACTGCACCTTGGAAACAGAATTACGTGAGTCCAGAGTTGAGTAAATAAAACCAGAAGCTCACATAGCAAGATTTGTTTTTATTGGGAAGTACTGTGATTTCACACCTAAGGAATGTATTCATACCTACATTAACCATACCATTTTTAATGTAGTGATGACTATATTATCTTATATAAATTATATTCGTAGACCACTATAGCATAAATGGAAGCCCACATCAGAAGACATTCAAGATCAAAGAGTCTTATCTCTTCCACTAAGTGTCAACTACTCCCAGGATTAAGTAATTTTTAATAGATAATAAATCAGTTGGACTCAGAATAAATAGAACACTTTTTTATATAAAATCAACTTCATTTATACATATATATATGTTATATATACAAAAATATATATTATACACACACATACATAAATAAAATGTGTGTGCACATATACATAAAATGAAATCAGTTTTCTTCATATATGTATCCAACTTCTATGATATGCTTAGAATATACACATTTGGTATTATAATGTTATGAAATACAATTCAAAGCAGAGTTCCACATGTGAATAAGCCAACAGATGGCAAGAATCCTCTAAGGCAGTCTGTATGCCAAAGTATAAATACTGCTACAGTAAAACTAATCACAAGAGGAAACTAAAGCCTGTAGATAATGCATCATTAAGCAAAATACAGTTAGAATGCTGGACTCTCAACTTGGTTGAATCAGTGAATATCACCCTGACACAAGTTATTTTCAAGTTTTCTGAAGTAGAGAAAAAATATTCTTAATTTTAATGACTGTGGGTGTGGCATGGAAAGACATTATATTTGTCCTTACTAGGTACAGGAGTTATTGAAGCCCTGAACATCTCTGAAATATATTCTGTGATAGCACTGGATTAGAAGCTGTGCAAATAAAAGCCCAGGTGACGACCACAAGACTTATCCCAAACCAAGGGTTTAGCTACCTGCCAGCAGCCAGCCTGGGTAGCACCAGTAACAGATTTACTTGGTATGTACTGCCTTGTGTTTCTTGACTTTCAGCCTGAAACTGGATTCTTAATCAGACTTTCCAGTTCATGCTGCAAGTCACAAATACATATGTTCCAGGAGGATAATTTTGGTCATATCTTACTATTTTCTCCTTACTACACTCTGATAACCAACTACCCATACATTACCTCATCATCTCTCAGATCTAACTTGGCCTAAAGAGTTCCTTGGCCTAAAGTAATTAAAATTGAGATGGAAATCTTAAGTGTCTCATTCAAGAGGCTTTAGATCTTTTAAAGAACTGTACGGAAGTTCTTACAGGAACAATAAATAAGGCAGGTGTCATGGTATGCTTCCCCAAGACCTGCTTTTGTTGCAACTTGTCCTCAAAGATGACAAGCTAGATAGATACCCTTGGAGATGCTCAATACACTGCATGTTGCAGTGAAATTCTCTAAAAATACAGTTGAATCTTTGTAAGCACTGTGTAAATAAAAATTGTTGTTTGCATCAATATGAGCTTATTAAACCATGAAGTCCAAGTTAGGCAACTCATGCAGTATGATTCCCTGCTGTTCTGTATGACTGACCCAGCAGACCCGTCTGCATGAAGGGCTGATAAATCTGACTGAATCAACATTGGCTCTTTGCCTATAGTTTTAAGCAAAAACTCACTATTTCATCTCAAACATGGGATACATGGTTCTTGTGTTTTGCTCCACTTATAGGAAGTTTTAAGCCTTAAGCATATTTTGATCATACCTGAGTGTATAGTACATGTTGAATCATGGGTTACAGTTGTCTCTGACTTTGATTGAAAACAAAACAGAAAAAAAGAAGATATTTATTACTGCCTAACTTAAATCAGACTGCCAGTCTCAGTTCAGCTTCAAGTAGATCAATAGGCCTTTCCAATTAAGCTAAATTGTGGGAACATTTTGCTCTGAAGAAATATACTGCTAAAGACATGACTCCTTAATAAGATGTGTGTAGAAGTCTAGAACACTTTTTGTGTTGCCTTAAACCGAATAATCAGGTGTTTTTAACTGTAACAGCACTTTAAGTTTTTATTCTATTTTGTTTTTCTTTTAACATACACTTACAAACACACTGCTACTACTGCTGGTGGCATTTTTTGCTTAAAAAACCCACTTATTTATAAAGCAAACATTTCAAAATTATTCAGAGAAATAAAACACTCTTTCTTGGAAAATGTACCTATAAGCCCCAAGGCAAGGCATATTAAAAATATACTCCCAATGGATGTGATGTGCTAAAATATTCACTCTCTCTGCCTGAACATTTTTAGGCAATCCCTCTGCAAATTTGATTGCTGGCTGGTTTGATAGCAAATACAATCTGCCACACTTTTGTGTGAGTTATGCACAGCTGTGTATATAAGCTTCCATAAAATAACCCATATGCTAATTGTGTGCATTGGAGAAGGCTGTAGTAGCACAGGATAGAAAATAAGGCACTAGTTAAGGTTTTCTGCTTCCTTGACACTCTCCCCTTGCTGTGTTCTCTCATTTTTCCTGTAAATCCAAAGCACAATGCTTCAGTGACTAAAATGTGGCACACTATAAGGCCAGGTACACTTTGTCAATCTTTGGTCCCTCTAGTACTCCGATGATATGATTGCAGGTTTCCCAGCAATGAAGCTCTTTCAATTCCATTTTTCAGTGGTCCCCCATTTGAAATTTTCAGTGCTAAAGATGTACCAAATATTGTTACTATTGTTACATGAAAATAATTTTTTAAAAACACGGTTGTTTTTCTTTTGCCACCTTTGCAAGAATATCAGCTGAAAGTTTGTCACTCCCTTCTGAGGCTTAGTGCAGAAGAGTACCAGTACTTGCTTAGAACTTCACAGTGTGGTCTTACTTATACAGGCTACTACAAAACAACTTTCCGTAGTATCCTATCAGGCCAGGTGAAAACACATGCTTGCTTTCCAAATTTAAAGTGTCTGTACACAGCTCTCTGATTAGCTACTATCTGTTTCTCTCCAGCCAGCCACATGACAGTTACTCATAGCCTATTCATGAGGCAAACCAGGCCTCTTCTGAGAAAAAAATGTCTATTAAAAGCATTTTAATTAATATACAGAAATGTACTACTAAATATTTCCTTTTTATATTTGATGCATGCTAAAAGAACTTCAGGAAAAAGAGAAAACCGGAGCAAGAAAAAAAGGAAGATATAAGGAAAAAATTAAATCCTTCTATGAAACAACAATGCTGCTCTGAGAGAAACAAAAGGCAGAGACCTAAATGCAAAGACCATTGGATAGAGATTTTAAGAGCTATCTAGTAGCAAAATCAATTGATGAAACATAGGAGAGAGGTACCTTTGAAAGGGAGTAAGCATTTGAATCCAGAGCAAAGTAGTCAGAAGAAATTGATTTGATAAAGGATGCTTTCCTGGTTCATATTCACCACTACAAGACATTAAAAACAAATAAACAAACAAAGCAAACAACAACAACAAAACAAAAAACCCATCCCAAAAACAAACAAAGAAAAAACCCAAACCAACCAACCAAAAAAAAACCAAACCAAAAAACAAAAACCAAACCAACCAACCAACCAAATGGAAAAAAACCACAAAACCACAACCCAGTAACTGTCTTATTACTACATGAGGTAGTAATGTTTTCCAACAGACTTCTGCTTTCCACTGTGTCTTCTGGGAATAGAAAAGTACCCTTTTTATGTGATTATTCTTAAAATCTATTTACTGCTATCAAAGCACAATAATGTTTAACATCTTTTTTGCTCCAGGTCAGTAAAACAGAGGAAGTCCAGAGGAGGGCCAGGAAGATGATCAGAGATGATCCTCCTGTGAGGAAAGGCTGAGGGAATTTGTATTGCTCAGCCTGGAGAAGAGAAGGCTCAGGGGAGACTTTAGAGCAGCCTTCCAGTATATGCAAGAAGGGTACATGCAAGAAGGATGGAGAGGGCATGTAGTGTCATCACAAGGGGGAATGTCTTCAAACTGAACGACTAGATTAGATTAGATTAGATATTAGGCAGGAATTCTTTGCTGTGAGGGTGGTGAGGTATTAGAACAGATTGCCCGAAGAAGTTGTGACTGCCCCATCCCTGGAAGTGTTCAAGGCCAGGTTCAACAGGGCTTTGAGGAACCTGGTCTAGGGTCCCTGCCCATGTCAGGAGTTTGGAACTAGGTGACCTTTAAGGCGTCCCTTCCAATCCAAACCATTCTGTGATTCTATGATTCTGATGGCATCAGTCATAGACTTACTCAAGTTAGTGTCAACACTCACGTTGCCTTTAGTATTGTAAGATCAAAAAAACTGGGTTCGTCTATAAAAGGGAGACAAAAAACCTTACAAGGAATTAAAACAAAGCAGAATAAAAAATATAATAGCTTAGGTAAGCATTAAATACTCACTGAAATATAATGATTGGATAATTAAGTAGGAAATATTATATTAAAAGCAATTAGCTGCAACTGAATTCAGTAATTAACTTCTGTTAATACCAGATATAATCGTCACTATAGTAAGAATTATTTTATAAAACAAAAATACATAAATCTATACATAGACTCACTCACACACACACATATTTAAATAGAAAATAAAGAAGCTTGTAACAACCTCTTCAGCTACCCTGAACATTGCCTAAAATATACAGTAGAAGACATAGCATGGTTCTTAATGTCAAAGTACCCTCAGAAATCCAGGTCTATTTGCAAAAGAAACAGGAAGAACTAAAAACTGCAAAAGAGATTTTACAGGCCTAATGAAAATTCTCTGATGTCAGAGGAAGCATTCCCTAGCAATTAGGCACAGTGAAATGACTGAATTACGTTCTGGTTTATGAATGTTCATCTGGGTTGTTCATTCACTGAATTTCCGGTGGATTATAGTGCTTCAGTTGTCTGGACCAGACAGGGCAAGAATTTTTCTTACATATAAAAAATTACCAAAATGCCTGTGTAGATAAAATCCCAAACTTCAAATACTTTAGTAGAAATTATTGCAATTATAAAAATCAACTATTACGAATCTTTATGGAAACGTACTTAATTCTATTCACCTTCCCAGAGCACCAAATCTGCTTTTTAGATTTTTCTTCATTGGCCTGTTTCCAAATCTGATTATTTGAAAGCTCTGGAAATGGATTTGGAATCTTATGAAAACATAAGATTATCATCTGTTCTAGTTTTGCTTATAGTCAGATATATTACAACATTAGTTTCCCAGTTGAAAGGTAATAAAAATATTTAAGTGTACTTGCAATTTATTGAAAATAATGTTTAATTATAAATTTGATTCTGCAAATGAATAAAGATCTCTCTAGAAAATTAAAATGGCCTAGTGCCAATGTCAAAGTGGTTCTATCCATATTTTATCCAGAGTTTACTTATTTGTAAAAGTTGTAAATTTTCCCTGTATGCAAACGTATTGAGTGATGTTCCCTTGAGTGCATTCTCCCAAAGAAAGAAATTCTGGATATAGCATATTTTTCAGTGTTTAGCACATCCCTCAATTTTAAAACTGATTTTTTATGTAAATGGCAAGTGTCAGAGACTGGAGTTTCAAGAGTACTCATTAAACTGAGACTGTTTATAATCTTGTCCTTGATGCTTATTAACAAGTGTCATTCTATCAGTATCACTGGAAGTACATTCCTCTTCACAGCACATCCAGGTGCACAGTCTGTATAGGTCGTGTGCAGAATTACCTGTAGGACTAGTTGTAGTAAAAAAAGGAAGCAATCTGTGATTCAGAATTAAAGCCTGAGTTTCCATCACAAGCAAGCAGCTTTCTGATAGCGATAATGCTATAGTCATCTTGATTTTCTATTGTATATAATAATTTTCTAGGTTTAATACCTTTCCTAAAAAGAGTGCCACAGATATGAAACTTACAATTGAGTATTGGATGGTTTCTTTGATTTGGGGTTTGTTTTTTTGAAGGCTTGCCAATCCAAATAGTTCTGCATTGTCCATTCCATGTAATTTAAACCAAGTCAGGGTCAAAGTGGTTTATTGATTTCTTAATGACATCTCTGTAATGGCCAATCACTGACCTATACAGTCACAATATGTGTCAACGGATAAACTATGACATTAGACAGCTAAAAAATATTAAACATTTTAATTTTTTTAAATATCCTTATTTAACTAACTTCCAGTATGTCTAATCACACACACCCTTCCCTCTGTGCTCTTTCTGGCCACACAGGCTGCAGTCTCCCCATCCCCTCCAAGCCATATGGGTGCCCCTTTGCTTCCCATGCGGCAGATGCAGGGGACTATAGCTCCAGGGGTGCCCATGCCCACTACCTCGTCCCTGCAGGAGAGGAAGGCACCCCAGGGAATCCTGGGGAAGGACAGCACTGCCCAGCCTGCACAGAGATGGAGCACCCACCTGCCTTGCCTGCCCTATTTCCCTCCCTGTAACAGATCTTTCTGCTTCTCCTATAGTGCTTTCCCAGGAGACCATTTTTTTGCCTCAGAGTCTCTTGAACATCTGCTGATAACTGCTTATACGAGTTGGTAGTCATCCTTGTCTTTAATGTGACCAATTTTGGGGCAGATGCCCTTCCAGACAGCCTGGTGTGTTTGATACATTCAGTGTCTACACCCATATTCTTATCTTGAAGAATATTTTTATAACAGGATTTTTGCCAAGGCTAAGGCATGAAAGAAACCACTGACAGGTATACAAAAAATACATATGTGTTAGCATGTCTATATATGTGCATTTTTGCAGAAGAGATTTTCTATTTTTTATCCATACACTCCGATATGTGTATGATATTCTTATCTTTCTTCACTGTTTTTCCATCCTTCCCCAATATACTTTTTTGTTTTTAACCTTCAAACAATTAAATACTTTTCTCTAGCCCTTATTCCAGTAATTTTAACTAAACAGTTGACATTTTCTCTTGTCAGGCTTAGAGCAAAATTGTTTTGATTTAATTATGGCTATAAAATTATCAAAGCTCCATCACCTAAACCAGAGAATCATGTTAAGGTGTCAAACTAGTCAAGCAGCGAACATTCAAATTTGTGAAGACACTGGTGCAATGCTGCATGAGGATTGATACAAATAATTTCATTAGATGTCAGTGGAGGGGAAGACCTCATAAAGTTGTTTGCTGGAGATTCATGATACAATAAACATGTCTGCAAGAATAATTTCTAATTTATATTTTAGCCTACAAAATTTAGTTACCTCAGCAAGGTGTTGTAAACTCATCACTGATACAATCTCTGATACACTACTGTAGTTCTGAAGCGTAAAATGTCCTATTTTTCTCCACCATCCTTCTGCTTCCCTCAGTGTCTTCTCCATTTCCTGGTTTTAATTTCCTTGTTGGTAGCATTACCCTATCTCTTTTATCATCCTAATCTCCCTCACTCTGTTGTAATACAATAACCAAAATCAAACATATAAATCGAATACTCCCTCCATACTGAGAATGATGATTTACATGCACTTTGACAGCCATTAACTCTCATGACTTAAACTCAGTGCTTTGTCCTTCTGCTTTGTGTGGGTTCAGTGAGAACACTCATACATAAGGATTTACCCTGGCTTCTGACAACTAGTGGTGAGGGACACAACTGCATTATCCTCCTTCCCCAGCCAACAAAGCACTTGTGAAGGCAAGGGGTTGTGACTGTATTATATGCACTGGAAAATGTATAGTTTCAGGTCCCACATTTCGAATTCAAATTTGTGGAAAGAAATTTCACATTGGATCTTAAATAAGTCTGGTACAACACTGACATTCCAGGTCTAACTGGCTACCTGTATTCTGCCTCTGACTTCAAGATACGTAGCAAATTCAGTGCATTCAGACTATTAGGCAGTCTATCAAGTCTATGTCAGATGTACAAGTAATCTTGCATACAGTAAATGTTCTGATATTAAGTGATGCATTCTATTGTAAATGTTTTTTCTGCTTTGAAACCAGAGTGACAAATAAAAAGAAGTTATAAGTGACCAAACAAATTCTAAACAAATAAAGCCAATTACTAAAGGATGGTTTTAAAATTAAAAGTATAAAAATGAAATTATGAAATGAATTAAATTAAAAACCCAAAAGTATTGAAATTTGCTAATATTCTTTAAATCAGCAAAAAAAGTGAATGAAAATAAATCCCCAAGCAGTGATTTCAGCTTATTCCTGAAATAATTTTTATCTATTTTCTCTCTACAAGTCTGGGTTACTAGTAGCACCTCACTTTGTTTTTTAATAAAATACAGCTCAAGATCACAAGGATTTATTCTCATTTTGAAAGTAAGAACTAAAGTGTATGATGTAAAAATATTTCTGAAATTAACTGTTTTATTCAAATTACTTCCCATCTTAATAAACAGCTGAGACATATTATTAAAGTCTCTACCAGGGGCCGTTGAAAGCACCATACAATAACAACTTTGGATTCATATTTTTCAGACAAATAGCTTCGTGTAGGAGAAAAGGTGAAAAATCAGGGAAAAAAAGGGGGAGAGGGCACACGACCTACTATAATGTAATAGCTCAAAAAATTGCAAACTACTTTCAAGTTTTATGGTTATTTGAATTTTGAAACCCTGAAACTAAACTGATCGTATTGACCATGTTTTAGCAGTTTAAAAAAAAACAAACAATAAAATAAAAATTGAATGTTTTCTCAGCAGAGCTGAGACGGAAGAGGTTTTGCCCTTCCCATGAATCTTTTCCTGATTTCAAGTGTTGCACGTTGCACACGGACACTTTAGCCCTGATCAGCTCTATGTATACACAGGACATTGAGATAAAATTTTCACATTCCTTTGCTGAATTAGTCATGGAAGAGACTTGAATTTACTGAATTGAAAGAACCTACATTTCCTCTTTCCCTCACTTTCTGGAACTATTTCTTTTTGAATAATTACAGAATGCCCAAACTACCAGGTTATTATTCTCTTTCCCTTTTTGGCTGTCTGCCTGCCTGCTTCTGTTTTTGAAATGAGACATTTTGGGGTTTTGGTGTGAGGGTTTTATTTTAAATATTATAACAGGCACTGTGGTAGGTAGAATAGTAGATCACAGGAAATCCTGCCAACAAAGTGATTAAGAGGAAGAAATGGAGAGGAGACAGCTGGAGAAATAGAATGCTGATAGAGGAAGAAAGAGACATTTTATGCTTCAGAACTACAGCAATACGTATTAGAGATGACATCAGTAATGAGCTTCCCCAGTTGAAATGTCTCCCACCCAATGTATTTATAGTCATGGTTTTCATTTTAATAGGTTAATATTTTCCAGAAAGAAAACCAACTCCCCTGAAAAATGCCCCAGCAGTATGTTTCCTTACACCTGTTCACGGAATTGCTTTTTTCATCCTGGAAGTCTTAGACAAATATGTTGGAAAAGAGTTCTGTTTCCGAACACCGTGATACATAATCTAGAGTAATTTCGTAGGAGGCTTGCCCTTTCTTGTTTTTTCTTTTTTTTTTTTAACAGACATTCAATAAAGAATAGTTAGAAGAATATTCTCTGACATAAATGTATAAATTAAGTAGTTACAGCTTGAATCTATGTATAAGTACACAGATCTAGGATCTGGGGACATCATTGTATTTTTTTCTGAATGGCTTTGGATTGTCATGGAAATCTCTGTAGTATAACAATTAAAGAAATTATTATTCCCATCCTTTGAATATCTGTGGGAGTATTCAGGGTTTATTACTGCTGAATATATTATCTTGAACCAAATTAGTTCTCAGAGTTCCTCAAAAATGTAAATAAAAATAAATCTTCACACAAATGGATGGCACACTTTCCAAACCTTTTGTCTCCAAAATTTTCCCCATTTTGGTCATTTTTTAAAAGTACATAGTGTTTCAACTCCAGACACCTACAATGAGTTGGAGGGTGAGAAGGCTGAAGAAAGTGAAGCAAAAATATGGTCTTTAGGAATATCCAGCTTTCTGATGGGAGTATCATGATCTTATTTTCTTTTAAGCAGCAGTGATACTTTTAATTGATATATTATGTAGCAGTTTGATGCAATTCCTAAGCATGTTAGACAGCATCATATTCACTTTTCCTTTTTGTTTTCTGATTTGTCTCAGAACCACACATAATACTTTACAAAGATAAAAATAAGAGAAAAGGTTAAGAGAGGGTAGCGACATATGACATAATTTTATAAAATATGTAACTAAACAGATAGGTGTGTTCAGTTCTTAAAAACAAAAAGACTCTCACAGAAGACAGAAGAGTTCTTTCAAACTAAATGTTTGTTAAAAAAGGACAGATAACATTAACACAGCCTAACTACACAAAGAACATTAGATTTATGGTAAAACACCTGCAGATGGTGCTGTTCCACAACATTTCTTGCACAAAATTGGCTTAAAATGCATTAGTTGGTCATTCTTTGATCTTTCGTTTTATATTGCCATGCAGTACATGCAAATTTTATATAAAATGGTTGGCTGTGTGTGAAGGCCAAACTAGATGGAAAATCATACTTAAGGATACGACATTTTCTCACACCAATGGTACTTTTTTTTCCATCCTCTTCTTATTATAGTATTAGTAGTTATAATATTAGTAGCAATGTGATATTTCTTTTTAATAGTAAATAGCATTTTAGCATTGTTGTTTGTGAGAACAAAAGCTGTAGTTACTCAGAAAGACTATATTTACAGTTGGATTTCCATTTCAAACCTGTTACAGAGAACAAAAAATTGTTAGCAAATATTCTCCTACAGAATATCACTTAAGGGCTACACCTTATGGATTATTCTCACAAAGACTGTAGGGAAAGTAGAAATAAAGTACTGCTGCACAGAGAGAAAAATTTTCAAAGCTGTGTTTATTGCCAGAGCAGAAGACTGAGGGCAATGTGTCATCAAGTGAATTATTTCATACTTCTATAAAATTTAATGTAATTTCCATTGCAACTAGTTGTATTTGTGTTACTATTCTATAGTTTTCCATTTTTTAATCATGAATGAAAATATCACTACTACTACTACTACTACTACTACTACTACTACTACTACTACTACTACTACTACTACTACTA